>NC_022011.1:22781528-22836201 GCF_000317375.1 Microtus ochrogaster | reverse complement strand
GAGAGAGAGAGAGAGAGAGAGAGAGAGAGAGAGAGAGAGAGAGAGAGATCAGAGGATCTCCCTCTCGGTGCCATGAGGAAACAATGACACAAAATGATGATTGGACCATGTTATGTTATGACTCAGCACCTGCTGGGACTGGACTAAGAACTAAGCACTCTAAGTACTACTGAAAGAGAATTAAATTCTCTAACCGTTAAGATCTCTATGTGCTATTGTTAGGTTGAAGGCCACTTCCTGGAAACACCCCACACTCCTTTCCATTCTATAAGAACAGAGGCCCTCCTTAAAAGCACCAAAAAAAAAAAAAAAAAAAAAAAAAACAAAAAAACGTGTTTACTCTTGGTAACAATTCCGAGGTAAATAAGGCACAAATCTGGACAAATGTGCTCCCAAGAATTCCCCTCTAAGCCATCACTAGCCTAAGAGGACAAGAAATAAAGGTGGGGAGCAGAAAGGACACAGTGAGGGGAAAATCACTCAGTTAGAATGGCTGTCCTTTACAGGAGTCAACCATGAGGTTCCTAATAGCCTGGACTGGAATGATTTGAGCAACTGAATAAATAATTATAGTGCCTGATTACAAGTAACAGAATAAAATAGCTCCCTGTGACTCGTGAATGTAAGTAGCATATTTACTACTGTCAATAAATGGAGACGTGGTGGTTCTCCCCCGGAGAATCTTAGTGAATTCAGAAAGCAGGTAGCACCACTGGAGGAGTGTGGAAGGGTTAGGAGAAAGAGCCACAGTCAATGTATGGAAGGGTTAGGAGAAGAAAAGCCTTGTTACAGTCCCAAAGCATTGCCTCTGAATGATGGATCAGGAAAAGGCTTAGCTGTATTCCATCAGGACAATTCAGAAAACACCTCCTTAACCAAGAACTAAGGATAATATCATGGGAGACAAGACTTACATGATCTCCTGTGGACACATGAAGAAAGACACTAACTATACATCACTCTTGTGATATTCATGCCTCCACCAAAATAATGTAAACAACCAATCTAATCATGAGAAACTTTTCTGAAAAAAAATGCAAGCTCTCAATGGCAGGGAAGCCAGAAGAAGATGCAGGCACTGTCAGAGATGGAAGGTGGCCAGGCAGATACAGATGCTGGACTCTGGACCAGCTGCTGGTCTAAAAAAAATACATGGGCTAAAAGGTGGCACCTGAGTAAGGGCTTGATCCTTACATTATGGTGAGAGAAAACTGATACCCTGGGGGGAAAGTAGGAAAACTGTCTATTCAAGGCCTGTAACTGCTAGAAGGTTCTGAAGTCAGTTCAAAATAGAAATTTAAAAAAAATCAAAATAACATAACCATCCTTTAAAATAAGTGAATGTCCAAACAATGTTTATTATTAGGATACTCTTACTTTTGGGAATCTGTTCATAACAAATTAGTTAGAGTAGTTTAAAGCTTTTCATGCAAAATGGTAAGCCTTACTGTTCTACACATCTTTAACGCTGATGAGAATATTGGGATAAACTGTCAGACACACCTAGCCTTTGCTCTCTGTTATCAATGAAATGAGGATGAGGTTTATCCTGCAGTTATTATAAAATGATAAACACACAGCTTGGCGAGGGTGTGAGAAAGCAGACCCTCACAGGCTTCTTGGAAAAAGAAAATAAATCAAAACAACCATTTCAAAGAATTAATGATTTCCACTTAGGATGCTCACTTCGTGGGAAAGCCAGCAGCATCGTGCACAATGGTGAAAAACTGAAAAGAGCCTCTGCATCCAGCAATAAGGGAAGTGGCTAGCCAACGGCAGAGGCATCCTGCAGTCACTAGGCCTGCACAGTCAAGCAAGGAGCCAGGGATGTGAAAAGGCCATCGGAATACAGCTTTCAAAGCGGGAGTAAAGGTCATTTCAATTGTAAGAAACATATGAGCAAAATTCATAGTGATACATTCTGGGACTGTGCAGCCCTGTTTCATCTTTATTTGAATACATGCAAGAATATCTAATAAATTCATTAAAATAACTACATTACTTTGTAACCAGAAAAATTAGAATTCTAACTTGATTAAAGATAGTATTGAATGTTAATGTGCAATATACATGAACTAATTTACCGCTGACATAAGCAATTTCGTGTTTGCACTTTCTGTAAGGAAACAGAAAACACTACCTGTCTGTCGGAGGGAGTGGGCTTAGTGCTAAGTGAATGAGAAGAAGATGTTTGCGTGGAGATGATTCTGCATTACCTGAAACATCACCGTATGGCTGTTTCTTTTTAACAGAGATCTCATTTAAAGCATATTCAGAAAGACAAGAAGAGACTTGAGGCCTGTAGAGTTACTTGGACAGATTCCCAAGCCAAATCCCCCACGCAAGCCTCTAAGGGTATGTATGGGTTGTAAAGAATATATGATCTCCTCACCAGTGTTCTCCCCCTTAGGTAAGAAAGTAGAGGCACAGAAATCACACCTAATCCAGCCCAGCTGCACCAATACTGGGTGATTCTCTAAGCTCTCTGAGGTCTGATAAAACATGGGTTATTATGCACACCAGGCCAGAGTGCTAGGGAAATGCAATCATCAGACAATGATAATAAAGAATGCAATACTATGCCTGGATACAGAAGTGATCAATAATTAAAGTGAATATGGACAACGATGTGGATAATGTTGATATTGCTGACCCCACAAGCCTACAGTGAATATTAAGGATCCTACACATGGAAAGGTTTAACATGGGATAGATATTCTGTAAGGATGTCCCAAGCCAACACTTTTCTTTTGATTATTCCCAAGTCCATCTCCAAAATCAAAGTTAAGACAACCTGACCAGGACAATGTTTTATGGAGATTAAAGATTTCAATCTTCAATTAATTAATTTAATTAATGGTATAAATCCATCCTCCTAAGCACAGTGATTTAATAAGCCTAAATACCAACGCTGTTGGAGAAAGGGGCAGGCTTGTATGGTGGGACATGAGGACTCAGGGAAGGTACTCTTCCATCTACGGCTGTGTGTACACAGATGCTCATGTGTGTTGAAAAGACAGATCCTGAGGTATTCTCAGAGTCCCAGCAGAATGTAATTTTCTCTCTCCACTTACTAATAAAACCCAACTGACATTCTGGCGAGGGATTGACAAGTGTTCTCCAAAGCCAGGTGTTAAAGGCTTGGTATCCAGTTGGTGGTGGAACCTTTAGGAGATGGGGCCTAGTAGAAGGAAATTATGTCACTTTGTGGGAGGCATGGTCTTCATCAAACAATTGGAAATCCTTGCTCTTCCTCTTAACCCTTTGCTTCCTGGATGCCATGAACACAGGCCTTTCTGCTGTGCACTCAAAGCATGCTGGAGAGACTAAGGTAACAAAGCCAAGAGACTCTCTGTGGCAGGGAGCATGAGCTAAAACCAGCATTCCTTAGAAGCTGATCATAGTAAGCACAACACAACTCATGTGCATCCTTTTACAAGAGTACAGTCTAAAGCAGGTACTTTCTGTGCCACAGTTCAATCTTGAGGCCATCATGAGTCAGAGAAGTCAGAGCCTATGCCTGGAGCCTCCTGACTTAAACTTCTTCAAAGCCCTTCCTATACCTTTAGAGTTGGTTTTCGGCTCATGCGAACAGAACAGACACAAGGAAGTAGAAAGGTAGGCTTCACTGCGAAACCATCCTCGACCTTAACCACAAAGTACCAAAGTCATACCACACACAGCACACAGACTTCTGCTTCCCACCCAGCTGGTTCTGCAGGTCTCACACCTTCACGTCTTTGTGGCAATCAGAGCCTGGGAGATCAGCCTTAAGGAAGCAGGTTCACAGTGGACCAGAGAAGTAGTCCCTCCATGCCCAGAACAAAGATTCTCTCTTGGGTCTCCAAACCCACAAGAAAATCCAGCATTTTACCACAGCTCTCTGAAGTGTGCATGCGTGCGTGTGTATGTATATGTGTGATATGCACATGAATGTGGGTCTGGTGCATGTGTAGAATTGTGAGGGCAACTTGGGGGGGCGGGGAGTCAGTTTTCTCCTTCCACATGCGGACTCCAGAGATCAAATGCAGGCCACCAGCCTTGAAGGCAGGTGCCTTTACCTGCTGGTCCATCCCATCAGGCTCAAAGTGTAGTGCTTTCAATGAGGGGACCACATAGGAAAGCACAGAAGCATAAAGAAAGAAAATAATAAAATCAACAGGATATAGGGACAGATTAGTAACAACAATAACAAAACCAACTGAAATTGTATACAGTGGTTCAAGTGCATTCTTAAATTGAGTGAAAGAGTGGAAAAACGAGATGGGAATATTTATTGGGAAGGACATAACAATAAACAACTAAGAAAGATTAAGGATGGAATGCAATCCAAAGCAAAAAGTGGTGGTGGTGGTGGGGGGGGAGTGATGGCTTGCTGTGCATTGCTAAGCAAATGAAAAAAATAATGGCCTCTTCAGAAATGGAAATGTTTTCTAGTTGTAATTGGCAGTTTATACAGTTTTTCAATACATCATCAAAAACCAGCATCAAAATTAAACAGCAGTAATGAGCGGATTAGCAGGTTTCTCGGCCATTAATGAAATAAAGTGCTTCGGTCCCTATGGAAAGTCGTTTGCCAATATGTGCAAAGTCCGTGGGTTTCAGCTCAATGGTTACATACCTGTGCACTAGACCGGGGAGAAAAAAGGAAAATCGGCAAGCACACTCTTCTTCCTATGCTAGGCAAAAAGAGTCAAAACGGAAGAATCCTTTTATTTCTGACGGGGGTGGGGGTGCAGGGGTGGGCACTCACTAACAGATGTTTACAAACAGAAGGTAACTGATAAAAATCCAAACACAAAGCCGCATTGTCTTCCCGCAGTCACAGATGAACCCACTGGAACTCCCGTGAAGAGCCTTCCTGGACACCATCCAGGAATTAAAAGGTGCCAACAAGCTGCCTAATACCCTTGCGTCGACTGAATTCTTATGAAGAAAATAAAGTTTATTGTCTGGAAAGAGCGAAAGCATGAGGGAAGCAGTAAGGCGATGGAGGTGAACCGTTAGACAGATGTTCACTTAAGGAAATACAGAGAGCGGAAGACGCCATCACTGCGGAATTTTACGAGAATCCTGACGACTCCTTTGCCAGCTTCAAGGGCAAGGGAAAAGAAAGGGAAGGGGATGGGGGCCTGGGCTGCTTTACCTGGTGCTGATGACCTTGAGGATGAACCTCAGGGGGAAGGAACTCTAAACGGGGCTGGGTACATCATTCATTTGAATTCCTACCTAAGTTCTCAAAGATGAGCTCCAGACTGAAATTCTGGAGGGCAGAGAGACGCATTTCTGGTATTTTACATACTCATAATACGTACCCCTAATAAAGAAAAGAGGTAAAAGAAGATAGTCCCATGTCTTTGCATATCTTTAGACGCCCCCATGAATGAAGCAGAAGACTTCAGAAAGACATTGGTTAGCTAGTCCTGTCTCAACTGGCAGGGTAAGGAAGGACAGAAAGGTGAGTGTCACGCGTGTTGGCTGATTTACATGAACTGATGGATTCATAAAAATAATCTGACTGGATCTCTCTCTTGGTTTGAAGCCCTACGAGGCTCACAGATAACTCCTCCTGCCCAGCTGGAGCATCTCGAAGACTTACGATCCACTTACCGAGACAATCCACATACCTGGTAGCTTCTCTCTCAATTCACTTGATTCTGTCAATAAGTTAACATCCCCATCTGTAACTTTGCTTATTGCTTCTGTAGCATCATTGCACATGGGCTTGTTCACATAATTTAAAACCCACTGGGCATAGTGGTGCATACCTGCGATATCAACCCTTAGGAGACGGAGGCAAGAGATCAGGTGTGCACTATCCCATGTTTCCCTGTTGCTGCAGAATTATTCTCCCCCTTCCCAGACGGATGTTTAAAGGAAAGATTATGTGGGTTGTAATTCAACCTCTGTATAATATTGTGAAAGGCTGGAGAGATGGCTCAGTGGTTAAGAAACTGCCTGCTCTTCCAAAGGTCCTGAGTTCAATTCCCAGCAGCCACATGTAATGAGATCTGGTGCCCTCTTGAGGAAGAGACCTGGTCAGTCATCCTCATCTACGTAGACCATGAAACCCAATATGGACAAGTTCAACAGAACCCCCATATACGGGGTATCCATGCATGCATGCTTCAGCATTACCAGGGCATAAATTAAAAAAAAATGTATTTTGAGAGCAGTCTGAGTTGAGGATGTGACTTTCAGTGTTCCACTCCTTTCCCATGATACAGAGACCCTCCCTGGCTAACCAGGGTGTGTTAAAATGCCAGCCATCGAGATGGTTCACCCAACGCTCCAGACCATTGGAGACCATGACAGGAAAGCATGCAAGTGGAGAATCCAACATCACCACTGCCTCAGTCTCCAGGGCACTGCTGGGAAGGTGTTGGCGCTTCCCTGCACGAAAGCAAGCAAGTTCAGCATCCTAACGTACTGTCCTAATACCTATACAAAACATAAAGAAGGAGAGAACTTTGGGTTGCCAGTGGCTGAAGTTCAGAGTTAGACCCACAAAATGAAATGGACCTAGCTCATATCTTGTGACCACTGATGAAGGTTAATGAGAATGAGGGAAATGGCAACCAGCAAGCCTGGCATGGGACTGTTCTTTCTCCCTTGTGACTCGTGACACCATCACGTGGTACATTCTCAGATTATCAAAACCTGGCTGTCAAGTCTTCTGATACTTTTTTTAATTTTCAGACAGGGTCTCATACATGTTAGCTTTGAACTCACGATGCAGTTGAGGATGGCCTTAACCCTGGATCCTCTTGCTTCCACTTCCCAAGTTCTGGGGTTACAGGCAAGCCGACTTTGTTTTAACAACTTCCCATCCATGCACCACGAGATACTATCTAGGAGAGTTAGTGGGGCTTCCCTAAGCCCCTAAAAGTCATCCCGGGAGACTGTGAATTACTCATCCCCTTGATGGAGTCTGGCATTTCTGCAAGTCAGAAGGTCCAAGTTCTGTTCTCTGGTGAGTACATCTGACCTCGGAACCCATTTTAGAGATTGCATCACCCTGTGACACTTCTGTCTTGCAGCTGAGCTGGTCACTTGTGTTTGTGAATGAATGCCTCGCCTTGCAATCGTTTCTCTTAGCAACGCCTCTCCATGCTGCAGTGAAGAGTAACACCATGTGACTCCTCTGCTCCTCCAACTGCCATTACCACTAATATGAGTGACAACTGAGATGCCATGTGCTGGAACTTCCATGCCACCAGGAGCTTGTTGCAAGCACTTGACTCATCCAATTCATCCAAAACCTCCGTGAACATAGTGTAATTATTTTCCCATGTGTGTTTGGGGGAGGAGGTGCAGGGGGGCAGTATATACATGTCCAAGCATGTGGGCTTACACATGTGTGAGTGTACATGGATGTGCACATAAATGCCAGAAGGTGGATTTTGAGACTGGGTCATTCACTGAAACCCAGGGCATGCCATTTGCCCAGGTGGTCAGACTAGTGAGTCTTAGGGCTCAGCCTGTCTCTACTTCCCCAGGGCTGTGGTTACAGGAGTGAGTTACTGCCTAGTTCTTTATGTGCATACCAGATAGAAACCCCAGGTCCTCATGCGACATGTTCTGGGCACTTTATCAACTGAGTTTTCTTTCCAGCACTATCTTATTTAAAATGGAAAACAAACTTAGATGGGAAGGACAGTAAAGCAACGTTACCCAAAGGGTAAGTAGTGGAACTGAGATCTGAACTGTGAGAGTGATTCAACCAGGCCAAGTTTAAAACCGGCATGCAGCAGTACCGACTGAAGGAAGTACAGCCTGGGATGTGGCTCAACGGCAGAGCATATGGCTAGCATGCTGGAGGCTCTGGGTCTTCATCCTCAGCACTACAAATGAACAAAGCAAAGCAAAAAGGAGGATGGAGCTGGTAGACAGACTTTCAGAGCATGACCGATACGCTGAACTTTGAACTCGTACATGACAGTGGATCACAGCAGAAGCTGGACTCCAACAGCAAAGCTCCTAACTCAGATATGCAGGGAAGAATAAAAGCCTGCAGTCGGGTTCATTAAATACACCAGTAATCTTTCAGTGGCTGCAAGAACTGCGTACTTAGGAGCTCTGCCTAAGAGAACCCACAGTGCTGTCTGGAAATGAGACGAGTGCTTCCATAGGTGACTTTAGAAAGGGCATGTGCATTTCGGGGGCATTTGCACAACGCAGAAAAAAGGGGGAAACAGACCACTGATGGTAGCAGGTGTGTATTACTGCTTGGCAATGAGATTGTGGGCAACAGGTTAAGCACTGAGAAATCAAAAACCAACTTGGCTAAAACTTGGGACTCATCATTTCCCATCTCCTGTCTTTCGCATACTGGCAGAGGCATTAACTTGACCACACGTGTCTCCTGCACTCTTCCAAATCCAGAGACAACTGCGTGTGAGGGTTGGGTGACTAGAAAACTGTTTATGTGGGATTCCCCTGTGTATGCTGTAAATATCATTGGTTAATAAAAGAACTTCTTGGGCCTGCACAGGGAATAGAGGTAGGCAGGGAAAACTAAACTGAATGCTGGAAGAAACGAGGCAGAGTCAAGGAGAAGCCATGTAGCCAGAGACAGACATGGGAACGTTACCTGGTAGGCCACTGCCATGTGGTGATACACAGATTAATAGAAATGGGTTAAATTAAGATGTATGAGTTGGCCAGAAATATGCTTAAGCTATTGGCCAAACAGTATTGCAAATATTATGGTTTCTCTGTGATTATTTCCAGGCTGAGCAGCTGGGAACCAACAAGCAGCCTCCTCACAACACAGGATAAAGACATGTAAGAAGTATACAGCATCCCAGCCAGGGGTTCTTAGAAAATAAGCTGGAGATCTAGCAAGGCAATGACAACACTCTGCACTATGAGGCACTGAGTAAGGACAGGCAGTGTGGGGTGATGTTTGGGTCAAGATACCCTGGTGAAAAGCTTTAGGGATGCAGCAGGTTCTGAGACCATAGGACCCCATGCAATGCCAAGAAGTGACATCTCCTAGAGCCTCAACTGGTATGGGAAGAACCGTGTCCTCCCGGAATTCATATGGAAAAGCTCCAAGTACCATAACCTCAGAATGTGACTGAACTTGGAGATGGCACTTTTAAAGTGAGGATTGGGTTAAAAGTGAAACTGCGTGGGGCAGGGCAGGGGCTGACATAAACCAGAGGGTTCTTCAAGGGAGGAGAAATCTGGGCAAAGAGACGGAGAGAGTTTGTGGACATGGAAAGAAGGCCATGCGAGAACAGGAAGAGCATGCCATCTACAAGCCTGGAGGGACTGTGGAAGTCCAGGAGAATTTTTACCATCTTAGTTTCATGGTCCATGATGTACATTAGCATGGCCTTTTGGGCTTTAATACTCCAAACTCAGCTTGCAATGAGTCCCAAGTCAGCTTTCTACTTTCTCTTCTGCTACAGAATGTTCTGTCAAAAATTCACCTATTTCCGACTTTCTGTTACTTTCACACACACGCATACACACACACACACACACACACACACACACACACACACACACACACCACATCCCAAATGAGCCTACTTTAGCTCTCAGGCTAGTTTAGCTCTTGCCCCATAGGCCACTTCTAATTCCTTCCCAAAAAGTACCTTCCTAGCCAGGAGCCAGAGCTCCCCATGCTGCAGCTTTGCCCCACCATCTCCAGCCATGTGTCTATTTCAGAGCCTGCCTACCAGGCATGAACTTTCCAGTTCCAGTTCCTTTATCATCCTTTTCTCACAGTCCCAGCATGTGAGATTCCCTTTCAGGTTCACACCTTGTTGAGAAGAAACTCAACTATGGGATGGAAGCAAAGGTGCTTCTGTGGAGTTGCTAGACCATAGGGGCCTTGGCTCTGCTCCCATTGCAAACAGAAATAATAATAAAAACAATAATCATATTTCCAAGGTGGAATGAAACTAGAAGAGCTCTGTGGGTTAGAAGGTAGAAGTAGAAGGGAATATTTTTAAAGAGAAAGTTTTATATTCCTTTAAAACTTGTACTTGATTTTAAGAGAGTCTTATTCCTGTCTTCCAGACTGGCTTTCACACCGTTAACAGAATAAGAACATAATCCATATTGTTTTATGAGGAATCCACTTTTAAGATATGTACAACATTTAAGGAACATTAAGGAAAACGGAAATTGAATTCCTTCCAGAAAAGCTTTAAGTAGAGATAAGAAGAAGAAAAAAAGACCACGGGCTAGAAGTGCTTACAAAATTATAAGCAGGAATTGTTGGGGCAACTGTAAAGTGGTCTCATGAATAGCTGCATGAATTATTCCACATGACCTGTAGTAAGAAGTCATGCAATTAATTTCTAAAGAAGATAAAGGGGAGGTAAAGAGAAAGCAATCTGTCTAAATGTCTGTCTACCAGTCCTAACTGGGCTGGGCGCTGGGAAGGGCACCCAAGACACATCATCCCTTCAAACAACTTGAGAACATGTCAGATGTGGGAATGATGGGTGTGTGTCGGGGGAAGGAGTTGGAGAGACAATCCAGCTTCACGACATACTGAATGGGGCACAGAAAGCATGTATATACAGACAAACAGATTGGATTAAGATACTTAGAACAGAACTGAACTCTATGGAATTGGCAGTATGAATCTCAGGAAGCCACCTTTTCTTCTGAGGAAAGAATTACCAGTCACAGATGAGCCAGAACAGTTATGGAGAACACTGAAAGTTAATGGTGGAAGGAAGAAGGAAGCGAGGCGGGAACAGGTGAGGAGCATTTTCATTGAGAAGACAGAAGTAAAAGAAGATACGGTTTAATGATGCTGGTGACTCCACAACTCTAGGAATATATTAAAGGCCACTACATATTGGGTGGCAGGTGGTACACTCCCCCAAAAGCTATTAGGCTCCTCTTAAAAAGAGACAGAGTAAAAGAGATACATCGAGAAACATTCTGGTGAAAGATATCATTATATTATTACTCATTTATTTAATTAGACAAACTCCTAACTACTGTAGATACAAGCAAAAGTAAAAGGACCAGCAATGTCAAGAGCAGCTTACTCTTACACACCAAAGTAAAAAATGTCCAATCGCAAGAAGGTCCCAAAGCAACCTAGCTAGTGGCACAAGCATATCCGTGAGCTCTGGATTCAGCTGAGAGACCCTGCTGCAGAGAACAAGCTGGAATATCAAGGAATATGAGGAAGATTCCAAACATCAGTCTCAAGCCTCCACACGTACACATGTGGGTGGGCATACATATCCACACATATGTATATACACACGCACATGTACCACATACTCATATACATGAAAAGAGGAAAAGAATCTACTAGGATTGATGACATCGTCCACACAAACAATCGTGCATGAATTCTCATAGTGACTTTGGTCAAAGCAGTACACGGTCACAACAGTTAAAAACTAAGAACAACACAAAGACAGGCTAACAAAGAAAGAGATAAACACAAATGCAGTCTGTCAGCTCAGTGGAATACTGACTACCAAGCCATGAAATTATGGAGCCCCAACTACTGCAACAGCATATGTGAACTACATCATAGTACAGAGTGAAAGAAGCCAGGTGCACAATTACACAGACATGAATCCTTTTATATAAAATGAGAGGAAATGTGGAGCAATCAATAGAGACAGAGCCCTGGTTGGCCTCCTAAAGTTACAGTGGCTGTTGGTGCTGCAAGATATAGTGAAATGGAACACAAAAAACTTTCATGGGATGACCCAAAATACCTCTTGTCATCATCTACCAAAACACTGCCGGTCTTTCATAAATACCAGCTGAGTTTCCTGGCACCTGACTGAGAACTCTGTCCAGTCTAGTAAACGTACCAGTTGCACACTGATACTTTCTGCTCCTGGGATGACACACAGTCTAAGAAGAGGAAGACAACGTGATGGAACTCTGGGAAGATTTTTCTGAATGGGAAGCAAGGGAAAAAATTTGGGGTGATGTGGGCAGAGGAGGCAAGGCAGGGGGGCACTGGAGAGAGAAAGACAAGAAAAGATGAGAGCATTCAATTTCAATGCTCTTTTCATACAGGTATGATGCCAGTACTATCTTTGTCTTGTCATCATTGCTCTGGACCAAAGGGAAACTTTCCTAAGTGTCCCACCTATATTAAAGAAGCCCAAGACAAAAGACCTATGGTGACCACTTCTTTTTCTAGTATGTCTATCGAACTTTAGAAACCATAGGTCATACCCAGAATAAATGGACAACAGCATCCGTGCTGGGTGAATATTCTTATCTTCACTCACTAAAGCACAGTCCTTGTAGCCACATATTCATGTCCCTTCCCTTTAATGCAATACTTCCTTTAAATACAACTTCTAGTGCCCCATGCAAGCTCTAGATTCAGCTTAGAAGGGGGTGGGTTACATAATAAGATGCAAGGAATCTGAAAACCTGAGCTATGCATCTTCAGATCCTAACCAAAAGGGTGTCTGGTGACAGCTGGTCCTCAGTGATGGATGGAGAATTAATACGAAAATGGAAGGGTGAGAAAAATGAGGACCTTTGCGACAATGGCCGTGTAATGCAGCTGGAAGCAGGTAGCAGAGGAATGTGCTATGGATAATAGATTAGTTCATTCAGTCAGTTCGGCATCACAGACAACAAGTATCAGAGTGAAAGGGAAGGCCATCTACACACAAGAGCACATGCACACATGAACACAAGGATCACCCACACTGGGCATGCTCCCAAAAGCATCCCCTTGATGCTCAGAAGGCACACAACATCCTGGTGCTACTCTATAATCATGGCATCTCTCTATTGTCCCATTGGGCTCATGTTGGAAGCCCCTCCCCACCCAGAGTGAAGACAACAGGAGAAGGGGAGTGTGACACAACCTACCAGATAGTCATTTCCTTGGCCTACTGGTTTGCCATGGTTGATGTCAAAGGTATAAATACTGAGCAGAGAATTTTTTGCTTGAGGAAAACCACTGTTCTTACCAATGGCTTGCCTGTAGGTTCCATGTTTAAAACAAAATTATAGCTCCAAACTGATACTGTGTGAAATGTACTAAGATTCTGGATCACACGAGAGCTCACCCCAGTTCCTAGCAGAAGAACCCCTCAGTTCCACTGCCAAAGTGATAGCTCAGAATAGTGACCTGGGCACTCGCAGACCATCACATCTGTAAGTACAGAATTCAACTGGCAGCGCATTTCCCAAAAGCAAGAAAGAAGAACTAGAACACACAAGAATGATGGCTTAAAACACTGAGGAAAAATTCATTTAAAATCTACATTTCCACACTTCAGATTTTCAAAGATGAATTTAAAAATGCAGAAGTGGGGGAAAGAGCATTCTGAGGGCTGGGGACACTTCCGTCGGGAAAGTGGATGCTCTGCGAACATCAGCACCCGAGTCAGATCTTTAGAGCCATGTTAAAGAGGAAAGCTGGATGCAGTGTTACATGTGTGTAATCCCAGTGCTGGGGGTGGGGGGAGAGGCAAGGAGGTTCCTGGTGCTCACTGGCCAGCTGGACTACCTTGTTGGGTGAACTCTAGGTCAATGAAAGGTGCTGTATCACAAAAAGAGGAATGACGCCCAAAAATGTCTTCTGGTATGAGAGAGAGAGAGAGAGACAGAGACAGAGAGACAGAGACAGAGAGAGAGAACATCTACAAAATTTTAAACCATGAGCTTTTTGAAATGAAACTTAGCCTATTACCCTTCAGATCCTACCAGGGTGAATTAGAGATCAACACACTGAAAGGTAAGCAAACAGGACAATAAAACACGTAGAACTGCAGGCAAAAACAAAAGACAGAGAAGGAAGGGAAAACTTTTTTGTCTTTTTTTTTTTTTTTTTTTTGGTTTTTCGAGACAGGGTTTCTCTGTGGTTTTGGAGCCTGTCCTGGAACTAGCTCTTGTAGATCAGGCTGGTCTCGAACTCACAGAGATCTGCCTGCCTCTGCCTCCCGAGTGCTGGGATTTAAGGTATGTGCCACCACCGCCCAGCTAAGGGAAAACATTTTAATATGCTCTCTTGCTAAGCTGTAAAGTATTTACACACTGAGTAATGTAAATACTAAATTATCTTCTTATAATGGTTATGTAACTGGCCTAAAAGGAACTGAGACAGAATTGTGCATCACAGGGGACCAGGGAAATGGCAGCAAGCTCACAGATGAGATGCTAAGCCAGACAGTCCAGGAGTGACAGGACAAGCAGGGAGTGTCTAAAGCCACGAGTACCAAATGGACCCACTAAAGTTATAAATGGAGAACTAGAGGTGATATTGAGGATCACTTTAATTTTTCATAGAAAATCTTAATAGAAATACATGAATTTGGGGGTTAGAAAGACGACTCAGAGCGTGGAAGTACTTTTGCAAGCCTGGCAACCTGAAGTTAACCCCTGGATCCCACACTGGAAGGAGAGAACCAACTTCCAAAGGTTGTCCTCTGGCCTCCACATATGGCCATACGCTAGCAGGCACCAAAGACCCTCCCACAGAGTAATAAATCAAAATTAAAATTAAAAAGAAACCCATTACTCTGACTCTAAACTACATTCACTTGTAATTATTAGAAAAAGAAATTAAAAAAAACCAGAAAGAATGAATAATTGAATAAGAACAAAGGTGAGGAGGAAGGGAAGGGTGAAGAAAAGAAAACTGGGGGGATTTAATACACAGTCCTGTCTTTGGCTTATGCTATACCAGACCATAATTTGTATTCCTTACCCATTTCTGTTTTCTAAATTGAATTCATGGTAGATTAAGGCCCTATTGCCCTATCTCCAACGTTAAGAAAATATTTTATGGGGAAAATAGGCACCTTAAAAAATAATTCTCCTCAATGAAAGATTCTTCTGATTATTTGTGGAAATTGCAAACTAGCTTTCCGTACAAATATTTCACATGTACTTAGCTCCTTTAAGGAAATAAGAGTAAAACAATTTAACATAAAGACATGTTATATCCCAAAGGGCAAAAAACAAAAGCAACAACAACAACAAAAAAAAACCCTATAGAAAACAGTTTTGCAACAACATAATTGCTTATCTTTTTATGACTGCAGAAAACAACAATGGCATCCCCGCAGATTAAACAAAGGACTGAGGATCAAGGACAGGACTCAGTGAGCAAAGTTCTTGCAGTCAAGGAGGAAGAGCTAAATTCAGGACCCCCCAACCCACATAGACTGAATGCAGGCATGTGTAATCAACCCCAGCAGAGTCTCTACAGTGAGACAGGAGGCAGAGACATGAAAATCCCAGGGAGCTCATGGGAGAGTCTGGTGTACATGGTGGCAAACAAAAGATCAGGCCTCAAAGAAGGTGTTAAGACAGTCTGAGGTTACCCTCTGATCTACACACACACCAGGCTCACATCATTGAAACACATACAGAGATAGAATAAAGTATTCAAACCCCTAGGGATTAGAAGTCCAAGAGGCAAGTGTCTCTAGTTTCCATTGTTCCCCAAGCAGTAGGGGGCAAGTAGGGCAAGAGGTAAAACTTTGGGTGCCTTTTAAAACAGGAAACTTTCCTGCAGCTCTGATTTAATTCACAATATTAAACTGTCTTTTCTTGTTTACACAGGAGATGTTCCTCAGCACTATGCCCTGTGAATACAAACACAGGATACAAGATATTAGCCATGCTCCCTTCCTTGATTGATAGTTTGGGGTCTATCACTTTAAATAAGAATAGAGGTATGTGAACCAAAGAACCACGTGGGGTGGTTCACGCCTGTAATCCCAGCGCAAGAGAGGTGGAGGCAGGCAGAGGAGGGCTGCAGGAGCATCCTCAGCTATATGGTGAGTCTAATGCTAGCCAGAGATTTTTGTCTCAGAACAACACAAACAAACAGAAAACAAACAAACAAAACCTCCAAAATGAACCAAAGGAAGAAAGTGACATTTTTATCCATGTGGCTGCTGAGTTATCTGGTGCAGTATCCTGAGAGTTCTCTCAAATAGTCCAACAAGAGAAAGGAGGAAGGAAAAAGTACCTACTGGAAAGAGATGCCATACATACACCAGCTTAACTGCTGATGTCACAGAACTCAGTACTTATACCCGCAACATGAAGCAAAGGGCAGGTCCATAGCTGAATAATTCTAGCTTCAGGCTTCAATTGCTACAATTACTACAACAACCAGATATATATGCTATCTCATTCTGAGCACTGAGATCCACAAGCCCAGGTACACTTTGGCTAGGGCAAAGGGCGGCCTAAGTAAATAGATGGAGTGTGTGTGTGGGGTATGTGTATGCGGGTGTGCATACACCTGCCCCTGGGTGTCCTTAGTTGCCGTCTATCTTGTTTTATCGAGAGAGGTTATCTCACTGTCCTGGAACTCACTGATTGGAATGAGTTGGCTGGCCGGCCTGCTGTCTCTGCCTTCTCAGAGCTGGGATTATCAGCCCTGTGACAGGACATCTGACAATCTCTCCTTCTCTCTCTCTCCTCCTCTCTCCTCTCTCTCTCTCTCTCTCTCTCTCTCTCTCTCTCTCCATGGTTCTGAGAATTGAACTCTGTTCCTCTTGCTTGCATAACAAATACTGTCCTGACAGCTATCTCTCAAGTTTAGCCAGCACTGGTAAGAACACTTCCAAGGTAACACTGTAGACTAGTGAAACTATGCAGTGGTGGTATGACATCATGCAAGTATTATCCCACAGGAAGTACAACCCAAGAAGTGAATTTTAACAAAAACTAAGGATTTTACTTCATCATAATATCAGCATTTGGATTCTTCATTATAACAAGTAATTGATACAAGATGCTAATTCTTGTGTCCTATCCTGGGTATGAACAATGCTCTGTTCAGTTATGCTACAGCTGTACATTAAAAATCTCCCAACATAAACATTCTAATCTACACATATTCTTTTCTCAATATACTTAGTAGTTTAGGAGCGTATCATCTAGTTACCCACCCAAAACATATTTTCTTTGAACTACACAATGTTATAAAAATTAATAAATTGCCATTTAAGACCAGGAAACATCCCTTTAAAGATCCAGAATTGCCAACTATTAATAATTATTTTTTATTATTTACTGATGGGGGGCACATGTATGTCAGAGTGTAAGGAGGTCAGAGGCAGGAATTGCCTTTCTCCACTCTGGTCCTAGGGATCTAACTCATGGAGTCAGATTGGGAGGTAAGAGTTTGACTCACTGAGCCATTTTATCATGGCAGCACTGGGTCTGTGTTCAGACAGAAACAAGGAGTGTAGCCTATTCACCTTCTAAAGGCCAGAACCAGGCATGGTGGTACACACATGAAATCCCAGCCCTTGGCAAGTAGAGGCAGGAAAAATCAGAACTCAAGTACAGGCTCTGCTTCATGTTTGAAACCAACCTGGGCTACATGAGAGCTTGTCTCAAATAAATGAACAAATACAAACAATAACCAAAAATAAAAAATTCCCCAAGTACAGATGGGAAAGTTAGGGGCTGGGCTTCTTGTCGGACACAAGCCTTCAATACTCTCCCCTCTTCCACATGCCTTTCCACAGTCTACCTGGGAAACTGCTGGCTTGTCATTTCATTGGCCAGGAAAATAACACCTACATCCAAATTTTAGTACCATTTACAAATGCAAATGTTTGAGCCCATCTTGGTGCCACATAATCAGAAAGCAGGTAATCGAAATGATCACACACCCACAGTCTGGCCTGTTACAACTCCAATTCCAGGGCCTCACTGCAGCCCCAAGCTTCTGGTTCAACTGGTCTGGAATGAGGGCCAAGATGTATGCTGGATACACTAGGTGATGCTAGCGATGGTTCAAGCCTACTGATGACCCCTGCTCTCCATCTCAGCCATCTGATAATAAATGCTCACTTCAGCTTCGGCATCCTGGAAGAAAAATGGCATCTCCTCTAGCAACTTATTTTTTTATTGCATTCAGTTATGATTTGGAGATTTATTTTATAGGAGTGTGTGTGTGTGTGTGTGTGTGTGTGTGTAAGAGAGAGAGAGAACATGTGTGTGATGGTACCCTAAGAGATCAGAAGGCGTCTGATCCTCTGCAGCTGGTATCATAGGTTGTGACTATACATGTGGGTGTTGGAAACAGAATCTGGGTCCTCTGGAAGAATAGGAAGCATTGTTAATTACTGAGATATCTCTCCACCGCTGAAGACTGTTTTGTAAGGTGGGACTTCCCCATTTTCCAGGTGGGTGGTTAGAGTTCTTTAAAAATGTTTCCCATATGGGTTAACATTTCATTTAGTTAGCTATTTTAAAAAAAAAATGTTGCTTTTCCCCCCTGTTGGAACTGAGTCATTTAAATTATTTCTTGGATTTATAATACGTACAATTAGTTCTGAACAATATACAACTCTATGCTCTGTTTGGGAATATCTTGATTACACAAATGAGAAACTAATTGAACAGAACGATGGCTGAAAAAGCTGCACTGCAAGCCACAGTTTCTGTTATTTCTGCCATTAGGCTAAGAACCGTGCAGCATCTGAGCAAAAGTGTTCCCTGTATCTTTAATGGCTCACCCAGAGCTCAGAGCGAAAGTCTGAACTATTTGTTGTTCGCTGTTGTTATATTCTGTTCCAAGGTTCATAATTTGAAAATCGACTTTGGGGACTTTTTGCTTGGTCTATTAAAATGATTCATGTTGCATTCAACATAAACTGTGTGTTCACAGAGGAGGGTGAGAGCCCGCACTCACAGCATAATAACTAAAGTGAATTTTGAACGAGCCGCAGTTTGTGGCAGCCGTGTGGTATCATTTGTCTTAATTTTTCTTTGGCATTACATTAGGCGGATGCATTTACATTTCCAGGTATGGCTAACCACTTTAAAAACTTTGTTTTTACAGCATGAGTAAAGGGGGAATCAAATCTGCATGTTTATGCCGTGTAACATCAAATAACACCATTTTACTGTTTGGAGTACATGCAGTGGGGATTTACATTCCATTTACCTGACCTCACAGAGGGAACTCGGACTGATATGCAAAGCACATGAAATATTTACTACGGATGGATCATCTAAAGGAAAACAGATGAAGGCAAGGATAATGCCCTTTCTGCTGTGGCCTTTCTGGTTCCTCCCTGTACCTCGAACTGGAATTCCATAATTGCACTCATCATTTACATTCAGATTCATCTCCAATAAAACTAGACTCCAGATAACTTAAGCCAGAACTTTAGGTGACAATTGTACAAAGTAGCCATTTGTCACTAATGCGCCAATAAACTCACATGCACAGGCAAACCACATGCCTCCAACTCATGAAATATGGATTCCCGAGGATTGGAAGGGAGCGTCCCTACATTCCCATTACTGTCATTTAAGATGAGCACGTGTCTGCGGCTGTATGCGTGTGTCTTTCAGCAGAAGAATTCTATAAATATGAGACACTGAACTGTTTCGGATGGGTGGAGAATGTAGGAGTAAATCTTACACTCTCTCGGTGTGCTTTAAACCAACTATCAGGTCAGAAGAGATGATGCCAAATCCCAGAGTTATAATGCTTCCTGAGGTTCTGTTTTCTCTTTACACCTGCAAACCAGCTTGTAAAACTATGACACCCCACCTCAGAAAGCACAGTATACTACCCAACGAGGTATAATATCCAAAAAACTTGCTTGAAAGGGGTTTGTGAAGTATTTGTACGAAGGTTCTGTGATGGCTAGTCTTGTTTGTCTTGACTGGATCTGGATCAACTCAACAATAAGCAGACAAACATAGCCACTGGGGATCTCTTTGATCAGGGTATGTAAACCCTGAAAGAGCAACTCTAAATGTGAGTAGCACCTTCTCATGACAATAGGTGCAAGGAGGTCCCAGGCTTTGCCTGCCAGTCTCATTGGCGACATCCTCCACTCTTGACAAGTTCACCTACCCTGTTGCTGCAACTGCTGGTGCTGTTTCTGCTGCTACCTTCCCTTGCTGACATCAGAACACAGTTTCTTCAGGCTGCCAATGAAGACTAAAGATCAGTGGATCTCCAAGACCCCTCAAGCCTTCGCTTGGGACTCCTGAGGTATTCAGCCTCATGATCTAAGCAGCTTCCACGTCCACGGCCTCGCCAATGTGCTGACAGCCACTGTCAGACTAACCAGACTGCATTATGTAAGCAGATCGAATAAATTCCCCTTTAATCTATACTAATTCCATAGGTTCTGTTCCTCTGGAGAACGATGCCTGATACAGGTTCTGAACAGTTACTGTAGTTTATGATTGCAGAGTTATGACCGTGGGCACTGGACACAGATCTTCCCTATAGCTAAGTGGTGTGTGACACATAGCAAATTTCAATTTTCTGAGTCTCAGCCTCTTCATCTATAAAATGGGGATAAGAAACCTAGTAGAATCCTTAAGGTTCATTAGTCTAAGTTTCTGAATGCAGGCTTCGACAAAGCAAAAAGAGCACCCAGATGGTATGAGTTCCTGCTGGATGTGGTAGCATATACTTCTAATCATAGCCCTTGCGAGATGGAGGCAGGAGAGTCAGGAGTTCAAGTCCATGCTCTCCTTGGCTACTAGAGAGTTCAAGGCCAGCCAGGCTATGTGAGACACTGTCTCAATAAAAATCGACAAAAAAGAGGGGAAGATGCTTGAGTATGTAAGAGCACTTCTGGCATGTGCCAGCATGAAGACCTAAAATCCAGAATACATGTAAAAGCCAGGCACGGCTGCACAAGCCTGTAACCCCAGTGGGAGAAACAGAAGGATAGCTGTACTCACTGGCCAGTCAGCCTGGCAAAACCACAGTGGAGCCCAGGTTCAGTAAGGGACCCTGTTCTCACTGGACAAATAAGGTAGAGTGAGGGAGCAGGACATCTGGCGTCACCCCCTCACCATCTCACACCCCCGCACCTCATACGGACACAGCACTGAAGACTTACTTCTGGCCAATCACCGCGATCAACCTTTATTATTAAACTAACATCAGGGATGAGCCAGGCTAGGATCATCATATCTGATCAACAGCTCACTAGCCACCAAAAAAAAAATAGGCTTATTATCCTATTAATTAAACTATATAAATATTTGAAGGAGATGAATGAAGTCTTTGAACTTGAGCAAGTGGAATAAGCCGTACAGTGCTGGCCCTTGACTAGCACCCATCTTTCAGTTTGTTAGCTCCTGGATTCACTCAGCCCTTCCATCTCCCAGAATCCCTCACTTCAGGAGTGGGCTGGGTCCTGACACCAGAGAGGATAAATCACTTGCCCTGCATCAAATCTGCTCATGGTTACATAAGTGTGATGTAACTTTCCTTAGGGAGACATGAGCAGAGACCTATTCCTGCCATTGGCAGACTAAAGAAAGGACTTCACCCAAGTCCAGCCGAGAGAAGCGCCACGTTCATTGTGGAAGCGTATGGGAGTGTGGGTGACTTAAAGGCAGCTGCATCACTGAATAACCCAACGGATGAGGACTCAAAAAGCTACACACTAAAACTTCCCACTGGACTTCCAGGTGGCTTTTCCCTGGCAAACTGTTATCTAAATAAATGTGGGAGTGGGGAGGCGTTGTAACTTTCAGGAGTGTCATGAGCTTTGACAATCATTTACTTCCTAAGTTCTTACTCATTTCATTTCTAAGTCTTAAGAAGTCATCCCCACCCCCCACAAATTAAAGTTTTCGGTCAGAGGAAATAGCTACACAATGATGAGAGTCTCTGAAATTGTGTGTAGCCAAACAGTGATTTGGGAAAAGCCCATAAATGAAGAAGTAGAGATTACCAAACCGTAAGTTCATCTGGACCCAGCATATCTGTCTCTTAATAAAAGTGTGCAGAGTCTCTCTGGGGATGGAGAATAAGGGTTTGATTATAGAGACCAAAAGTCCAGAGCCAGGATGGTGGTGGGCACAGGCAGGACAGTGACACAGGAGACAGACACTAAGCCATCCTAAGGGTCCTAGGAAAACTGCCCCAGAGCATTGGAGGGACACTGCCTCGTGTACAGGTTCCCTGTCAGATCTTCGCCTTCTTCGAATCTCTTTCTATGTCTGTAAAAGAGGCCACTATAGCGGATACCATACAGGCTGCTGGAAGGATGAAATAAAGCCACGTGCACAAAAGTATTGGGCTCATGGCTAGTGCACAAGAGATACTTTATGAGACACTACTAACACAGACAGTTCAGGTAACCAGAGGAACTAAGGTTGAGGAAGTCAGCACAATAAAACTCAAGACCCCATCCCTGTGCCACACAGCAGACCCATCCCCCACCTCCCCAGAGAAACACACAGGGACATCCGACATGACAGAGTTAGGGTGCCCTAGCTAAGTTTCCACTGCTGAGATAAACACCATGACAAGTGCAACTTGGGGAGGAAAGGGTTTGTTTCATATCACAGGTCACAGTCCACTATGGAGAGAAGTCAGGGCAGCGCTGCCCACCGTAGGCTAAGCCCTCCTACATCAACTAGCTATAAAGAAACTTCCTTACAGACACGCCACAAGCCATTCTGAAGAAGATGAATCCTCAACTGAAGTTCCCTCTTTCCAGGTGTTTCTATCTTGTGTAAAGTTAACAAAAAAAAAAAAAAAGGAATACAGGATCTATGAAGCCAGATGCCCAGGAGGCAGAGCATTAGTTTGACAGGGTTAGAAGAAGGATGTCTAGAAAGAGACCTTTGATCTTTGGGGTAGGGACTTCATGAGAGGATGAAGCCTGTCTCGTGAGAAAGGCTTGGCTCCCTACCACAGCTGAATAGCATTTTGCTCTCTTTGGCACGAACCTGTTTTGACTTTGCAGTCTTCATAGTCTAGAGTTGAAGCAGAGTGAGACCTTCACCGGAAGTCAAACAGATGCCTCCACCATGCTCTTGGCCCTCTAGCTTTCATGAGGGAGGGGCAAAATAAACTTCTCTCCATTATAAAGTAGTTGGAATAAGTTACTGTGTGACCTCAATAGAAATTGAGTTAAGACACACTGACTTTTACATGGGCGAGGTTAAAGAGCCTATCCACAAGTGCCTTCACCCAATCTTGGAGCTACATCTTGAACGTGGAAGTGAAAACAAACAACTACTGTGGAGCTTGAATGTGATTGGCCCCCATAATCTCATAGGGAATGGCACTATTAGGAGACGGGGCTTTGCTGCAGTGGGTATGGCCTTGTGGGAGGAGGTGTGTCACTGAGGTTTCCTGTGCTCAGGATACAGCCCAGGGTGTCAGTCAGCTTCCTGTTGCTTGCAAGATGTAAGCTTCTCAGCTACTACTCCAGCGCCAGGTCTGCCTGCATGCTCCCTGCCATGATGATAGTGGACTGAACTCCTGAACTGTAAGCTGTCAGTTCAATGAAATGTTTTCTTTATAAGAGTTGCTGTGGTCATGGTGTCTCTTCACAGCAATAGAAATCCTAAGTAAGACAACTACCAACATCACTAAGGTGGTCTCCGAAGAATCTCACCTACATATACACTCAAAAATAAGACAGTCAGGACACTTTATAAAGTAGTATATAATTAGGCTATTGCTTTCTTATTTGGAGAGTGGCACCAAGTTGCAAAAGGTATACAAGTACCAATCAAATATGTCGGTTTCATATTTCCCCTTAGTTCCTGTTTTAGGAGCCGACACAAGCATCTACCTGAAGATCTTATTTAGCCAAAGGGGAGGGGGCCATAGTGGAGGAGGGAAGAAGAAAAGGAGGAGGAAGCAGAGGAGAAAGAGAAATAGGTAGAGGAGGAGAAAATTCTCAAGCAGAAAACACCTTCAATGATGACTTCTTTAACTGAAAAAATATTTTAGTTTAATTGCAATAAAACGCTCTTTCAAATTATGGATAGCAAATCTGAATCTAACATATTCAGGGACTGTAGGTGTTAAAAATAATACAGACCTTGAAAAAAATCTATATTTTAATCTTTTTGGGCAAAAACAAATTATCTTATTTACTACATGAATGATTTCCTCAATTTAACGCCAATCTTTAGGACCAACTCCTACCTGTCTGAATAAGCAGGCTGCAACAGAAACGACTAGATTATTTATATTATGAGGAAGTGTTTAAAAATAAACGAGAGAGATGTACCCGTATTGAAAATAAAAATAACATGCGTAGCATCTCAGCTTACAAAAATCTAATTTTACTTTCTTCTGTTTCCAGGAGGAAGTTTAAGGAGTACACATAAGAGAGTAAATTAAATTTCTCCTTGAGGGTGGGGGAGGAGAGTGAGAAAAATGCCTAAACTTTACCGGTATGTTCGGAAGGAAACATCTTCACAGAGGATGACAGAGTGGGGACACCTTAGGCCCAGCGGCACCCTGTTAAAGCCATAGATGAGGACATTCACATATGGCTGGACCTTGTTGGAAATCAGTGAGTGTGTTCTTCTGAAGACTTGTGAGACAATGATGTTTATAATGTAAATTTTAGCACGTCTACTTGTAACTCTAGAGCTCAATACCAGTAAGTACCTTCATATGGATAATGGTTTTTGTCTGACTGTTAATATTATTGTATTTACAGAACTGGAGAAAGAGCAGAGCCTCATACCTGAGAGACGAGTGCTCCACCCCTGATCTACCTCCCCCAACCCTTTTATTTTTACTTAGTACTAGGAGACAGAGTCTCATGAAGTTGATTGTGCAGGACTTCAACTTGAGACCCTCCTGACTCAGCCTCTCGGCAGCTAGCATTACAGGCCTGTGCCAGCAGGTCTGGCTTGGCCATCTGTATTCACTACAAGAGCAATTATTAATTGACTATCCCTGATTAACGACAGCATCCAGTGTTTTCTTATCAGTTTGGGCAGGACTTTTCCAGTAGTTTTCTTGGGGTTGGCAGTGTTTAATGCCAGGTAGAAGATGCGAATGAAATTCTACAAATTGTCATTAGAAAAGCAGAGAAAAGACACCTTCCTACACTTGCCCGGCCTCACTGTAGGGACACTGTAAAGGGCTCCCTCCGTGACTGTCTACACTGGCCAGGAGTGCATGAAGGAAACGGCTTGCTTTTCCATATAAAGAATGTTGCCATTTGCACAGGATTTGCTACTGGACCCTGACACCTGGTCTCGGGTGCCAGTCAAATGTTCCCACCACATCTACAAGGCCAAGTCACGCTTGCCACAAAGCCTCAAGAGCTATTTTTGCTGTTATTCCAGCCCAGTCGGTGACAGGGTCAGCCAATACAGACACCACTCCTTCCAGAACCTCCAAGGCAGAGGGCTATTCTAAGAAACATCACACTTCCCCGCCTCTGTTCTTCATCCTTTTTGATTTCTTTCAGAGAGCCAGTCCCCCCAAATGCAGTAGAGGAGGAACGGCTGGACCACGGGTAGCCAGAGGAGGAAATTCCTGTCTCAAGAAAAACCAGAACCAAATGTTAGCGCGCAGATGCCCCCGGGTTGTAATTTCCCTGTAATGGTTTCTTATGATAATTAAAACCGTGTCAGCAAAGGTTGCCCGCCTTGAGACCACAGCAAGGAGGACCTGGACAGCGTGCGGAAAGTGTTTTTTGCTTAGCTGGGGGAAGGTTTTCAGCACCCCCTGGGTCCGCAGTGAGGAGAATGCCCTTTGTTCCCACTGAAGGCCTGACATAGTGAGTGACAACATCAGCTACCTGGCTTCATTTTCTCTCCTTTCTGTATCTCATTCCTCTTTGACTCCCAACACAGAGCAGAACAGGTCCCCAGGAAACACAGCAGTGAACCTTTACACTGCCACGCTCTTAGAGGACTACCACGCTCATCGTGGCCACCATCTCCTCTGTCGCCACTAGTGTGCAGACAGGGAGGAAATTAACCAACTTTCCTAGGACCACACAGACCAACATCTACAATTCCTCACCTAATATCCAAGTAGGTAAACAGAGATGCGGCTTACTCAGTGATAAGAATGCATGCAGAAGATCCTGGTTTTGGTCTCAACACCACAAAACACAAATCCAGCTACCAATCAACCAAGAGATAAAAATGTAAAAGTAAAACCCGGGAATATGCGCGGGGACTCAGTTGCCCTTTTTCTTTCCTTTTA
The DNA here is from genome assembly GCF_000317375.1 of Microtus ochrogaster. Taxonomy (NCBI): domain Eukaryota; kingdom Metazoa; phylum Chordata; class Mammalia; order Rodentia; family Cricetidae; genus Microtus; species Microtus ochrogaster. Next base: position 22,810,283 of record NC_022011.1, on the reverse strand, counting down.
AAAGGCTTCTAAGCAGCTCACTGATGGTACACGCTGGAACAACTCTGCTGGGAGCTCAGACCCACCTTCTGCAGGGAAACGGACAGGAGGCCATTGGACCATGAAGAAGGCCAGGCTAGCTCTCACGTTGTTCTGTTATCACAAGACTTTCCTCAGACATAAGCAACATTTCACTTGTTTGTTCCAGAGCTGGTGATTTTGTTACCGATATGGAGGGATGGCTCTGATGTCTGTGGGGTTCCCTGAAATCTCAGTGCTCTGGAAGCTGAGTCAAAGGGCACTATAGCGGAGGACTCAACGACTCCCTCTTTTTAATGTTCTCTCTGGAAAGCTCTAGGGTTTGCTGAAGTTGCTTTTGCCAAGAAATATCTTAGACAAAGTAATATAGGCATAGTCGTGGGATTCTGAAGGAGAAAAATTATAGCTAAAAATGGGTTTCTTAGCTTACTATGAGCCTGCCATTGTGTTTATATCCTAGCACTCTGGAGGCTGAAGCAAACGTGATCAGAACTTCAAGGTCATCTTAAACTACATATTTGGTTTTAGGCTAACCTGGACATCTAAGAATCTGTCTCAAAAAAAAAAAAACAATAAATGAATGAGTGAATAAATAAATGCTGTCTGCTTGAAATTTGGAAGAATGCATCCCGACTTAAAAGACCAAGGAGCAGTTACAAGGGGGTTGGGGGGAGTTATAGGTTGTGGAAGCTTTGTGTTCTGTCCAACAGACATTCCACTGGGAGCATGCATGGAGTACGCAACAACTCCCCTCGAGACTGAAAAAGATGGGTCATGATTTATGGTTGCTGAGCGCTCTTGGTCCCCAAGTGCAACCAAACACCAGACTATGAAGTATCATCACTGCCCAGTGAAGTCCTCTCCTTCCACCAGGGGCTGCAGGGACTGAGACAGACCAATCAAGATGCCCCGGACCCTAGAAGTGGGCAAGGAGCTGCCCTGCTCAGCCTGCATACCTTATACCCCCATCTGGACTTTTAGGAAGCCGCCTCGAACAAATCAAGCCAGGCTGTCATACGATGACAAAGTGGATTCTTTCCCAATGTGACATATTCATTTATCATCTTTCATAAGACAGACCTGAACCATAATTTAGTCCCATAGCTGCTGTATAAATGAACTCTGGGTTTGGATGGGCTGGGCCAGTTTCCTCAACATCAGCTCACTTAGGAGCCCGAATGCACAAGGTCAGGATCCAAGTCCTTGTGGAGGCTCCTGGGGGAGGTGGTGCCGCGGGCTATCACCAGGACCACAGAATCTGGGGGTGGCTAAGGTGACAAGTGTCCCAGGGACACACACAAAAGCAAAACAGTTGTTGGAAGAGTAGGATTTTTTTCATGTGCTTGTAGGGCATTACCACAATGGCAAGTTGGATATTCAATACTAAAAAAGAACACAACCTCCAAGGACCCAGAAACTGAGCTTTTATTGCAAAAATACATGTCACCCAAAATAAAGTAAGTAAACCTTGTCAATAGAAGGTAGGTATGTATTTTAAACATATTGTGGACGTGGGTGTCAAATTGAGACGGTTGACCCCGGATCAGTGGCAACCAAGAACTTAGAAATCTGTTGGTGTTTGTAAAAAATAATATATAAACCATGTGTTAGATAAGGGCAGCACACCAGAAAACATACTATATTTTCATTTTTGGTAACATTGCCTGAGATGAAAGACAGAGACAGAGATATTGAGAAACTGGTCAAGGAGTTTAATAGCTTCTCAGCTTCTCTTTAGACACACATAAGCAGCAGTGGAGTTGGAACTGTAATATTAGAACCCCTCTACCAAACTGGGCTTCCTGTGTGTGATGAGGATGCTCAGCTGCGGGGAATGATGACATCATGACACCATCATAGGCAAACAATGCTGGGGCTGGAGGTGTCCAAAGCAAAGAAGAAATGAACCCAAACTGGTACTTCTCCACACATGGTGCGAGCCTGCAGCTTCCATCCCTGCAGTGACCACAAACTGCATAATGGCACCTGGGATGCTTGCTGGTCCACCTCCCCCAGCACTGGTCTAGCTGTATGACCTGTTTCCCCGCAATCCCACAAGAAAACTCCCTTCTAACCAGAGGTCTCATGGGTGTGTACTCTAAGGAGAACACCAAAAGTTCAAAGGCAGTACGGGATTCAAATGCTATCTGGGCTCCTCAACTGTAAACTTTGAAATAGCTATCTGGGCCCATTTTCTCATCCTGCCAGATCATGGTTCCTGTGGGAATGAACAGAGCCTGTGTTTGCCTAGCACCAGGCAGACCAAGGAGATACCTGGTGTTAGAAGGTGTCAATATTTTTTAAGATTTTTAATTTTTACTAGTGTGTATGTTTGTATGGGTCCCTGCGGAAGCTAGGAAAATGCATTAGATCCCCTGGAGCTGGCAATTGGAGCAGCTGTGGACTACCCAGCATGGGTGCTGGGAACCAAACTTGAGTACTCTGCTAGAGCAGCAAGTGCTCCTAATTGCAGAGTCATCTCTCCCACTTCAAGACACTGATTTAAAAAAAAATTATTTCTTTTATCACCAGCATCCTTGTTACCAGCATCCAGAACTACCCGTGAGTGTTCAAGTTCAGGTGCCAACACAAAAAGCAAAAGAAAACAAATAAATACCAAGGAAAGAAAAAAAAAAGGAAACCCTAATCCTTGACCCCCGTGTTCCAGGGCACCAGACTTGCTCGCTTGCCTGGAAGCGAATCTACCAGTAGTCACTCATGCTATGGTCCCGTGAAAAACACAGGGCGACAAAAGCCCCTTGCAGCAATCTCCAAGAAGGAGGAATAAATTAATCAAACTGCCAGCGAGAGAAGGCCGGGTTGACCTCCTTCTGATCTCATTACTTCTCTATTACCCTTTTGAAAAACACCCTCTTACAGAGATCACTAATTGAAGATTATGTGGAGGGAAATCGCACCTCTCCATCACGGTGGGAACTTTTCCTCGTTTGTCATTCTAATAATTCACTTCTTTTCTTTTCTGAAGAGACAGAGACACTAATGGACTATCATCAGTTAAAAAGGCAATTTTTCCATTTAATTGCGCTCATTAAATACTGCACTAGAACAATTGGAAAAGCAATAGTCTCAATATTTAATCATAGCATAGGAATAATGAAACATGGCTTCAAAATAAATCTTGGAATATTTATAAAGTCATGAACAAGCTGTTTTAACAACACCTATGATCAGGGGCGACGTAGTCAGAATGAGACGTGTGATTTTTCATTTCTCCTGATTAGACCTGGTAAACATTTACACCTCCAGGAAAGAGTTCAAGGCGGTCTGAACAGTTAGTGCTACCTTCCACGGATTTGTGGCTGGCTGACCACTCCCAGCCTCTTGCAGAGGCTCAAAGGTTATCACAGAAGCTGGCCTCCCGGGAGGGCATCTGTGGACAGGTGGTGGTGTAGCTCAGAAATGTCTCTGCTGAGGAAAGCCTGAAGGCCCCTTCCATGCTCATCTGATCCACCTACTTACGATGTGCAATCAGATGGGTTCAGCTCAGTCAGAGACAAGCCACCATCCACCATCACTCCAGCCAACTGCAGCCTTTTCAGTCCATTTCACCTATTATCCCCCTCTTCCCGGATGAACTCCCTCACTTCCAAGCAGCCACTCACCTACATTCTGTCCCTGAGAATTCCCCTACTTCCGGGAGTTTCATATGAATGCAATTGTATCCTAAGCATGTGGTCTTGTGTGACCGACTCATGCGCACATCAGTGTTCATGGCTGAAGAACAGTTAAGGGAATTTGCTACAATTTATTGACCCATTTGTCTGTTTATGGGCACTTAGGTTGTTTTGGGTTGCTATGAATAATGCTGTGGACATTCCTCTGCTCATGGACAAGACTTCGAGCACACTTCCGTGGCTATCTGGTATTTACATAGGAGTGGCCTCGCTATGAGAGTGGTAGTTGCATGTTTGGTCATTTCAGAAACTGCTGGATTTCTTTCCAAAGGGCCATGTCACCTGGAATTCCCACCAGCAAAATGTAAGAGTTCTGACTTCTCCATGTCTCCAGCAATACTTGTCTGACTTTGCATCTTCAACAGTGGGGTGAGTCATACCCAGAATCAGGATGGGAAGGGCCAGGTTAGTGGCATCTGGCAGATAGATGGTCAAACAACCCTAGCTCTGTACCTTCCGGGCTTCCTATAGCCTTGGTCAAGTTATATAAGCCACTTGAACTTTAATTTCTCTTATCTACACTTCAGAGGAAATTAGCTTACAGAGTAAAGGTAAGTGGTGAAAAATAAAAAGGAATCGAAAATTGCTCAGCAGGGGACTGGAATCAGGGTTCAGTGGTTAAGAGCACTGTGCTCTTCTGGAAGACCTAGCTTCTTTCCCAGCATTGATACAGTAGCCCACAAACAACTGCAAATCTCTTCCCAAGGGATTCAATGCCCGCTTCTGGCCTCCAGTACACTGTATTCATATAGTGAGCATTCATATATGCAGGCCATGCACACACACAAACCCATAAAATAATTTTTAAAATTCTCTGAACAAAATGTCCAGCACTAGCCACAATTCCGGGAAGGATTCCGACATCATATCTCAGACCTCACTGGTAACTCTGAACTGCACTGGGCTCGGCTCAGTATGTGCATTGGGTTCCCCTAACAAGCTCTGAAATCTGTAACCGTCACGGGCAGAAGGAACAGCGAACATAAGGCTGAAGGACCCTGGAGCATGAAAGGACATCTGTCAGGAAGCATGGCTCTCTGGTGGCAGTCCACCTTCCTCTGCTAGTGCACGAGAAGGGAAGTCACAGCCTGACCCACCTCCAGGTCAGTAAGCCCTCCTCAGCGGGGCCCCTCCTCACTGCCTGGTGTGTTTGAGCTCAATAACCTATTATTTTAACCACAGCTCAAAGATAAGCAGAAAGAAATGAGAAAAGAACGTGTGGGGGCCCATGGTGACGCCATGTTCTGAAGCGAGTCCTGTGTGCTTAGTGCCTGTCTCCTGAAGATACTGGAGTCCTGCGAGGTTGTATGACCTGTCTGTTTTATTCTCTGATGCATGAATGTAGTCCCCTGACTGTGATATAAGAGGTCTCAGCAACAATGTGTTGTGAAAGTTAGTGAATGCATGAAGGAACGCGAGAATGAATGGCTCGCCCAAGTTGAACCCATGGAACTGTCTGGATACCTCCCTGGCTATTCCTGTCACTTCTGGCATTGTACATAAAGCAACTATAAAAAAAAAAAAAGCAAAAGAAAGCCATGAAAAGAAACAGTCCATGCTCTGAGCTTCAAGACAGAGCTCTCCCCTATTCTCCGCTTCCTTGGTCCACCATAAGGACAAGCCCAGGATGCTTATGAGCAGACTTTTTGGAGCTCCACCTTAAGTCCTCAGGCATCATGGTCATGCATTTTCCTATGACTTTTCTACAAGAGATGTCCTCAAACTTTTAACTAGCACCAAGATCCAACTCATTGCCACATTCTGTGTGGCTTGTGAGCTAAGAATGGGTTTTCCATCCTCAAATGGTTGAACGAGAATCCAAACAAGGATCATATGTAGTGATATATGAAACTCAGACCTCAATAACCATAAATAAATAAAGCTTTATTATGGAAACATATACTTACACACGACCCACAATAGCTTCTGTGCCATAATGACCAACATGAGCAGTTGCAATGAACTCAGCACTGCAGGGAGGGCCTAAAACATTTCCAGTCTGTCCCGTCTCAATCCTGTTCTCCTCTGACCATGAACTAATTTACCCTTATAGTAGTGAAGAGATCACCATACACAGAGATATCCAGGAGGAGGCATTTATTGAGACCTGCCTGGGTTTTAACCCTTTTTCTGACACTCATTAACTGTGCTTAAAGTGCTTGAATTGCTCCTTTCCTCACTGTCAAATGAGGTTCATCATTTCTAAGTCACGGGGCAGCTGCAAAGTTTTAAAAGGGGGTGTGCGTGGAAGTGCATGGCATGGGTCCTGGCCAATGAACACTAGCCTTCATTAGTACAGACCACTCCTTTAATAAAATAGCTTTACAGACGTGTTTCAAAAAGAGTCAAAGTCAAAATGTCACTCCCCGTCAGTGCTGGCTAACACACAGGCGGAATGGAAGGCGTTGTTAAAAACAAGAGAACAAACTATATAATCATCATATAACGAAATCCAGATGCATTATTCCATGCTGTTAGTCCTTGCCTTCCCCCACCAGCCCCACCCACTGGCAGGGCAAGTGGGAAGTAAATACACAACCATCTCATTTATATACAATGAAATTGAAACCATTTGGCTTTTTAGGACAATTTGGAACCAAAAGTTCAAGCAAAAGACATTGGGGTCTGTCTGCTTACCGTGATGTCTTCGTGCACTAATTTGAGTTAACGTTCGACCTACAACCTGTCTCTGTGGGTCTGTCACTTAGGATCTGTATGGCAAACATGCACAAATGAAACCCATTTACATCTATTCCCTAGGAAGAGCTGATGTCATTAAAGGTAACCAGAATCACATGCCGCCTGGTCCAGCTCTCATGAAGCTCCAAATGCCTCTATTTTGGTAACTGTGCTTTGTAGGAGGAAACAGACATGGAGCTAAGGCAGAGACCTCTCTGGGTCCTATGTGTGTACATGTGTGCCCTGAAGCTGAGGCCGAAGCATGTCCCTCACTTCTCAATCACTCTTACCTGCTCTACCATGTGGCTTACTATCACTTCCTCATGTGCTCTTATGTGTACTATCTCCTTAGAAGATGACAGCATTGTGAAGTAAATGCTAACTCCCAGCCCCACATCTGTGCTCGCTATTAGCTCATCTGTTTAAGGACTTCAAATTCAATTCTGCATACCAGCAACCATTAGAAGAGGATTCTGTGATGTGGGTTTCATTCCCAGCCTCAATAATCTCTCCAATTATGTTCTTCTGCTCCAGTCTTCATTCAAGTTTTTAAATGCAACCTTGAATCTGGTCACAGCTCAGCAATACATGGGGGCTAGAGGTAATCCTGTCTAAAATTCTTGTTTCAGAATTACCCAGCCACCGAAGCTCAGGAATTCCTACTTACAATGGGATTTGTGCCTCCCAGACTTTCTCTACACTTCAACACGAAAAGAAAGTTTGGTGCTTCGTAGTTTCAGAGCATGAGCAGCAGCTGTCTCCAAGCCCATATGTAAAGCTAGCAGTGAAGGTGCGAAGACATTATAAATAGAACAAAAACTACAGACCATGGAGACCAAGATCGTAGACGAGACAATAACCTAACGTACTCCGCAGTCTGGCACTCACAGCCAGAAGACAGCTTCATGCAACAGGAAGCTGTTTCTATTTCCTCCCACTGAACTGTGGCTTCGGGGAAAGACACAGACCCCATGGAGTGCACAGGATGCCATCCCATTTTTTAAGAGTGCCACTTTTCCCTTTGACGAGGTATACCATCTTCTGCAAAGCAGCTGGATCATTTGTCAATAGCCAAAAGATCCAGATGGTTGGAAGCATCTAGATACTTGAAAACATCTGGATACTTCATTCTTCATCCAGATGTTGGGCTTCCCCTAGGTGCAGCTTGCTATCTTTGGTTAAATAATTCGAAGAAGCATTTGGCCAAAAGGTAACTAAGTTTACTTCAGCAATTCCTTCTTGAGATACTTATGTTTGGCAAAGGAGAGCCCATGCTATCTGGGGAATAATACAGTTATTGAGGTTTGTTTTCATCTGAGTGAATCGGGCAAATTACTTCTGGAGGGGAAAAAAAAGCTACAGAGTGAAAAACAAAAGCAAAACGGTTTACCATGCAATTTGGGCTCAGTCAGGTTAAGCTATCCATTTGGAATTTACAGAAGTGTAACCAACTACCCAGCACTAAATCAGAAACAGGTTAGCATGGCAACACACTGATGACTTAGAAAAAAAACTTCCTTGACTGGATGCACGCACAACTGCATATGATTCTTGTTTCTCTGCCACTTAGAAGAACAGGGGCAGGGGCCAGAGAGCTGGCTCAGCAGTTAAGAGCACTTGTCACTCTTGCAGAAAACTGGAGTTTGGTTCCCAGCACCCATGTAGGAGAGCTCACAAAGTACCCTAACTCCACTTTCTGATGTCCTCTTCTGGCCTCGACTTCATAGGGGTGTGTGTGTGTGTGTGTGTGTGTATGACTTTGAAAAGTCAGGGGCAGTTAGATTTGGACATCTTGAAAACTATCATTCATTTGTTCATTTATTCATTCATTTATTCTAAGAAAGATCTACTTGGCACCTACAGCATGCACAGTGACATAAAACTGAAGAATCAACAGAATAGATCAGAAAAAAGTGCTCTCTCTGGCACTTAGGGAGACAGAGATTAAACAAGAATCTCATGCAAATATGATAAGATCCATGCCTCATAGTAAGTATAATACAAAAAAGGCACAAGGTGTATGTAGAGACTGTTCTGGAAGGCCAAACTGAGATTAGCAGTCAGAGAGGGTAAGTGGAGAGCTGGCAAGCATTGCTGTGGAAATGCTTGCCTGGGAACATACCTGAAAACAAAACAGAACATAAAAACAAAGGCAAGGGATTAGCCTCCTCCTAGGACACTGCAAGGTGGGGCTACTGAGGTGACTCCCAACAGGGACCACAGGAGGATGTCTGTGATGGGAATAACTTGTGTTGTTGCTGTGGTTGTGATGACGAGTACCCACAGACAGGTCAACATGGTGTACAACATATGTTAGTTCACTGTCCTGTGACAGACTACAAAACATATGGGTGGGAACAACACGAATTTATTATCTTATAGCTCCACATATCTCAAACCCAACTTGAATCTCATGGGGCCAAGAGCAAGGCCTCACTTGAGGTGGGGAGGGGTGCTTCCTAGCTGACAGCTCTGGCAGGAGGGTCCATATGGCTTCTTTCCCTGTTGCTGTGATAAAATATCTCGATAAAAAATAACTGATGAGAGGAATGGTTTATTGTGCCTCACCATTCAAGGTGCAGTCCATCATGACAGAGAGGCACACCAGCCGGAACTTGAAGCAACTGATCATAACACATCCATAATCGAAAAGACAAGAGCTATGGATGCTTACTAGAGCTCAGCTTGCTTTTTCTATTTTATACATTCTAGGGTTCCCTACCTAGGGAATGGTCCTGCCTGCAATTAACATGGGAATTCCTGTGTCAAATATATACAACATAATCCATCATCAGCATGCTAATGGGTAGGCCTAGATTTTGTTAATGTGCTACTAATAGCCATCAAAGTTAAACTGAAATAGCACAGATAAGGGCCTCTATTTTAGCATCACTGATTGGTGACCTTAACTTCACTCACTACCTTCAGTCCCAATGTACACACAGCTGCACATCACAGGTACTGCGAGGGGTACTGCAGCACTCGCCATAAAATGATGGGCTCATGCGGCACAATGCCAGCTTTCTGGGTTTGATATCCTACTGTCTATGAGGTATATAGTGATGGGGGGGAAGTTGACTCATATTTAACTCAGAAAAAATTAATCAGGAAGTAGAAAAGAACATACGTGCAACAACAACCATCTTTACACACATACCATGTGCACGCATGCGCGCGCACACACACACAGAAGAAGGAAGAGAGAGAGAGAGAGAGAGAGAGAGAGAGAGAGAGAGAGAGAGAGCACAGCCAGCATCACACACACAGGAGGAAGGCCCTATGTCACCTGCTGGGTGCTGCTGAGTAGGAGAGAAGCTGCTGAGATTTCTCGAAGGGCCTCCCCAAGCAGCATCCAGGACACCTTAATGGGGAAGGGTGAATATTGGGAGTCAAGATTAGTCTGCTTCAGGGTCCACTGTCAACAGGAAAGTACATGGAGTAGTGACCAAGGGAGAGCTGGTGGCCGTTCACTTCCTCCCTTCTCAGCAGTTGCATTTAATCTTTAACTTCTTTTTTAATTTCAGTTTTTTTGAGACTGGGGCCATGCAGGCCTCAAACTCATGATCCCCTTGCCTCTGCCTCCCAAGCACTAGGATTTAAGGTGTGCAGCCCCATACTCTGTTAGTCATTGGCTTCTGAAGTGATTTTATAGATAGTTGCATAAAGTGGCCCTTGCTCATTCAAATGTTCTCAGGCCTCTCAGCTCAGACGAGACCTTTGGCCAGATGCTGTGCTGAGAACCTAAACCTGGAGCTAAATAACATGACTGGCAAAGGACAGAGGACTGGACCGAATCACCCAAAGGCAGCACTTAACCACCCATGAGCCTTTGGGGTGTGGCCACAGGACTTCAACACCAGGAGGAAAGCTACCTGCCTATGAGGGCAGAGCTGGAAGTGCACTAGGCTGCTGGTGCGCCAAAGCCAGGCTTTTTCCTCGGGAAGATAAGCCTTAGTGGGTTGGCATTTTTGATATGCACAGACTGACATCTGACACTGCACTGTTGTCTTTCTTCTTTGATTACCCAGAGTCTTTGCTGTGGTCTGCAACCGGAGAACCTGGCGGTGTGCAATTTGTCCATCGGTACTTGTACGATTTTTAAAAAAAAGTATTTGTCTTACTTTTACATATGTTTGTATCTGCAGGGGCCAAAAAAGGGCATAAGATGCCACAGAACTGGAGTTACAGACAATTGTGGGCTATCAAGCGGGTTCTGCGACCCAAATTCAGGTCCTCTGGAAGAGCAGCAAGTGCTCTTAACCACTGAGCCTGCTCTCCAGTCCTCAATGAAATAAATGGTGGTTAATCTTGATAATTAACATGATTGAATTAAGAGGAACCGTGGAAACACATCTCTTGGTGTGTCTGTGAGGAACTTTCTAGATTAGGTTATATTAAGTGGGAAGACCCGCATTAAATTTAAGTAACACAGGTCTTGGGCTGGGATGTCAGACTTCATAAAAAGAAAAAAATGAGCTGAATACAGAACTGATCGCTCTTTGTTTCTGGACTGAGGATGATCAGTTGACTCAAGCTGCCACTCCCTCACCAGGCATGATGGACAGCGCCCCTTGGAACTGTGAGTCAAAGGAAACCCAACCTCCTTTAGATGCTTTTGTCAAGCCTTTTGTAGCTGCAACAGGAAACACAGCTGACCCCAACAGAAAGCAGAAGTTATGAGCTCTCCCCTCTGCCCTGCACCCCCATCTAAACACACAAGGACGTGTCTGCAGGCACCCAGGAGAGCTCTCTCTTTCCTCAGACTGCTTCTGGGTCGCCAGGGTGCTCAATCACAGCTCGGCTGCAGGCTCTCTCCCAGCCCAAGTGCAAAGGGAAGCAAGGCCTTTAACTCAAAAGGAGACGGACTCGCGTCCCTTGGTGTTTTCTAAGGGGATATTGTTAGAACCAATTTCTCCTGGATCTTTTGTGCTCCAGGCTAGAAATAGGCAATGGTCCAAACACTGTAACCTTTTCAGCAGCCATAAGGAAAAATTCACTACCACTTTGCTTTTTATACTGTGGCTGTAGAGAGAACACACCACACTAATTCACCGGGGGATTAGTGCTGTCTTCCCGAAAAGAAGCAGAAGATGCTTATGGGGAGTGAAATGAACGATAATTGTCTCGCTGTCCACTTTCATTTCTTCTTGGTCCAACATCTCATAAATACAGGGCTAACAGATCAACGTGGGACATGGGGAATGGGGCTGAGGGAGAGACAAGCCTGCTGGGTGGCAAACCCTACAGACATGAAGTCAAAAGCCAGCAGGCCGGCTTCCAGAACTGAGATCTGGCTCCTTCCTAGCAGGACAGACACTGCATTTTTCCAACCTTCCATAAGACCGTGCATGCATGTGCTTGCACATGCGTGTGCACGCGCACACACACACACACACGTGCATGGATATACACACACTGTGAAAGGACTCTTCTCTGCCACAACCCTATTCACTCTTGCCTTTGCTTTAGCCCAGGGTTTCTGTGGTCCAGTTAGCACAACTGAATCTGGAGGCAGATAACTCAGTGGGCACCAAGCTGCACATGGAAGGCCGTTTAGCATAATCTACCTGCTGGCTACTGGCTGCTAGCTGCTGGCTGTCCCTCTCCAACATACTGGGACATACAAGAATGTTTCCAGTCATTGGCAAATGTCCCCTGGGAGGAAATACCACTCTCAAGGAAGAAATGCTGCTTTCCTTGACCCAAAGCAGAGTGTGTATGTGTCTGCATGTCTGTGTGCGGAGGGGGGTTCTGTATGTGCATAGATAAGCATGCATATTTATACAAAGCATCAAGTTTCTCCAGTTGTTTACCCCATTCTATGTGTGCACACGCACGTGCATGCACGTGCATGTGTGTGTATGTGTGTATGTTCAGGTACCTGTGCACCTGTGTACATATGGACACTGAGGTCAAAAGTCTATATTGGTGGATTCCTCAATTGTTTCCCCATACTTTGAATTATTTATTTATCTATTATTTTTATTTTTTAGTCAGGGTCTCTGTATGTAGTCCTGGCAGTCCAGGGTATGGGTATATCCAGGGTATGGGTATATCCAGGGTATGGTACACCATGCTGACCTCAAACTTAGAGATTTACCTGCCTCTGCCTCCTGAGTGCTAGGACGAAACGCATGTGACACCATGCCTGGTCTCCCTTTACTGTTTAAGACACTCTCTCACTGAACCCCCAAATCCCTGTCTCAGTGCAACCAGCAAGACCAGTGAGCTGCAGGAATCCACCTAGCTTCACCCACCAGTGCCAACCTTACAAGGCTGCAATCATGCCTGATTTTCATAAGTGCAGAAGATACAAACCCAGGTCCTCAGGTTGGTACAGCAAGTACCTTAACTGTGGAGCCATCTCCATAGCCCAGGCATAAGCCTTCTAAAAGGGAATTTTACAGCACAGATCAGCAGAGTTTGAACCTTACAATCAACTCTTTCATCCCCAGATGGTTAGCCCTTCTCAGATTTAAAACAAACAACAACAACAACCATGGAATGTTGTGATGACTGTGTTTTACAGTAGCGACTGTATGCAAAATCAAAACAAAACAAAAACAAAGGAAAAACCAACAGGGGAAACTGCTAATGATGCAGTGCTAGGAGGGGGTCGAGTGCATGCAGATGCACTCCCTTAAGCTATGTCAACGGCGACTGAAAAGAATATGTGAAAGTCGGAAGAAGTATTTGGTCTGACTGGGCCTGATATGGCCTACACAGGAAAACCCTAGCAGCCAGAAGACTGACTGCCAGGGCGGCGTCTTCTGGACATAATGCGGATGCTGCACCCACGAATTCTCAGTGGTCATCATCACCTGCACAAGATCACACCAGCCAATATTGCAGAAGGAACATGGGAAGGGCTCACAAGGTCCTACCCCTGGCTGAAGAGCTATGGGGGGTAGATGGCTGCTGAGGGAAGGAGGATCAGTTGTCTCCAGGGAAGAGCATCTCATAGGTTGCCACTGTTTCAGTAGTCAGTCCTAAACCATGATACACGCAGGTGACACTAAGTAGACTCAGTAGGAGATAAGTAGGTAAGTGGGGAGATGGAAGGATGGATGGATGCATGCATGGATTTGAGGGGAGTGCAGCGGGGCCATGAGAAAAGTTGGAGGGGAAGGAGAAAGGGGGGATATGAAGAAACAACATTGTATTCATGTGTGGAATTCTGAAAGGAAAAAAAGAAAAGAGACGAAGGCAGTGTAACTTGAACCAGAGCCTCCATTAGCTCTCTGGCTTGGCCCTTTATCTTTTTATTTGTATGGGGGTAGATGTGGGAACACATAGAGAGAGCAATGCAGGTGTGTGTGTTGTTCATGTGGAAGCCAGAAGACAAACTCTTATGTCTGGACTCTTCATGAATCTTCCAACTATTTTATTTTCCCTTTCTTTCTCTTATCCTCAATTTACAGGGGACAAAACTCAGACTGAGAATGGTTAAACAGCTACCATGCTCCAAGTACTAGATCTAAAATCCAACCCAGGGAACCTACCCAACTCCAAGAGTTACAATTTGTAATCTTAAATCGATACTGCTTGGAAACCACCCTTTATTGTTATCTTCTTTATTAACAAGGCTCCAGGTTAATTCCAGGTAACCACATACCTAGTAGCAACAATAGTCTTTCCAGACTCCCTTGCAGCTATGGGAGGCCAGGTGATAAAAATTCTGGCTTTGACAATCCTAGAGGAATTTCTCTCTCTTTTCCTTCTTACCTGCCTAGGGAAACTGCCTGCAGGTATAGCAATCACATGTTAAGGCTCTTGGGGAGAACTACAGCAGTCCTGGTCTGATAGCCTTTGTTCACAACCTGAGCTGCCCACTTTCAAAACTTCTGTAATAAGAGAAGAACCAAGGCCTGATGGGACAAGTCAGGGTCAAGTACTTGCTGATATAAATAACATGGAAGTTTCTTTTTCTAGCAGATGCTGCAGCTAAGGATGTCACACAGAGGACCAGGTATCGGTCCCAGAGCTTCATGGTGCAGCTACAGGATCAGTATCAAAATTTGGCAACTGTTAGCAAGCTGTTGTTTGGTTGTTGGTTGTTGTTCTCCTTCTCCTTTCCTTCTTTTTTTTTTTCCACCAACAATATAGGGATTCAAGTAATTACTTCAGTTAAAAAGCCAAAAAATACAAGAAAAAAATGATTATCAAAAATTTCCAAGAAAAGGAATATAAGGCTCTTTCAAAGTCTTAGTATTTTTATTAGTTTCTAATGACTGTTATAACATCCAGATTCTACGGGGCCTAAAACAACACAAATCTATTCTCTCCTGGTTCTGGAAATCAGAAGTAGAAAATTAGTGTCATGGACTAAAATCATCATGGCAATAGAGCTGGTCCTTCCCTGCTGCTCTAAGAGGAAATGGATTCCTTGCTTCTCGCAGCTTCTAGAAGCCACTGACATCTTGACTCAGGCTGCACTGCCACTCTTCCTGGTGCCCCTGCCCTCACAAGGCCTCCTTTCCCTTCAGTAGGCACACTCTGCCATGCTTCCCAATGATATGTGTGTCTGTAGCGGCACTTAGAGGGCACTCAGATCATCTGGAACATCTCCCTACCCACCAGACCCCAAAGTGACCACAGCTGCAAAGTCTCTTTGGCAAGGTGGACTTCCTGAGTTCCTAGCATTAGGACCTGGATATAGGGGCTATGGCTCCCCTATATGATAACTCTGGGCATTTGTTACACAAGTGTCCACTTGAAAACAGGCATTGTGCCAACAATAAACGGACAGCAGATAAACAATGTTTCTTCCTTGCTTCATATGCAAAATGCCTTTAATAACACACTCCGATAAGATCCCCGGCAAGCTGAACCTTGTCCGGTAAGTTTCACAATACAAATACCACCAACAACTACAACCAGAAAGAAGACAGGATGCGGCATCTAAAAGTCAGAGGTACAGAGCAATTCTAACATTATCTGACAAAGATAGAAAGACAGTTGTCACAGGGAATGCTGAAGAAACGCTCCAAGAGGTAAGAAGTGAGAAAGATAAAACCTGGGAAGCTCACAATGAGAAAGAACATGGGCGACTCACAAACATACCACCCAAGAGGGGCTCCCTGAGAATTGTGGGAAAGAGGAGACATGCAGGATTGTGGGACGAGGTGAGGTTTGCCGAGACCTGTGGGAAGAAGCAGGGTGGGAATTGTGGGCAGGATCGAGGCTTACTGGGACATGTGGGAAGAAACAGGGATTACTGGGAACTGTGGAAAGACAGTTTCTCAATGCTTTGATCTGGACTAAGAATGTCCCCTTCTGGCCACAAACTGAAGTAAGCCCGGCATACTGGAATAGCATAATAAACAGAGCAAATAGCCGAGGCCATACAGGGAGTTGTCTTTGGGAAGGGCGCCAAATTGAACTCTCTTGTAACTCAGAGGACCTTTGCGGATGCCACAAACAGGATTCTGAAATAGTTACTGCCACATGGGAAAGCAAATCTTCATGCGAACCCCAACCCCCGACTAGCCAACATAACAACCTACGAAACCACTTTTGGAATGAACTGGATTCGCCCTGCCAGAATCTTCTACTGTAAAATACCTGGGGTTAGCATGGGTATTATTACCCCACAACCCACATCCCCATATCCTTCTTACTTCAAGGTTTCTTTTTTGTCACTTATCCTATTTTTGGAAGAAAGAAGGAAAAATAAACTTTTTATTAATTATAAATGCACTTAAGCAACACAAATATGAATTACTAGAAGCTAATTACTTTTGAAGAGCTAAATGGTAACACAAAGATGCTTTACACAGTCTATATATAAACACAGCTCGTACCAATTGTGGGTGTGTAAGCCACAGTGGAAGGCCCATGTTAGGGACATCTGCATTGGGACCTGGTCCCAATCAACAGAGAGCAATTCTTCTTGGTGGTCTGACCACTTAACTTAAACAAAAAGCCTTGAGCCAACTTCTATCAATGAGCCTTTCTTCCAACCAAAGAAAAAAGAAAATTAAAAAAAAAATGAGAGTTGGCTACTGGTTACGGTGATGTTGTACCACAAGGTTAATTATGATGGGTTTTAGGTCACTGGCAATTTCTCATTTCAAACTAACTTGAACCATCAACCCTCAAGCATGGATTGTTTAATGTGGGCTGTGCAGTACCCACAGTACTCCGTGGACACCCAAGTGGTGGGTGGGTGCCATTCTGTCCTTGGATAATTATTGAAAACAAGATAGGGCTTGCCATCCTTTTTAAAAATTTAAAAAGAAAAACCAAAAAAGTTAAAATAAAAAAGATATAATAGCTACTGAATTGATGGGCTGCTGACTTTGAATTAGTTCAGGGAATTGGAATTTATTTATCATTATCATGATTATTTTTATTTTTAGAACTTAGTGGGGAATTCTGAAATACCACTCCAGTCGTGAGAAGGCCGGTATCATTTTCCACACTGTCCGTAGGTTTCCTTCATGCTTGTTTCTCTTCCAATGCTCCCAGGACTCACCGGGAGGCTGGTGGCTTTTTTCCTACTGGTTGTTAAGAAAGGGAAGCAGAGGATGCCAGTTCACTTCTCATTTGCTATTAACAGTGTTTCCCTGGTCAAGCATCGTAGCTGGGGGATCCTACTTGCCATAGGATGGATAACTTACTTCCATGGGTGAGGGAAGCCAAAGACCAAAGAATGACCTGATGGTTAGAAACAGACTTCAAACCTTGTCCTAACACAGATTAGCCTGGAAGTCAAGAGGGGCCTGAGAATCCACCAAGGCAAGGGACAAGTGGCTGGGTCTCACTACCCTGTGCTGTTAAGTTATTTGTATGTTTAAATTGACAAGAAAGAAAAGGAAGGGGAGAAGGGGACGAAAACAAGAGGGGAAGGCAGAGAGGGAGCAAGGAAAATGGAAGTTAAGAAACTGGGGTTTTTCCAGTGTTGATGGGCATTTATTTATGTTGGCTCACCCTCAGTAGAAAGAGACGTGGAGATACTCATCAAAACCCTTTGAGTCCAGTTCTAAGGAACAGATCTGTTGATCCCCAAACCCACTGACCCTCAAACATGTGGCTGACCTGAAATCAGGAGAAGACTGTCTGTGGTGACACTGTTTGTAATTGCGAGACAACGGACAAAGTATATCAGCAGGCAATACTTAAACAGATTCTTGGGAAGCTCTGCAGAGGATTACCTGAAGCAGTGTGTCTGTTATCTGCCTGTGATTGGCAGTGATAATGGACAAGGTGCATGCTGGAGTGAGAGACAAATCCTCAAACACTGTCTCCAACAGGGCCAGCTCCTAAAGATAGTTTTCAATCGTTATAGTTTGGTGACGGGAGGAAATAATGTTATCTTGATAGTAAAGGATTTAAATTTATCGCAGAGCTGAAACTGGTTACTGAATTGAAATTATAAAGCAATGAATCATTTCTTGAAAAAGTCAGGCCATTAGTAATGCCACCGTATGACGAACTACTTAGAGATGTCAGAAGGAAAGAGGGGGGAGTAGTGAGAAAGGGTAGGGGGGCTACTCTCTGGAAAATTATATCTAAATGTAGATTCTTTGAAGTAACAATAAATCTACTTTTAAGGGAGAAAAGAAAGCGGATAATACTTTAAGATCACCCTGACAGGGGCTGAGAGATGGCCCAGAATTTCAGAGCAGCTGTTGCTCTTACACCGAACTCGAGTTCAATTCCCAGCACCCACAAGACAACTCACAACTATCTGTAATCCCAGCTCCAGAGGATCCAGGGCTCATTTCATGGGCACTGGACATGCATGTGGTGCATGCACATATGTGCAAACAAAACGTTCATATGCATAAAATAAAAGTAAATCATTAAA
This sequence comes from Microtus ochrogaster, assembly GCF_000317375.1. Classification (NCBI taxonomy): domain Eukaryota; kingdom Metazoa; phylum Chordata; class Mammalia; order Rodentia; family Cricetidae; genus Microtus; species Microtus ochrogaster. The sequence goes on along the minus strand of NC_022011.1, from coordinate 22,792,079 downwards.
AAAAGCAAGATTATTATGAGAGAATAATATTGTGTTAATTTATCTTCAGTTGTACTTTAAGCAATTCTATAAGTACCACAGAAATCTACATTGCTAGACATTCTCCTTAAAGGGACTATGAGGGGTAGGTCAGCTCTCCAGGGTTTAACATGCTGGTGTGATAGATCCTGCCCTACTTTGCTATCCCAAGGCACAACAGTAGAGACAACTTGACCCAAGTCTTTGTCTAAGGCCCTACATTTCCAGCTTGACAGCCTGCCTGAAAATAAATAGGAGATGTGAATGAAACTAGGGTGGTATCATAATCTGACTAGGGGTGTCAGCTGGTATTTTAGCATCCAACTACTTAGTCTTCTTGGCTGCACTGTTGATGAATCTAGATAAACAGGGGTCCCTAAATTCCATCAGTACAGAACACCGAAGGACTAGAGATTCTGGGATTCATATGCAGTCACATCCTGGGAAAGAGCTTACCTGGGACTACAGAGTATACAATATCTCTCCCCTGCAAACAAAGGTACTACATGGCACAGCCTTTGCAGGGGACAGTAAGTTACCCATAGACTCAGCCTCCCAGTTAATGTATCCCAGCCAAGGGCTTTCCTGAGAGTCACTCTAGAGGCTGGGGTCTTCCTAAAAAGTTTCTGCACATCAATAAACCAATGCCAATGCAATAATCCGAATCGGACCAAATCAAACTGAATTAGAAAAAGCCCAGGTTTAATGGATATTAACGCTCTTGAATGGCTTTCCAGCCCCCCAGAGAGGAGACGAGAAAGGAAGACTGGACAAGCATGTGTTTGTTCTCTGGGGGGCAGTTTAAATACCCTGCTGGAGTGGTCTTGAGTATTTCTGGGGAGGGGTTTCTCTGGACTGAGGCAACTCCCAGGGGATGGGACTTAGGGTGGAACTACCACCCGAACATCCCAGACTCTTTGGATATATGGATGCCAGGGGCTGGAGAGAAGCCTTCACCTAAACACTTCCAACACAGGCAAGATAGGCCACTTTCCCAGATTTGGACAAATCTTAGAGACACCTGCATATGCATGTAGGGTCCTCTAAAACCAGAACACTGGTTAGAACTCAGTTTCTCTTTTGTGGTGTAACAATAACAGAAGGAAAAGAAGAGAGGGGCTAGGGAGATGATTCAGTGTGCAGAGCCTCAGAACCTCAGATCTGGGGGGTGGGGTCAGAAAAAGGGGAAGCTGAAGAGCTGAAATGATGAGATCTAGGTCCTGCTGAAAGATACTTTCTCTAAAACTAAGGTGGGGAGTGATAGCTGAAGACTCCCTATCTGTGTGCACGCACAGATGCCCCCACCACACGCACGCGTACACACACACACACACACACACACACACACACACACACACACACCAAAAGAAAGAAAGAGGAGGGGAAAAAGCATAAGGATGAAAAATAAGAAAAGCAATGACAGAAGCTAATATTTCCTGACTACCTGTTGCAGGGACAGTGCTCAGCAATTTACATGTGCTTTCTTACTTGGGCCTTGCAGACTCTGAGGAAGGGATTAGTATTAATTCTATTTTCTAGGTGAGGAAGCCCAGGCTCATAAGGATGGAGTGAACTGTCTAGATCTTGCAAACAGGAAGGGCAGAACCAGAAAACAAACCCAATCCTGCTTGAGCCAGTACTTCTGAGGTCCCATCTATAAGCCACTCACGACCAGCCCATATGGAAAGATGCTGTCTTCCCTGAAACTAACTCTCTAGGGCTTCTCTATATGATCCCTTTCAAAAACATTGAGTTTAGCTTTCTACTATGCTGTAAGAATAAGCATCATGATTTGTGTAGCTTTGCTGCACCAGTCTCTACAGACATACTGCGTACTGGTGGAAAAATAAGCTGTCCTGAGCCAGCCAAGCAGACGGTGTCTACAGGGGCACCGGATACAGTTGGTAGAAGGACTGAGCCTCTGAGGTGTTAAGAAAGGGATACATTGCACTGGCTAAAAGCAAAACCAGAAGAAAACCCTATGTACTCTACCTAGAATGAATGTGTGCATGTCGATCAGACTCCAGCAGTCCACTGGAAACTGTCATACTGTCTCTGAAGAGGAAACTACAAGACATATTTTTGTGGCATTGAATGGAAATCACTTCTTAATATGGTTCTAAACTGACAGGCTTACAACATTTTTTCCAAATTATCTACTCAAAGTCATGGGGGCTGCTGTTGGCAGGCTTCCTGTGCGAAGCCATAATTAGCAGAAAATGGAAAAATCCAAGAAATATGGGGCCATGAAACAGGGTTCAGGGACCAAGGGCAACTGTTGATCCATGAGAAGATCAAAGCTGGGCAAAAGCCGTTCCTGGGTTTACACAGCTGCACACTCCACGCAGGAGTTCTAAAGCAAACACAACCAAGACGTGGAGGGCGACATCTTGTGATTGGGAGTATGTGGGTGTCAGTGAATCCCTAGGACATCACATGACCCCAGGGACTGGAGGCCACCTCACTGCAGGGCTGCAAAGGGATGCTGGAGCTTTGTCCTAGTCAAGAACTTAGCTTTATTGAACCAAAAAATTTTTACTAATTCAACCTTCTGCCAACATAAGAAGAAAGGGTCATTAACTGATTAGCAAGAAAGTTGTGGAGTTTCATAAACACGATCCATAGAAAAGGGTACTGGTCAGATCTTAATAATCCGAGGGTGAGAAACTCCCCTCTCCTGTTCATCGTGTTGAGTTGCTGTGTACGGCAGCCCGAGTGAGACCCAGAGCTCTCAAAACTCCTTTAGGTACATAAATCCCCAAACTCAATAATAACAAAGCCATATGTTACTGAGTTTGTAGATATGAATTGCTGCACGAGGCGCCAACACAACAGCAGCTCCCGCTAGCATTTGGATTCATTAAAAACAAAACCATCTCATAAGCCTGCAAATGTTGATTTTTATTTTATTTTATTTCATTTTTGCATTATGCAACTTTCATAGTTCCCCAGTGTATGAAAGTATAATGTCTTTACATGGTTGTTCTCAGTGTTTTGAATTTGATATACATGCAATATTAGGAAATGAAAATTATGTATATACATATATATAAACACACACACATATATGAACTCCGTGGTTCATGTATTAGAAAACAATATGTTTTGCTCATTAAAGGCGCCAATATAAATGCTATAAACCATGAAATTACCTTTGAGCCCTTCCTGAAATAACCAGTTCACAAACAAATGATCCATGCAGAAAGGCAAAGGGGAGATTACAATAAGACTAAGTTACATTTTCATTTTAGAATTGTTTTTAATATAAAAAAGCATTATTACCACAAAACCAACATCTGGGGCAGGTATATCCAATTTATGGAAGAAATATCAAATGATACAGGCTGAGAATATAAGTTCAAAGTGAGGGCTCTACGTGTTTTCCAAATGGGATACAGAACTCACATTTACAACAAATTATCCCAATAAAAGAAATTTACTTTTGGTGTTCTCAGTCCAGAGAGCCAACTCAAAGGCAATGAGAGTAAAACCATTCCACTAAAAGTAAGTTTGATGTCTTTCATACTTGGAAAATAAAATCCTACCACAGTGATGACCAGTGGGTGTTGTGAACAGCAGGGATCTTAGCCCCACGACTCAGCATGCTCAAGCTGAAATTAACAAAACCCTTTACACACTGTGGTATCCAGGCAGGCAGCTTTACACACTGTGGTATCCAGGCAGGCAGCATCAACGCCATCTGGGAATCTAAGAATGCAGAGCACTGGGTCCCATTCCAGAAGTCTTGAAATAGAAGGTGCTGAGGTGGTGTCCTGTGATGTGTCTTCTAAAGGGTTCTCATGGAGCGCTGGTACATGCTCTCTTGAGAACATGTGCCACACAAAGACATTGGGTTTGGGGATAATGATGTTCTCTGCCCTGAGACCCTGAGGTACTTCCACAGCTTCCTTTTCCTGCTTCTAAAGTCAACAATTCCCTTCCTCCTAATGCAGAAAACACAGAAGCTGTGGCTTTGTGCACATCTGCTCAGATTAAGCCTTGCCAGGATTCCTGCTCTAACATATATGAACTGCAAAGCTTTCAACAGTACAAGCTCGGTAACACTGGCATCACTGAGGTCAGACAAATGCAACCACTAAGCCTTGCTGTGTGGGTCCTCAGCAGAAGGCTACATGTCTCCTGCGGGACAGATCTTGTTGGCACCTCATTCACGCTTCCCTCCCTTTCTTTCTTGGCGTGTATGCTCATTTAGTGACTCAATCATGTAATAACAAACATTGGCTGCGCTTTCTCTTCTCCCTCCTTTATTTTCTTCTCTACATCTTGTCTTCTCTACTCTGCCCCCTATCTGGGAAGCATTAATGCTGCATCACATAGTCCTCTCATAGCAAAGTATTACTACTCTGTTAGCATTATTCTGTGTACTAGATTGGTGTATTTCACCATCATTTCAAGGGCTTCAGCGTCTGATGAGGCAGACATATGCACAAAAACATCGCTATAACCCACTGGGTTTGGGTTAAAATAAAATTCTACATTAAGAAGACTAAAGACGGCGAGGGAACTTATGTTCTTACATTCTCAGTGAGGAGTCATGCACACAATAAATCCAAGCCCTAACGAACAAGCTGGAACAGGGAAGATCAGAAAAGGGAAAGTTGGGACACCAGGGATGGCTCAGTATAAAGTCTTGGCTGTTCGTGCAAGCATCAGGACCTGCATTTGATCCCTAAAATTCACATCAAAAGGCTTGGGCATGGTGACTCACTGTTGTTATCCCGGCACTGGGAAGGTGGTAGCAGATGGATCACAGGGACTTACTAACCAGCCACAGGGCAGATAAAAATTTAGGAATACATCTGAGGTTGATTTGTGACCTCCATACACATGTGCACACATATGTGCCTCTCCAAACATAAAAGTATACACATGTACCTCTACTTACACAAACACACACATGCACCAGCATAAGAAAGTAGATGGGATCCAGGCAGGGGCAAACCATGAAGCCTGGCTTTTTGAGCTCACTGGTTCCCCAATTTCAAGTTCTTTCCACAAAGATGTGTGTATTGGTGCCTCTGTGTCTCTACCTCAATTCTGGGCTTGGCTAAAGGTGCTGAGTTAGGTTCAGCAAAGATTATACCAGACAGGCAGTCAGGAGCGTACCGAAGGAGGTCAGTTCTCAGTGCAGTAGTGTACCCACGGCTCCATTTGAGTACAGGAAGAAATGAAGCTGGCCCTCCAAGAAATCAGAGGTAGAAGAAAGGCCAGGGAAAATGGAGGGACACAGCAACATGGAAAGTGAAGTGCTGCTAGATCCTAAGGAAGTCTGTGACTCACATGCTAGGAAGGTGCTAGGACTTGATAATGGTCAGTCCCCTCCACAACTAAAGCTGGGGTTGAATTCCCATTATGAGACAGTAAGAGGGTGGAAATTTCATTCAACTGTAATGGGTGAGGGTAATGAATAAATGAGTCATCACGGTAGAACCCCATCATTGAATACTGGTGGATTTATAATGAGAGGGGGTGACTGTGTGAGACTATGCCATGCTGAAACGGTTAGCAAAGAGGAAGGCTGTGCCTAATGCTGCTCCTCTATCCTGAACTAGAAACAGAAGCGACACGAGCCCTTTTTTTCCTTGTCATTTACTCCGTCGGCAGGGTGCTGACATTAGCAACAGAAAGTCCTGAAGGAGCACAGCTAGGATGAGGTCCTGTAAGGACTGAGCATAGCAGGCTAGAGCCCAGCACCAAAGGTCGGCAGTTCTCCACCAGGCAGGATGGGAGACAGGCAACTGGCCACTCCTGCTTCCCTACAGGACGGATTAGAGCCGTAATATTTACAACCGCGGGATGGAAGGAAGAAGGGATGACCCAGACAAGTAGAGCCAGGCTGTCAGAGGGGAGAAGCACAGAAGAGAGTGTAACATGAGGGCTTGTGGGGGTTTCTGTCCTGCCCAGTTCCCACAGCCGGTTAGCCCCAAAGAAAATCACACAGAAGTCCCCATAGGTTGTAAACTGATTGGCCTATTAGCTCAGGCTTCATATTAGCTCTTATGACTTATATTAAACCATTATTTTTATCTATGTTAGCCACATGGCTCAGTACCTTTTTCAGCGGGGCAGGTGACATCCTGCTTCTTCGGTGTCTGGACAGGACTGGGGGGGGGTGCTTCCTTCTTCCCAGAATACTCCTCCTGTTCTCTCTGCCCCACCTCTACTTCCTGTCTGGTTTTCCCACCTATACTTCCTGCCTGGCTATCAGCCAGTCAGCATTTATTTAAAGTATAACTAACAGAATATAGAATTGTCCCACACCAAGAGTAGGCCATGGCTCTAGACTTGTGGTTCTCAACTTGGGGGTCATCACCATTGCTCTAGAATTTTGTGCAGATGATACTTGGACCCAGTTACAATAGGTGCCAGGAAAGAGAAGAGCAGGACAGAGAAACCTCACTCCCCCCAATGCACTGCACGGCTTGCTGGGAGAGAGAGTAAAAACATCTCCCTCCATTTTTGGTAACAATGTTAGGAGGTGGGCAGTATTTAGTGGTGGCTCAGAGGTAAGGATACATTTCTGCAGCCACACAGCCAGAAGAGGGTCAAGATGGTGAGGGTATGCATCTCTAGTCTAATTCCAAAGGCACAGAACGATGAGATTGGGGTCAACAAGTTGCAGGGCTCAGAGGTCAGAGTCTAAGAGGGCTATCAGGCAGGTCCTGACCCAGCACATCCACTAAGGGAGTTAACCACCAGGCTCGGAATGGCCCTGGTGTCCCGACAGATTGGACACCTTTGGCCTAGATCACTAGCAGGGAGACTCTGCGTTGGAATTCTCACCTCTCAAGCCCATTCTTGGAGACCTTACAAAATATTTTAACGCATGCGCATTTAACTATATAACTGAGACCCCCCCCCCCCCATCAATCTGGCAATGCTAGGGGCTCTAAACACCCCAGGGCAAGGCTAGAGCACTTGCACTGCGAGAAATTTCCTGTCTTTCGGAGAAGAGCCAGAAGGGCTCCCTCTGTCATGAAAATACATTTGGAAAGAGGGTCTTTTTCCTTCCTTTTTCCTTTCTCTTAGAAAAATAAATAAATAAAACATAATCTTTCAAGTAAATCCTAATTTAAAGCATTCCAGGTCCAAAAAACAATTATTTGGACCCCATAAATACTATGTGTGGGTGGAACAGAGATTGCATGCACAGCGATAAAAAATATTTGGATCTGTTATTTTCTAAAAATTGCTGTGTTGTTACCATTTTTATTGAGTTCATTAAAAGACCATAAAAATTAATTCAAACATGTTTCCAAACAGATTTCCAAATTTCATGGCAACTCTCTTCAGTTGTCAGGGCAAAGATAAGATGACAGATGTCTCCATTCCTAAGGCTTTCGTGTCACCATTCATTCATTCATTCATTCATTCATTCATTCTTCATGCAGCCAGTCAATATCCCCCGCTGAAGGCCAAGCATGAGGCAGGGACAGTCCTCATCTTCACGCCATTTTCAGCATGGTGATGGACAGAAACGGAGGGACATCAGTTCTATCAGGAGGTGGTGAATTTTGTCTATAAAAGATCAGGTCGTATTTTCAGCCTGCAAACTTACAATGCCTCAGCATCACTCCTGGGCTCCGCAGTCTGAAAGCAGCAACCTAAGCAACATAGAAACAGACGAGCAGAGCTGTCCGCCAAGCAAACTTTCCTTCCAGACACTCAAAATTTACATGTGATCATGTAACATGAAACCGTTTTCTGCTTTGAATTTTTTTCGACCATTAAAAAATGTAAATTCAATATAAGCATTTTACTATATAAAGTTAGTAAATATTGGGAAATCTTGGGTTTGCTCTCCAGCACTGCATAAAATGGGTCTGGGGTGCGCACCTGAAATCCCAGCAGGAGGGAGGTAGAGGCAGGAGGGTCAAGAGTTCAAGACCATCTTCAGCTACACAGGGATTTCTGAGGCTAGCCTGGGCTATATGACAGACACCCTGTTTCAAAAAACAAAAAAAAAAAACATGTAAAAATCATTGTCATCTTACGGGACAGAGCAAAATTTTAAATAAAGGGGTTCCCAGAACCTGATTTAGATTGTTCTACAGGGGAAAATGCACCTTCTCCTGGCTGACCAATATCTAGAGAGGACAACAATGGCACTATGAGCCTATACCCAGTCCTAGGGCTTCTTCTCACAACCCACGTGGCATTGCATAAGGGACAGAAAGCAAAGGGATTTAGGTACTGGCTATCTATGTCTCAGCTCATTTTCTTGCCCGTTTCTTTGGCGACTGTCCCTGGAAACTCTCTTCCACCCTGACTTAGCACGAATTATGTTCTGCAGCTGTTACAAACAGTTGTGTAACTCTGATGAACAGTCAAGCCAATGTTCTCTGAAAATTAGAGGAAGCATTAGTCCAGAGTTCGAAACCTGGGGAATCCAACAAGAAGACAGCTTTCATGGTCAGCTTCCAAGACTCTCTGGTGGCAGTCTCAGACAGACGTGAAAAGAAATCCCTGTACTAGGGGCAGCTGTTTGAGCACATTAAGGTTCTAATATAATCATGGAGCATGTTCAGCCAATTAACGGCAAATATGCTGTTTATCTGAAAGAAGGCCAACCTGTGCGGTACAGTCAAAATAATACTGGGCTCCGGTTCTGAAGCACAGGGCATACACAGACTCAGAACACAGGTCAGAAGTGAAGGCAAAGTAAATATTTCATCTGGTATTTCTGAAGATATTGGATTAAAAGATGCTTAGTTCCTGTACATTGCCCTGATGACTGAGTTCCTAACAATTGTTGAAAAACAGCATCAACAAGGGGGAGATACTTAGTATCTTTCAGATCCCACAACGTAGCCTACGGATAAGTTTGAAGCTGACAGAACTAGTTGTGTGGTTCAGAATCTTCTCTGTGGCTGAAAAGCCTCTCCATGTTCTTTGTATCTTTAAAAGTCTTTGTATCTTTAAAAGAGTTTGGGAAAGATTAAACTTCGCCTCAGTAACTAAAGAGCATAACAATTCACATAACTTTCCCATCTAAGGAATTAAAAAAATCATATGATTTCTATATATACAATTTGTGTTGCTGTAGAAGCATATTTTGAAAAGTGCTCCCTAAATAATTAAGCTATTCCTTTTACCATACTTCCTATATTACAGAAGTCATTTTCCCACCAGGAATCAATAAGTCATTCTTCATGTCAGTCATTTTTCTCCATTTAACGGAATGGACTAAAGTCCGACACGGCAAGTTACATTACCTTTGAATTATGTGCGTAATTTAAAATTCAAAGTACTGCGCTAAGGAGCTTTTTAGACTGACCACTCTGCGCTCTTCATAAATATGGGCCCTCAGACCCTTCTGACAGATTTACCGAACAACAGAAGTTAGAGCGGGCCGAGACAAGAGTCCTCCAGGAGAGCTGCACGGGTCACGATGCAGCACCAACAATTGTCTCTCAGAGGCGGCACAAAGTGGGCTGACGTTCATCATTCACCAGGAAACGATGCTGTGTTTCCAGATGAATGAGAGAGCCGTGCTGGGGCGTCTGGGCTTTAATTACAAACAAACACGTGGGCAGATATCGACAGGTCTGCTCCATGACTATGCCGGGTTCCACAAGGCCAACTGGGCTTTGTTTGACCAAATCTGGGGCCTTTGAGAAAACTTCAGGTGTAGACACCCAAGAGTAATGTACTGGAAAGATTCTTCAGCAAGTACAACACACACGGGGGGTGGGGGGTGGGGGGTGGGAGGTAGGAGACAGAGAAATGAAAACGTAGAAATGGGCCAGGGTAGCGATTCCCTGCTACAAATTCAATAAAGCGACGTTTATAGCCTTGTACTGAATCCAGGAGCTGCTGTCTGTGGATTATAAACGAAGCACGGCTGACCTCATTCTACAGGGGAAGAAAAATAAAGTGAGCACTGGAAATGTCACCGAGTTTTCTCAAGTTTGTGATGGAGTGCCTCACACTCTGGATGGCAGCATTTTGAAAACACCTGCCAAGTTGAAGTCATGTCTCTCCACACACAACCCGCACTATTTTACTGAGGGCTTTGTCAAGAGTGTCACGTGATTCTAGCCAGTTTAAGAGAACATGAGTTTGCGACCACAGCACTATCAAGTAGTGTTATCAATAAAACAGCATTGTAGGCTTCATTTCAGAACCACAATCTGCAGGCTTAAATCTGGGTCTCTTCCCCTGGCCTTTGCTCACAAGGTAACTTGTTTCTTTGGGGAAGCATTTCCACAAACCCGAAAGAGAAAGTTTCTCAGCTGTAGCATATAAGCAACTATCCTGTTCCTTCCCTCTGCCCCACGGTCCACTCATCTCTTGCTTCCTTTTCCCCGGCAGTAAAGTCACTGAAACAGCCACATGAATCCCGTGCTGCGGGAGCATCTTACATACTCTGCTTTACGAAATCCCTTTGGGTCCTCAGGCATCAGCTTTCTTGGCCAAGGTTCTATTCGCCAAGTTAGTTAGCAACCTGAAAACAACTCTCTCCTGTCTCTCTCCTCTCTCTCTCTCTCTCTCCTCTCTCTCCTCTCTCTC
>NC_022011.1:22773064-22781070 GCF_000317375.1 Microtus ochrogaster | reverse complement strand
ATTTTTTTTTTTGCTCTTCCAATTCTTGAGATGATAATATTTTTTTGCTTATTTTCCTTTCCCCTAAACTTGTCTGGATTTTACCCCCTATTTGGGGAATGTAGTACCCCTCATCTACTTCACAGATATTTAAATATAAATGAGTCAGTTTGGGAGTGGGTGTACCATTGGGCTCTAATATATCATGATTGCAAATGGTCAGTTCATATAAAAGGAAGGAACATAAAAAGGAGTGATATTCTAGAAATTAGTTCACTCTAAAAGGGCTGCACCTATGGGAGTCCAACTTGACAAATGCAAAGGGGGGTGTTACATTCATATTGGGCCCCTCTTCATATAAAGGGTCACCATGTGGCAGATGCAACACAATACTAACAAAAGATGGGCATGGAATACATTCGTCTTTGCAGAGAAAACTGCACTGCAGCTTGGCTTGCTACTTCCACATAAACTGCATTAAAACATAAGGCACAGCCAGGATCCCAACAAAACCAGAACCTCCTAGATTAAACTAGGCCATCATTTCCGTTACTTATAAAACACGACTTTCGTCAAAGCCTCTTCAGTATCCGCCCCAGACTTGGTAATGAATTTCCTATATGTAGCTGCTGTTGGAAAAAAAAAAAAAGTAAACTCATAAATAATTCAACACACTATCTTCCTGCCAACCGATCATATACTGTCCATGTTTCACCTGCCATATTAAATTAAAATAAAAAACCGTTTACTCTTTGCATTAAAAAATACCCAGGCAGTAATTAAAGGTGACCACACAAAGCATCTAGAATGTAGACAAAAGTAGTATCTACATATGAAATATGTATTCTATATGTTAAATTGCAGCTTTAAACAGTCCCTAAAAATAGCTGTCTCAAAGAGGAAAGTTTTAGCTAAATCCTAGGGAAATTATTATTGTAAATATTTTCCAAACTCGTGCTATTGTCGGTAGCCTAATGAAGATGAGAGAGCAAGCATTTAAACTCATGGAAAGCGGGCTGCCTTGATTCCCATCTGCGGCCATAAGAACACTGACTAGCACTGGAACACCACCTTCTGTACTTCTGTGGCTAACTGTGACTCCACTGACCCACCTGCTTTTTAAAAATTAGAGTAAGGACCCCACACCTAAAATGGTATAATTTTATAAAACTATTTTAAAAATTATCAAAAGCAAGCCTTCTTCCTTGAAGGTCTGATAAAGAAAGGTAAAAGTGGGTGTTGGGGGGTGTTTTTTCATGGCCCTGTCCTTGCCCCTATGAACTGTTTGGGTGTCTTTGTCAGGCCACAGGAGGACAGAACATGCTCAGCATCCTATGGAAGAGAGAAATCTCAGTGAGGCTCCAAGGGCACCCACAAGGGAACAGCAGAGACTGCTATTTTGTCCTACAGTGTCAGGGCTGTTCCTGTGAACTGTCTCTCTAAACTACAAACGGGAGAACTTACAATGCTTTGTGGCTGCAGAAGAGGGAATTTTCAGAACTCGGCTGACACCTGGTCAGAGGGAGGCAGGCTCCGAACCCTGACTCTCGTGGTTGCTGTCATAGGACTTGAGGGTGGAAGGTAGCTCAACCCTCAGAGCTTAACCAGTTAAATACGCCAACCACAGCACTCTGGAAGCGAAAGCAGTAGGATTGCTCTTGAGTTCAAGTCTGCTGCAGCTGCATAGTAAGACATTGTTTCAAGAAACAAAGGAAAACCTTGAAGAAACAAACTTTACCAACTTCCTAGGGAAGTCTGCAGAATCAAGTCACATTCACGTCAGTGGATACATGCTTTATTTTCCTTAGAGAGCCCCAGGCCAGTCCCATGTGTTCCTAAAATTCCACAGTTTTGTTTCTTTTCTTTTTTTCTTTTTTCTTTTTGAATGAATGCCAAAGTCAGGGCAGCCACATCTTGTCCTATTACATCATCAAAGGCTCTATTGTGGCTCTCTTTCAGGAGAGAAAAGTCAGAGCGAGACCCCACATGGAAGTGACAGAGTTCAGGACCCTGAAACGACAAGGAGCAGGCAGATACAAAGGAGTCCTAGCTTCAACAACAGCACATAGATAAGTAAAAGCAGAAGGGTTCATGAAAGCAGCAGACCTCAGGGCAGCAGACCACAGCTAGGTTTGGCTTTGCTTTGCTACCTGCCTGATAATAAATAGGACGGTCTCAGAGGTGGAGTTGTTCCCCGGTCTATTTTTATTTATTTATTTTGTTATCTTCTGCTGTTTGCTTTTAGTTTTAAGAGTCCACGGAAATGCACCGCTTATACATCATGCCAGAAATGCACGTATTATTTCATTTGGGGGAGAACCAAGTTCTAGACGGCAACACTCACGTTTGACTTAATTACCAACAAAGACATAATGGACTATTTTTCTGTATCCGCAAGAGACAGAAGGATTGTTGTTCTGATTGCCTGTTAAGGTTTCGGTGAATCACAACATTATTAAGCTTTAAATCAGAGGACGGGTTCCTTCCGCTAAGTCTAACAATACTAGAAAGTAAAAGGGGGGGGGGTGGAACACCTCATCTGGGGCCGTAATATTTGCTGAAAAAAATCTACTTCAAAACATTAATCAAATTTTTCGCCTACTGGGCAACCATATGGCACAGCAGCATGTGAATCTCACAAACTTGCTGATCTCCTGTAACCGGGTGCAATTAATTACGCTGGCTGCATCCATCTCTTGGATTTTCGCCTTGTGAAAAAAAAGTATTTATTGTAACAGCTTTTACAAAACAAGGGAATGAAAATCTCAATTGATTAATGAGAGGAATGGAAATATTTCAGTTAGCAGATTTTTTAAAACGAATAAGGATTAATACTGTGGATGGAAAGGAGCCCACATCAAGCTCACTGTGGGTTGTTTTTTTTTTTTTTTTTATTTTGGACCCCCCAAAAGGTGGAGGAAGAGTGGGCTGAGGTAGTACTCAGAGCTCTGACATGCATAATTCACTAGCAGGCTTTGGATCGCAAGTAATAAAGCCTTAAACTGGTGAAGTAATAAAGAGGTTGGCTTTACAAGATACTATCCTGGGAGACAAAAAGCTTGTTCTTTGATTTGAAAACACAGATATTAAATACTCAGTGGGTGAGGAACAGGACAGCCCTGACAAAGAAGGCAGCGAAATGAGCTCTTAAAGTAAGCACTACCCTCCGTTCTCAGCTATTTAGACCCAGAGACTGCTGTACATATGGGCCGATTATGGTTTTAGGACCGCACCATAAACACAGGTGTCCTGGAGTGTGTTAGCAGTGTCCTTCCCTACCCACACAAGGTACCAACACAGCTTGAATGTAACCTTTTCCCCATGGTGTTGAGACTGTGAACTGGGCAGTCAGATCCATGAGCCTCCAAAGAGTAATTGCTAATATGCACTGTGGCCACAGCCTCTCCCTCATGAAGGAGTGATGGCACCCGGGCTGAGGGTCTAGAAGTCAGCAGGAGCAGGGGTCCTTTGTCTCTTTCCAAACTGCCCTCTTTCTGCAGAACCCCGAACCAGGGCAGACATTTGTAACAGTGTCTTTCTAGCATCCTTGGCCCAGGAAGATGGGTTCAGTCTTTAAAGAGTTAGCAAGGGGCACTGGATTCAATATTTCAATAAATACCATCTTGAGGAAACAACCAAACACTAATTTGAACAGAATTACTCTGTTTATAATTATTCAATAATTATTCAAATTATTCAAATACACATATTTGAAGACTGAAGACTACTGTATCACATTTGCAACAATGAAGAAAAAACACTAGAACAAAGTTTAATAATTCATGTTCTAGGCTGACCCCATGTCTAAGAATTTACCAGGAATTCATGTGAAGAAGGGCTTTTATCTTATTGTATTACAAATGTGTGTGTTTGTTCAAGTGTGTGCAGGTACACTTATGTACTCATGTCTGGGGAGGCAGGAGACAATCTCGGGTGTTATCCTTAAGAATGCCACCCACCTCTGTTAATATAGGAACTCTTCTTAGCCTGGGGCTCACCAGTGAGGTTGGAGTGTCTAAGCAGTGAGCACCAAAGATCCGTGTGTTTCCGTCTCCCCAGCTCTGCAATTACAAGCACATACTATCTTTTTTATGTGGGTTCCAGGAATTGAATTCAAATCTTGATGCTGGCAAGGCAAATGGTATATATTCTGATTTATCTCCCCAACCCTTAAAAATGGCTTTTAGTGACAATTCTTTATTATTTAATTAATGCATATGTGATATACATGGCCAATATGATTTCTTTGCTAGCCTTTGTGTTGGTTGGTTGTTGTTTGGTTGAGAGATGAAATCTTGAATCATCTAAAGTCTCTGGGTACCCAGGAAGAGTGGTAACACTTTAAAGGATGTGTCTTCCAAGCAGTATTTAAAGTCATGGTATTTCATTCAAGCAGCTCATCCCAGACAGGGTGTGTGTTTATGTAACATTGACATTTGGAAACACTGTAACAATAGAAAAAGAACAATAGCCAACTTCAAGGTAAGCAGGCATATCTAGGTGGCTAAGAGAAGTAAAAGCCAGTGTCTAAAGCACACAAAGGATGACTTTCAAAAAAGTTATTGAGCTAGTGAAATGACACAGTGGCTAAGTGCCTGCTGCACAAACATAGGACCTGAATTCAGATCCCTAGCATCTCCACACAGGCCAGGCAAGGCTGCACACATCTATAACTCCCGTGTGGATGGTAGGAAAGGGTGGGAACAGTAGGAGTCCCGGGGCTTGCTGGCCAGCTAGTCTAGCCACAATAGAGGAGTTCCAGGCCATGGAAGATCCTTGCTGCTGCTGCTGGCTGCTGTCATTGTTGTTAGGTGGTGAAAGATTGAAAAAGACACTTGATGTCAACCTCTAGCCAACGCAGGCATGCTCCAACATGTGTGCATTCAACTGAACATATACACAACACAACACACATCAAATAACAATAAAAGGAAAATCTTATTATAATTCTTTAACAATCACTTCATAATCAAAGAAGACACTGTTACAAAGAAACCACCCACCAGGGGAATGTGGAAGGAAGTCACCCTGAAAAAAGTCCCTGGCTTCTAAAAGCAAGAAAAAGAAAATAATCAATGGGAAGTGGGTCAGCTGACTCAGCTGACTCCCGAAACCAATGCCCCTAGAAATTACACCTCCACACACGCAGCACCCCTCTGATGATCCCCAAACTCCTCCTACACACAAGGGTTATTGGCTTAAAAGTTTAAAGAGCTAACAAAATGTTTTAACGAGATACAAATCTCAGAGATCATTAATCAATATGCTCAATGTTATTTGTGATAATTCATCATGACGTGATATTAATGGGTTACTGTACCCTTCAGAGGTGAGATTAATGCAAATGAGCTGCCACAATTAACTTTACTGCTCCCAACTCACAGGAATGGACAGATGATTATAAATGACAGCTTTATGTCAATTACAATATCCAATAAAGTGAAGCTTGGAGAACAATCCATCTCCTTTTATTGCACTTCTTTGGCGTGGCTGAATTTAGCTCAACCCACTGTTGTCACTTGCATAACCATTGTTTGGGGAGGGGAAAGGGGTTTTTGTTTTTAATTTTTCAGTATCATAAAAAGTATCTGCACCCTTCTAAAGGAGGTGCGCCATGGGGAAGCAGGAATAAATGCCATAACCGTTGCTTGTGTGTTAGAGAAAATGGTATCCATTTTAAAACCGTTAACAGCAAGGCCAGCAAGGAAACCACCTACCCAGCTGTGGATAATATATTTACTCAATTACAAAAGGAAGATGTTAGCACAGCATCCCAGAGAGCCTGGAGTTTCACTCAACAAAACTTATCTGAGGATCACCATGGGAGGAAACAGGTCAGAGGGCAGAAAGTGAGCCTGGGGAGGCCAAGGACAGGAGGAAATGCCTGAAGTCAGCTTGCACACCTGTTCCGGGGTCAAGGCCGGTGCTGCGTGATATTTAGGTGCAAGACCTAAGTGTTCTCGTAAATGCTTTGTTCCTCTCCGTGGGGAAGAACTGCTTGCGAACTCCTGGGTGAAGACTAGCACACTGTAGTGGCACCTCCTTACCCCTAGACCCTTTCTCTGAGCAGAGCTACACAGCCCAGTAAAAACTAGCTAGTAATGAATTATGAATAAGTGCCTCTACCTGCCACTTCCCTCAACCCCCACCTCACTCCCCAGAGACTTCTCCCCTTACAGCCCCTTCCCTGGCAGATATTCACCAATCACTTACTGCCATCAGCTAAGCCCCATCTCAGGCAGTGTTAATTCTGCAGCACCACTGGCCCTCCTGAGCTCTTGATGGGGTCAGTCTGCAGCTAACCTTCAGTGGAAGCCACTTTCTTGGGAGTTGTCCTCTCTGCACCTTTGTTAGGAATGCAACTCCACCCAGAAAAGCACTAGGGGGAGGGAGCCTGGAGCTCTGTTTCCAGGAATGGAGCTCAGAGCAGGGACCAAGAGCAGGAAAGTGGAAGGCTCTTCTTGCACTGTAACTTAGAAAGTGGCCCTTTCTTTGCCCGTGAGAGCCCATTCATCAAACTTCTGACAGCCACACCCACATGTCCTTCTAGCCCCAGAACCACCCCAAAAGAGATAGAGTAGTGTGAGCTGCAGGAAGAATACTGTGCACGGTGGAAGCCATATGTGTGTTTGTCCAAGATGTTGATTTCCAAGGTGCTCAGTGATGCCAACACAGACTCCATTGTTCCAGTAGGGAACAGAGATTCCCAGCTCTGCATACAAAGAAAGGACTAACTCGAGCCTACGAATTGAACTCTATTATCTGGGTCCTGGCTGGTGGGTCAGGGGAGGTCTTTGCCCAATAAAAAGGCCAAATTTGGTTTTCCCTGAGCCTTTGTACCAGGAACCATAGAGGAAAGAGATCGCTGTTGCAGGGTCGCTGCGTTAGTCACCTTTCAGGGCTGTGACTAATAACTAAGCAAACAACACAAGCGAGGAGGATTTATTTTGGCTCCTGGTTTCAGAGGTCTTGGTCCATGGCCACGTGGCTCTTGACTAAGTTAACTGGTGTGGAAAGAATAGAGGTCATGGCAGCCTGGCCACACATATGGGGCACAGGCACACAGCTGGCCTGGGGGGCTGGATACAGAAGAGTAGCCAAGAGAGTAGGCCTGAGTTTCCATTTAAGGGCAGGCAACACCCAATTCCGGGACAAGCCGTGAGCTGATACCACCCAGGAAAGGAATTACGTGACATTGCAAATATCCCAATTATTAGATAAGATGAAATAATTAAATCACCAGATGTCCTTGAACCCAGCATGCACCTATTCCCTTCCACAAAGACAGCCCTAGACAAATATCAGGCCATTAGTGTCTTGAACCCTGAAAATCTCCTCACCCTTGACCTCCACTATGATAAAACACTTCCCTGTCTGAGCCGGGCATTCCACTGGTAAGGCTGCATTGAACACACGGAGGGTCCAAGTATGAGCTTGAATGAATAAAGGCTCTTTGCTTTTTTTTTTTTTTTTTTTGCATATGGATTCGGACTCCTTGGTAGTCTTTAGTCTTTGGGGAACTCCATGATGTGGGCCTAACAGGAAGACCCAACTAAACCATGGGTGGGACACTGGCTAAACAGGGGTTCTGGAGTATACAGACAGCAAGCACCAGCATTCACTCGTTCCTCTTGGTGGACACAGTGTGACCAGCTTCGTAACTCTCTGTCTCGGCTTCCCCATTATGACAGACTCTGCCCTTGACAGTAAGCCTCCACACACCCTTTCTTCTCTGAGTTGCAGTAGTTAGAGAATTTCACCAGAGCAACAGTAAAGAAACAGACACTTGGAATGCACTAGCCCAGGGCCTTGTATGTATGCTGTGGGCACACTACCACTGAGTGACTTGTCTAGCCCTCCATTCCAGAGGAAAGAAAGAAGGAAGGGGAAGGGAGGAAGAGAGAGAGAGAGGGAGGGAGGAAGGGAGGGAGGGAGGGAGGAAGGAAAATAGATAATAGGTGATAGATGATGAGAGAGAGAGAGAGAGAGAGAGAGAGAGAGAGAGAGAGAGAGAGAGAGAGAGAGAG
>NC_022011.1:22744389-22772964 GCF_000317375.1 Microtus ochrogaster | reverse complement strand
AGAGAGAGAGAGAGAGAGAGAGAGAGAGAGGGAGAGAGAGAGAGATCTCATTCATCATGGCAACTGATATGGTCACTCTAGACCTAGCAATCAAAAATACAGTAGATTAAAAACGGGAGAGAGAATCTAAATACAAAGCTTTATGTTAAGAACAGTCTCAATCTAAGAGAAATTCTTTTTTTTTTGAAAGTCTTTTTTTTAAATTTATTTATTTAATTAAGGATTTCTGCCTCCTCCCCGCCACCGCCTCCCATTTCCCTCCCCCTCTGGGATAAAACCGGACTTACATAGCGGACAATGAGGACTACTGAGAACTCAAGAACAATGGCAATGGGTTTTTGATCCTAAGAGAAATTCTTATCTCTGCCACACTGTTCCCATCCTTTTGGTAGATTCTGTGCTGTGATGAGCCAGAACAGACCAGAACATTCTAGTTGGGCTCAGGAAATTCGGAAGCCTGGTGAGAAGCCAGTGTGGCTTTGATGGCTTTTGCAGAGGATGGAGGAAAAAGGGAATGGTTTCCTGTTTCCCATCAGTCCACTCGACATTCTCTCCCCCTTCTCCCTTCATCACTTGGGTGGGGTGCGGGGACGGGACAGGAGCAGCAATGCTGGGCCAGCCTGGCTATGAAGTCACACAGAAGAGCCAAGCTGCTTTATTTCATCAGCACTTGAGGGCATCCGGCTTTTTGACTCTAACAATACGAGAGTGGCTGATGCTCCTTCCCATAACCGGGTGACCAAGCTGGACCTGAAAGGCTCTGTTAAGTCTTCCACAGTCCAGCGGACAGGGGTGGGAGAAGCACAGGCACTTCTGTGGACGAGCGGAGGATTTCCTTTTGGAAACGCTGAGGCAAAATGAGCCTCAGTGAGTCTTGCAAGGAGAAGAAATTGAAATTGATCTCTCGAGGAAATAATTAACCTCAGAAAATAACTATGAGAGGTTGCTTATTAATTATTTTTGGTAATATACTTTGGGATATTTCTTCATTTCATGAAAGAGACAAAATCAGACACATTTTATGATCATATAAAACGTTATTGAATTCATATTTTATATAAGAATGAAACTCACTTAATTTGCAAAATGTTCAATAGGAGGAATGGGTTACCCCTCCCCAGTTACCATGCCGCACTGCTTTTTCAAGGCTCCTAAGCAGTTCTCTTTGAAACCACACAATCCTTCTTTCTTTTTCACACATAAATGTCTCAGAGTTGTTAATATATTGTTGTTGCTATTTCGGTCTCCCATGGTTTTCCTACTTACTCAAAAAAGAATGTGTTTTTCATCTGAATAACAGTGTACGGTGCACTCTGAGGACATGCTCATTCTGTTTGGGAAAAACAGAGAAAAGCAATTGCCTCCAAGAAACGTGTTACTATTCCATGTAAGACACCTAGGACGGATGATTCTGCAGAGATGGACTAGAGGCTTACAGACAATCACATACACCGTCATCTCCTAGCATCACACACACATACACACTCACACACTCACACATACACACACACACACACACACACACACACACACACTCGCGCACA
The DNA here is from genome assembly GCF_000317375.1 of Microtus ochrogaster. Lineage (NCBI taxonomy): Eukaryota > Metazoa > Chordata > Mammalia > Rodentia > Cricetidae > Microtus > Microtus ochrogaster. The sequence continues at coordinate 22,771,420 of NC_022011.1, read as the reverse complement.
CACTTCCTGAGAACTTCTTTGTCATAACTACAAACTAACTGGAGTTCAAGTTCAATCATTTAGGAGGGACTGCTCCAAGTTCCTCAGCTGAAGTAGAACTCCAAACAGGACCGGACTAGGACCTGCTCCACAAAGGCAAAACAAGAGGTAAGATTATTCAAGGTGTTTTATTTTTCCCCTTCCTTTGGTGGCTGGAAATCCTTTTCCCCTTGACACAACATTTTCCTATGTAATTTATTCTGTGCAAAAATTTTATTCTGCATTTATTTTTTTTCTGGGCCATTTACCCTGTAAAAAAAAAAATCCTGTACAAAACTGTATCCTGCTTTCCTGAAGGGTAACATTTTGATTTCTTTAAGAGACAAACAAAAACAAAAACAAATAAGGTGGTGCAAAAATCTGGCTATAAGAACAACATGGAGCACCTTCTTGAACCATACAAAATGTGAGTTTTTGCTAATTAATTAACAAATTCAAGCTGGTCAAACAAAACCTCCTTCCAACACCTCCGATTTAATTGCAGTTTGGCACCAACAAATATATATCAAAATTATAGTATTTCCCCTGACAGGAAGCTCCTTCTTTGCACGCAATGTTATGACTCTCTGCAGAGCGAGCCAGAATTGCTGACAACCTTGAACAGCACTACAATATTACTATACTTGGCAGAGAAGTACCCTTGCGGCAAGAGAAAAGCTGTAATTTTGACTGTCACTTCACATTACACTAGATATTATTTCACTGTATACACATGCACACACTCACAAACTCTTAATAGACTACAGTTTCACACTGCCTGCCTTTCCAATATAAATGGCAATATAATACAAGTGAACCGCCAATGGGATCCTGGCGAGAAACAAATGTTTTGCATTATGGAGAGCATCGTTGGAGGGTGCCTTTTAAGGGCTATCTCATCCTCTGCCTCTCCCTTGCACTTCTAAGACCCCAGCCTCAATCTCATGAGTCAATTGCTTTGGTGACCGTGAAGAATTGTCCTTTCGTCACCTCCAGGGAAAGCAAAGTTATCTCCAGCAAAGTCCAAGCTTGAAAATTCCTGTGATGGGTGGTGAAGTCGGCAGCATGGGCCTGGTGATAATCTGAGGCCTGACAGACGGTTTTCCAGAGTTTGGAAGGCAGCCTTTCCCGTGCACTTAGTTCTCTTTCTTTTCACAGAAGGGACTGGGTTCATCTTCACTCATCACTTGCTATGGCCGGGCCAAGCCCAACAAAGGAAACATAGCAAGGCCCCATGAATCCCGCCAAACCCACACACTGTCCCTGCCAGAGTGCAGAGAGCTGTGTGCAGCATATGCTTCCTTCTGCCTCAGCTCACACGGAAGCAGACTGCGCCAGATTCCCTGCTGGCGATTCTCCCCGAAGCCTGGATTTACAAGATGATGCATTAATATTCTCTGTGTTTGTCCCAGGCAAGGAGCTCTGCAGTGTCCACAGGAGCCTCAAATTGAGAACTTCCCGAGACTTCGGGGGCATAAGCCAGAGGTACGAATACGTGGGCAGAGAAAAATCAAAACTCGGTCGGAAGAGTGTCACAAGCAGTGGACAAGAAAGAAAAGGCCCTAGAAGGTCTCTCAAGTAAATAGTCTCTCTCTCAGAAAGCTGGAAAATAAAAACTAAGAAAGTATGAGATGGAAGCTTCTGGCTCTACTTAATCCCCACCATCTTTTTAAAGCCCCTTCTCTTTCAAATTACAACTTCACAAACGCCTAACAAGGCTTAAACTTGTCTCACTGAGTCCGGGGAAGCGCGCACGCTCTCTGTCCTCTGTTAGGAGACTGTACCCACAACTTCACCCTGCCTGCTGACCACACCAAATTTAACAAGGTTCGCAAATGAACTAGAGTTTCCCACAGTGACACATTAATAATAAGTTCCTTATCCCGTCTATCCCAAGCCATAAATATGTAATGTTGGGAAATGAGTCCTTTTCACACACAACAGAACCTCAGATGTGAATAAATAAAAACTATCCATCACAGGCCTGTGAAAAATTAATGAGAGTTCAGAGACTGGAGGAAAAATGGGGGACTGAGGAGAGATGGCCCAGTTCATAAAAGCATCCTTTAACTTTCTGATGGTAAATATCCTCACCCCCGCCCCTGGTTGCCAGGTGAGGGTGGGAAATGACAGGCTGTATTTTTAATGTGCTGAGATCCGCTGCCCATCTTAAGAGTTCAAAAATGCCACAGAGAGATCACCGCCACTCGGACTTATGCGCCAAAGCGTTGAAGTGGCACCGAACTGGAAAGCAGAGCTCGTGTTGGTTTTGATTTGATGATTTAGAACTCATAACCAGTGGAGGATGTGCTCGGCCATGCTGAGAAGGGCAGGAAGTGTGAGACTGCTTTGGGGACAAAACTTTAAAAGACGGGAACTCCCGCTTTTTGCCCACTTTTCCTTCACTGTGGGCAGAAGGCACATGACAAAATTACCCATGTGCCTTCTGCTATAATTAGTGACATGATCAATACCTCTTGCTGGGTGCCTTCTCCCTGCCAGCTGCACTGAGTGCTTTGTCCCAGTGGATGCCATTCTCTTCCCCATATCATTCCATTTGGAACCAAGGTGGGGAAGAGGTAACTGAGACAGCCCTACATCTAAGAGCCAAAGGTAGACGGCTATGTAGCCCCCAGCCCTCTACCTGTTCTGGGGTCAGGGAGGATTGAGAGTCAGTCAAAAGCGGGGAGCAGGCGTAAAATAATAAGGACAGGTGGGTATGAGGGGAACTGGGACTGACACTATAGGGAAATCAGGAGCTGCTGATTAGAGGGGACAGACAGGTGGACGGGGGACAGAGGGACAAGGTGATAAGACCATCAAAGCTTGGAGAGGATCTAAGAATCCAAGTTTTAAATGCTTTCTCTACCAAAAAAGGGGGGAGGGAGAAGAAGGGATACAAAATATTAAGGCCAGCTACAGTCCAACTACAGAACAAACTGAATGATGGTGCCTCTTACACCCTTTGGTTCTTTTATGCTAGAAACTTCTAAGAGCAAAAGGAAAGTCTGAGTGACCCATTGTGTTACCTGACTCCAGAAGGTCATGCCAGAAGGGTCTCTCAACTAGACTGATTCATACTGTGACCTGGCACCTACACACCCAACTGGGGGAATTAATGATGCCAAAGACAGGTGAAAGGAGAGGGTATCATTGATGAGAGCTGTATTTAATCCCACAAGTGGCAGGGAATAAGAGAACGTTCCTAAATAGCTGTCTGTGCATTACCAGGCAAGAAGGAGAGGGTGTGTGTGTGTGTGTGTGTGTGTGTGTGTGTGTGTGGTGTGTGTGTGTCTTCTCAAAGGGAACCCCAAGATGAAGTTGGGTCCAAAATGTAACTAACTTTTGATGCCAGTGTAGACAACAGAAGCAACAAATAGTGGAAGAGGTAAGAAAATTATCTACTCCTGATGTCTAACACAAACAGACAGCAAAGAGGGACTCTGCCAAGCCACACTGGACACTGCCCACCCCATCTGAGTGGGAGACCCACTCATAACAAAGTCATATGTGACAGCTAGACACGGGAAAGGGACAGGGTAGACACTGCCTAGGCACAGCCCTGGGCTGTTTAAACTCTGTCCACACTTTTGCATAAATTATTATGCGTCAAAAGAGGGAAGAAAAGCAAGAGCAGTGGTAATTCATCCATCAACCCAGCTCTCAGAAGTGAAAGCAGGAAGGCTGCCTGGGGACGGAGAAAAATGTGTCAAAAACACGAGGCATGGAGGATAAATTCTGACCTTAAGGAGTTATAAACCTGTAAGTGTGCTCAGATATTGCTACGTATCTTTTTCTTATTTTCAGTTAGAAATCCACAGAATATTTTTTGAACCGTTTGAGTATTGGAAGAAGTTATGGGAACTCTCAGAAGACAGAAACTTGAAATCCAAGGGGTTTTAAAGTCTGAACAGGAATTGGGTGGGAAAGTTAGGAGTGGATTGGAGTATGTATATCAAGTAGAAGAAAGCAGAAAGCAAATGTCAACAAGACATATGATTAGTAGACATGACAGGAATCCAGCTTGGCTGAAATACTGGCTGCAGCAGAGAGTTTTTTGGAAGGATTAGTAGTGGAAATTAGTTGTTTGAAAATGACTAAGCAATTTTAAAGACAAGTAAACTCTCCTGGGCCCAGGACTGTTTTTTGGACTCCAGACCCGATCATGTAGTTGTGTCTGGTCAAATGCCATCCTATCATTGCTTGATTGCCAAATCCAGTGTCCACTGGATGTCTAGGTCTCCCACGGCATCTTGACCTGAGTATGGCTAAATCCACCACGGCATCTTCCTACTACATTCTCTTCTGCTAACCCTACCACATCCACCTAGGAGGGTGGTTCCACCGGGCACTTCAATGCTCAAGACAGAACCTACGTTACCCTTAACCTCTTATGTTGTGTATCTATCAACTCCTCTACCATTGCTGATCAAATCTTACTGGCTTCACCCTCCTTCACACTGCTTATACCTATATCCTCCTCCATCTCTCTGTGCACACACACATGTGCTCACGAGCTCATCAGTTCTTATCTGGGTGACTAGACTCCCACCCTGACTCATGCAGCTGTCAAATCTGATCATTGCTGCTCTGCTCCAGATTCTCCATGAACCTCTGTGGCTTGAATACATGTCTATTGAGTGGATAAGCTTCCTGAATGCATGCCATTCTCTAGAAGACATGGTCCAGTTCCTTGGACACGGAATTCTGAGTATGAGAGTGAATGAAGTGGTTATTTCCGAATTTAGTACACACTCCAAGATCTTGATCAACCTAAGGAAACTTAGTAAGTACATCTGGTCAACATGCCTGTCTAGGGCAGTGCCTACTGAGGAGAAAGTTAACCAGAACTGCTAACATACTCATGGGTAAGTCCTTTGTGACTTTAGCCACCTAACACACAGACAGGTAAAGTGGAACCGTCCACACCATCCTCACCATGATTACCACTGGTACTCTTGCTAGGATCCACAATGCTCTCAGCACTTCCCATCAGCCATGCAAGGCGCCTGGTTCTAGGCCTGATCTCATCATATAATGTTCAAAAAGTTTGGACTCATTTGCAGGCAAAAAGGTCAATGCCATTACTATCTACTATGCAAATAAAACATTCTTGCACATCCCTTGATACTTCTTCCAATCAGAAGCAGAGTTGTGTTGGTTTCCTTGGAATCTGAGTGGGCTCTATGACTGCTCTGACCACAGAATTGCTGTTTTAGCTTCTAAGCCAGACCTTAAACACTAGCTGCTTTTATTTCCTGAGTTTTGTAACACTTCCAGGAGCAGTTGGATGCTCTATCACCGCAGGTCTCAACCTTCTTAATGCTGCAACTCTTTAATACAGTCCCTCATGTTGTGTTGATCATAACCACAGAATTATTTCATTGTTATTTCATAAATACAACTTTGCTACTGTTATGAATTCTAACGTAAATATCAGTGTTTTCAGATGGTCCTTGGGGTTGTGACCCACAAGTTAATAAACACTATCAGAAAGAGAATCCTTCTGTAAGTCCTGCCATCTGGAAAGAGCATAGGTAGGTTCCTGGACAGTGGTCTAGGTAAGTTCAACGTCCTAGTCATCCCTGTGAAGGTGTTAGACAGGTGGGTGACCATCCCAGCTCATCTGAACACCTTCCAGCTCATCTACCAGCAGACGATCACTGGGGCAGAAGACCCAATCAGCTGAGTCCTGCCTGAACCTACAACTCATAACAGTTTCAAGATAAATGGAGAGGTTGTTGTTTTTATCTTCCAAGTTTTAGGACCCTTTCTCATGTATCAATAAATAAGTTGAAAGGCTATCATTCTGAAGGTGAGCTAAAAGTTGGCTGATTTACCCAGTCTCTTGATTGATGAGGATTTGACCCTTGGTTGGTCTGACCCAGCTGTTTGCAATACAAGTAACCCCTGGAAAAAATAAGGCAGGAGAGGACTCACTAACTTCATGCTCCTTCGGTTATGTAAGCACCAACAGTAAGTAAGCCCCCTTTACATCACAAGTCCTACTGGTCCGGCCTAATTATGACCGCACGGTGCTGAAACTCCTGCTGCACCCCACCCTCTTTATCTTCAACCAGAGTCTCACGTGACTATCCTCACAGATGAAAACGGTAATTTCCATACAACCAAGAAGTAAAAGAAATGGTAAGGTTAAGTGCTAACGACCTGACAGAGGACTGTCCTCAGACAAACACATAACTCCTGCCATCCTTCAAGGAGAACAAGAAGGAGCTTGTTCAGCTGAACCACCACCCAGGCCCCTTGCAAAATGCAGATTTTGAGGAGTTGGAAGCTGAGAATCTCTCCTGGTTGGTTCTTGGGATCCAAATGCTAAGAGAAGCTGGGCAGGTGACGAGCATGGCGGGGCTGCCTGAAGGACAGAACAACTTGAAACTTCAGCACATTGTGGTGAAGTTTAGATGGATGAGATGCTGCTAGCCAGAGCGACTTTACATGGGCTGTGATTTCTGTTGACAAGATACATGTGCTTGTTCCTTCAACCTAAGCAAAATTCTCAGGACTGAAATGGATTTGAAAGCCAGGTGGGTAAGGAAACCATCTGTGGGCGAGATAATGCTGGGAGTCATCAAAAGAAATGACTGAAAAATATGACTCCAGAAGACCCACAGCAGCACCAGCTGACCTACCCCGGTGACCCCACAAAGAGGTCAAGGAGATCAGCACCAGTGGACCTACCCTGGTGACCTCAAAAGAGTCGAGGAGATCAGCACCAGTGGACATACCCCAGTGACCTTAAAGGGAGGTTGAGGAAATCAGCTTGATGTTGCTCAGATAATTCTTAATTTCATGCTGCATTGCCCAAATTAAACAAAACATTTTCAAGCCCCTAAATATTGCTACACTGTGACATGAGGGATTTTTTTTTTAACCACCACCTTTCTCCCTCAGCGACACCAAGCAATGTGACCTTAAGTCTGCTTGTGTTTCTGAGGTCAAAGACATTTTTACCCAGCTTCATTTCTGCTCTTTCACCATGGAGCAGGGTAGGCAACTTCAAGAATCACTTGTTTGACTAGAATGCCAGACAATGTTTTGCTCAGAAGAGACAACTGCTCACAGACCAGACCAAAGCCCTACAAATGCCAAGACCATCGGCTTAAAGTAAGTGATTGATAACTGATGTGAAGTACTAACTTAAGAGAGCTGTAAAAATAATACAGCTAGTTACTTTGAACATGAGCCAAAATATCAGCTGCACTCAGTAGAAAATGAGCTGCAATAGGAGATGGGGGCCAGGGATCCTTGGTTTAGAATTCCAGGGCCAGTGTATATAGTGAGATCGTGCGTGTAGTAACACACCTTAGAGGCACCATCTCTCCACATGAAAAGAGTAGAGACATCATCTACCTAAATTCCAAAGGGTGTGTTGAATTCCTAGAAGTTGGTGCACAACCAAATCTCAGTTTTTCCACTGATTATAGTGGGGCAGTGGAGAACTTTGGGTGACTGTCCAGGCAGCGAGATGTCTCTGTCAATTCTAGAATTTTGGAAGTTGCTAACAATGTACTTCCTGTTTACTTAGGAAATATTATATCCTTCTGGGGTCTTTGATGGAGTTGTATAATTTATAGTTTTCCTTAGTTATGATAAAATATAAAATAGATATAAATGTTGTAACTGTAATTCTTGCTTGATACCTGTTTTGTTATATGTAATTTTACTATGTTAAAGTTAAAACCCTCTTTTTTTATTTAAACAGAAAAGGAGAGGTGATGTGGGATTGCCCTCTGTATGCTGTGATTACCATTAATGAATAAAGAAACTGCTTTGGACCTATAGCAAGGCATAATTTAGCTAGGTGGGGGAAACTAAACTGAATGCTGGGAGAAAGAAGGGCAGAGTCAGGGAGAAGCCATATAGCTCCCCCAGAGACAGACACTGAACTTTAGCTGGTAAGCTACAGCCATATGGTGATACACAGATTAATAGAAATGGGTTAAATTAATATATAAGAGTTAGCCAGTAAGAAGCTAGAGCTAATGGGCCAAACAGTGATTTAATTAATATAGTTTCTGTGTGATTATTTCAGGGCCAAGTGGCCAGAACAACCAAACAGCCTTCCTACAAAAGGGCTGGGCTCGAATGATTCATCCATCACTTAGCAGCTATGCGACTTGGGTAAGGTGGTCAGTCTCTCTGTGCCCACTTTTTCATTTGATAGTAGGGAAGATATCCCAATGGCTACCTATATAGGAATGACAGCAGCACTCAATTCACGTGGCAGCTATGGGGATGGGAGGCATTCACCTTGTGTAAATACCATATGATTATCATATTTATTTGCTGTTATTAATGTTACACATGACAAGCAGGCACTGTCAAAACACCCCTTTCTAAATCAAGTTGGCATTTTTTTTTCTGTGAAGGGACAGACACTATATTTACTAAGTTTATATATGCATAAAGGCCTAATCGTTCACTTGTGTATGTGTGTTTTTACTTGTCTGTGAATAGGTACATGTGTGTGTGTTTACATATGTGTGTGTTTACAAGTGGGTGTGCATACCTATGTGCATGTGTGTGTGCAGTCATGTATCCACTTGTGAGTAAACGTGTGGAGGACATAATTTCAACTTCAAGTATCATTCCTAAGTATCATGACATCCACTGTTTTTTGTTGTTGCTGTTTTGTTTTGTTATCTTATGTGAGGCAGGGTTTCTCGGTGGCCTGGATCTTAACAAGTAGGGACCCGCCTGCCCCTGCCTCTCTGGCACGGGGTTACAAATGTGCTTTGTCAGTCCCGTTTCTTTTTTCTGGAACTGAACTGAGGCCCTCTCAGCTAAGCTACACACGAAGCTCTCCACATTCTTCTTTTTAAGTATAATTAAAAAAAAAACCTACACAAACAAGCTGCCTTGGCCCACGGGCTGAAATCTGTTCATTCCCAGCTCCTATTCTCAGTTATGGATTAGCGGATTTTCAGTACACCAAGGGTCTCTTACTCAACCCTCCTTGTGCCAGACCTCTCAAGAAGACTGGAGAATCGAGAGCCAGACAGAGATCCTCCATCCTTGAGGCCAGGTAGCAACTTGAACTGCCCTGTGCCATCACTCCCCATGCCCTGCCGTCAGTTCCACAGGGAGGAAGTGGAACGGCTTGGGTCAGGGACCTGAGCACTGTAGGTCTGGTTCATAGTTGAAGAAAACTGTCCTTAGGGGTCCCAGCGTAAGGACATCTGCTCCAAGACTCTCCTGCAGGCATAGCCAACCTTTTTACACTGGGACACATTGCCATCTGCAAAGTTCATGCTCAAGAACCATGCAATCAAACTGCCAAACAAGCAATAATGGCAGCAAAAAAAAAAAAAACAAACAAAAAAAAAAACAAAAAAAACCCAGCCCCCCAAAATTTCATGCAAATTAGACACACCTGTACTTAGATGGTGACACCATCTCAGTGACAGAGGACCCATCAATCCTGTCACCTTCCCTAAGAAAGATGCCACCATAATCTTAAGATATAAAACGCTAGGGAAAAAAAAATCCCTAAAAGGAGAGCTTAAAACCAAACCCACGAGGCCTCCGTTTACAGCATCTCTGGAGCATCGGGTAAAAGAAAATGTCCATGCTGGCATTCCTTTAATCTGAGGGTCTTTCTGTGAACTAATAAAATATACTTATATTTCTCAAAAGTGCTTGTTAACAAAATGAAGTTGGTGGTTTTAATGCTTAGGATCAAATAACAATAAGATAACAAGTGGGGGCTATAAGGTCATCACCTCAGCTCTGCTGAGAAAGTGACTTCAGTTACAAACAGAAACCAATTTGTAAATGTGAATTAAATGCACGTGTACACACACACACACACACACACACACACACACACACACACACACACATACCTGGTGAATGAAAGAAGGAAAAACTATCCTTAAATGTAGATGTAAATGTTTCCTGACAGATGTAAATGAACACTAATACAGTGATAGTTTTCAAATTAACTGCTAGAAAACACTGAGTGTGCGGGCATGGGAGTTGTGTGCATGTGTGCATGTCTGCCCAGGGTGTATATGAGTGTGCATATCCAAGTGTATACATGTAGAAGTGAGTGTATGTGGCTTTTTTTTAAACAGCCTAAGCATTTTTCACTTCTGTTGGCCTAGGAAAGTATTTGTGAAAAGGATAGTAAATAATTAATTTGACTGGCTAGAAGCAACAGCCCCTATTCTGCTTCTACTATATACATTGAAATGCTGTTTAAATTATGAGAGCAAATTGATTCAAAAAGGCTCCCATTAGCACGCTGGCAAACAGATTTGAAGTTGGCTAATAAATTTTAGATAAAGATTTAGTCTTTGATGAGGAAGCCAATGTGAGCATGCTGGTCTCTGAGTCACCAGCTTGTTAAAATCGGTGGCTGCTGTCTGGGTTTCTCCCTGTCTCATAACTCATGATATTAAACAATATGTGTCACAGGACAGCTCAGGCGGTTGGATCAGAATGCCACTGGCATGGTATGGGGTGGCTGCTCACAGGCTGGCAACAGCCTCACTTTGCTGGACCTTGCTGAGCTGCTAGTCCATCGGGACTTACAGTCCACTCACCAAGGGTCATTAGGCCCACCTGTGTCATGTGCCTTTACCCAGGATATCAGATCAATTAAGAAAACTTTCCAATCGGAACCTAGAAATAGAAATACACCAAGCCCTTAATTCCATTTATGTGCACGTGGTTTAGTGGCTGCAACTCGCTCAAATGCGCTGTGGAATACTACACAGCCATTAAAAATTAATTCAGTATTTATTACTGGTTTGTATGCATAGCTACTATATACTATCTAGAAAGGTTAGAGCATCTGCCCCCTTGTTTAGAAAAAGCACAAATCTGTGTGTGGGGTGTGTGTGTGTGTGTGTGTGTGTGTGTGTGTTTGTGTGTGTGTGTGTGTTAAGATGAAGATGGATGTGTGAGGAACTGTCATTCCTGCTTCACCCAGAGTGTGAGAACTGGAGAAGGGAGGAGAAAGACTCATTGATTCCTATGTAGAGGTCTATTATCTCTGCAATTTTTAAAATATTCAAATAAGCGTGAGTTTCTTTTGGAATTGAGAAAAATTGTAACAACAAATAACAAACTATACGAAGGCATGTATGGCTTGTTCAGAACTGTAAACCAGCCAGCTCTCTATTTATCCTGCTGAGTCTGGGGATGTCCTTTGTGGTGGTTTGAAAGAAATGGCCCTCAGAGTGAGTGACACTATCAGGAGGTGTGGCTTTGTTGGAGTAGGTATGGTCTTGTCGCAAGAAGTGTGTCACTGTGGGGATGGGCTCTGAGGTCTCCTATGACATAGTTCACTTCCTGTGGACATAGAACTCTCAGCTCCTTATCCAGCACCATGTCTGTCTGGGTGTCACTATGTCCCACCAAGATGATAATGGACTAATCTGAAACTGTAAGCCACCTGATTAAATGTTTTCCTTAGAGTAGTTGCCATGGCCACGGTGTCTTTTCACAGCAATAGAAACCCTAACTAAAGTATCCATCAAGCTCTGAACTATCTACCTACCCTCCCTTACACTGATCTAACCATTAACCAAATGCGGCTTTGATGAGAAATATCCCCTTAGGTTCAGATATTTCAACACTTACTCCCCAATTGGTGGCACCATTTTGGGGAAGTTGTAGAATCCTTAGGAGGTTGGGCTTTCCTGCAGAAAATACCTCACTGGGGGTGGGCTTGGAGAGTTTATAGCATTGCCCAGCTTCCTGTTTGTGTTCTCTCTCCTCTCTCTCCTCTCTCTCTCTCTCTCTCTCTCTCTCTCTCTCTCTCTCTCTCTCTCTCTCTCCTCTTCCTTCCCTCCCTCTCTCCTTTTTTTCCTATGTGTAAATAAAAATATGATCAGCCAGAATCCCATCCCCTGCCCCCATGCCATGCTTCCCCACCATGACTGACTCTGTCCCTCTGAAACCACAATCCAAAATAAACCTTCTCTTCCTTAAGTTGCTTTGGATATGGTGTTCTATCCCAGCAACAGAAAAGCAATATAAAAATATCAGGGATAGATGCTGGGATCAGCAGTGCCTTGGGGGTCTTCCGAATGTAAAGGGCTTACAAGAACAGCAGTGATTGAGCATCCACACAAACCATTTCACCATAAACTTAAACCCTCAGACAAAAGAGACATCTGCATGCCCTGTTGGTTCGAGCACAGCTCACAACAGCTAAGACTATGGGATCTGCCTGCACATGTGTCAAAGGTGAAAGAACCAAGAGAATACAGGCAGAGAGTGGAGCATTATTCAGCCATAAAGAATATAACCTGCCACCTGCAAAAAACCAAACGGAGGGCACTATGCTTAGCAAAACAGGTCAAACGCAGAAAAGAAGGGTTTTTAAAAAATAGACTGAAAAGTAGAATGGGAACCAAGCATCCTGGGAGACTGGAAGAAGAAGGTCTGGTGGAAGGGGAGAAACACCCAAAGTGGGCAGAAAAGGGGGTGACATGATCTGTGTGAAGATAGTGAAAACCATTAATCTGTACAATATGTTAATTTACACGAGTGGAAAACTCAGCTCTTTCTTGGTAAAAGGGACTCAGAGTGGCCACTCTAGGCAGAATAAACCCTGCTTGGCTACATCAGTAAGCCAGGCTGAGCACAAATGCATTACATGGGCCTGATTAGGTTTGGTATGGTGGTTCTTTCCTATACTGCCAGCACTAAGGTGGCTGAGGCAGAAGGACAGCCATGAGTTCCAAGCCAGCTGGAGTACAAAGTGAGACCAAGTCTCAAACAAACAGCAGGAAACTGATACCAAGGAATTGAACTTTAAACTTGATCAAGTCCCTACCAAGGGTTAATGGAGTAAAAAAGATGTTTTCTAAGGAATATCATGTTTTCAGTCTTCACTCCAAAACTTGTGTGTGTGTGTGTGTGCGCGCGCGCATGCGCGTGTATTTGTGTGTGTGTGTGTGTGTGTGTGTGTGTATGTGTGTGCCTGCCTGCCTCTTTGAGACAGGGTCTCTCACTGGGAGCTAGGTCTGCACAATAGGCTAGAATGGCTGGCCAGCAAGCCCTAAAAAAAAAAAACTCACCTCTGCCTCCCTGTACTAAGACTATAAGCATGTCCCAATATTAGTCCCAGATTATTGATACATGTCCTTGGGGTCAAATCCAGGTCCTTGTGTTTTTAAGGCTAGCACTTTACTGAGTGACTATCACACTATCATACATCGGTAGGCTAGGCTGAGCCAAGAGAAACACATTCCAGAGACCTGATTATGCACAGAGGTCCATCCTGAAACTGTCAGCACTCAGCTTTCTTTTTTAAAAGACTTTTGTAATAGTACTAGTATTGGCCTCAAAGTGAGGAAAGTGGAAAGTTCCAGAGCAGACTCTCTCCTTTGCTAGGTAGGGACTTTAGTGAGGACAAGGACCTCCCAGGCCTCTGAGAGGAAATACAGTCACTATGCTTCCTTTCAACTCTATCAATGCCTGTGGGCTCCTTAGGTGTTGGGTTTTCCTTGACGACAGGAAATTCAAAACAAGCCAGCTCGGCTGGGCTCACACTCCATCACCCTCAGGTAGGAATATCTAGAAAGTCACTGATACTTCACACTCACTTTCGAATTATAATGGGCTCTAAAATAAAATATCCAAATCGTACAAGTGGAGAAAATGGGAAAGTGAGAGTTATTCACTTTTAATTAAGTTCTTAATTATAGAACAACAAAACAAGCAATTAATTTTTGTATGGCTACATTAAGCACTCTATACTTCAATGACACAGAAAGAATAACAGAAAAGGTATTTTCTCCCCATTTTTTGGATAATATACAAAATTGGCTAGTGTGTGTATGTGTGTGTGTTGTGTGTGCGTGTGTATGTGTGTGTTGTGTGTGAGTGCATGTAAAGTGAGAGAGAATGAGAGAATGAACTGCACAGGTGTCAAGCGTTTATTATATATTGGGTGATGCTCCAAGCGCCATTGCTCAGCTGACGGCAGATGGTCTATGCAGCAGGTGTGATTTATTCCCTTTACCTGACTGACGAGGAATCTGCAGTTGAAGGAAACCAACATAGCACAGACACTTGATGTGTGATCATCCTGAGTCACAAAAGCTCGTGTGAGTGGAGCCAAGACCCTATACTCTTGCACCGGTCTTGTGGTCACATTCTTCCATTAGCTAAAAGGAGCAAGAAAATAGAACAGCAAAGACAGAAAGTACAGAAGCAGGGTTCCCACTAACTTAGGCTTTGGGGGCCATGCAGCTGTAAGCCCCACCATTCACCTCTTTGGTCATCAAGCAAACGCTGCCACAGAAAATAACCACCAGCCCGGAGGAGAATGGGCTGTAATCCCACTCTACTGACAGGCACTACGATGAGACTTCCACACGATGACCACACACCATGAACCATGTCTCTCTTGATTTAACCCACTCTTTAAAATATGAAGATTCTTCTGAGACCCCCAAGATGTCTGAAAGTTTAGGGCAGATGACAGCTGGTCCTTGAATGGAACCCTTCCACGAAAGGAACAGGAGAGAGGAGTTTGCTTGCCCTAAAGGGTCACACAGGATTCCTTTTTTAAAAATCCGTTACAGTGAGTAGTAACTCACCATTGCCCAAGTGATTCCCTGGGGCCTTCTGGGGTGATGAACAGATTAATTATTTCACCATGATCGAGGTGCAAGAAGGACTCACCATTATAGTATCACATGCACACACTCAGGGCAGGGGACCAGAGAGAAGCCATCCTGGGAGGAGGCATGTTTCAGCACCGCACAGCCAAAGGATCATAGCCAAACACTGGCTCAGTCACAGGTCAAGGGGCTGGGTTCTAAAAGAATAAAATGCAGCCTCTTTTCACATGGGCCCGAGAAGCATGCTGAAGAGTCTGTCCCAGAGACTGGCCTTCCACCATCTGTCAGCTGGCCTCACTGGAAGTGGGTGTCCAGAAAACATTGGTACCCAGACGAACCTCTGGAAAGGCTGGGGGGGGGGGAGGTGGAGAGCAGCCATTCCACCCATCAGCAATTTTAAAGCGGAAAGTCATGATCCGTAGAGGAGTGGAATACAACGAACTTCTCTTCTCTCTCATTCTTTCTGATCTCCCTTCCCCCGACAATGTTCCACAAAGCTATGACAATTTCACCCTAAGGAACACAATGGCTGGAATCAATGGGGGCACATCAAGAAGCACTTAACTGCCACAAAGCCATAGGGGATGTCAATTGTTTTTCCTCTCCATCTTTAGTGGCATTTCATTTGTATTTTAATAAATAAAGCTCATCTAAAGATCTGAAAAGCAAAACAGCCACACTGGCCAGCTTTACAGACCAGGCAGCAATGACACACACCTTTAATCCCAGTAGCCACACTAGTTTGCCATAGAAATCAGGCAGTAGTGGTGCACACCCTTAATCCCAGAACGACAGAGTTAAAAAACGCGAGGAGACAGCTCTCAGTCTCAGTCACATTCTGAGGTTTCCTGGAGGCAGGGTCACCATTTCAAACTCAGGTTGAGATGAGAATCAGTGCTTGGCTGCTTTGTTTTTCTGGTCTTCAGGTTGAACCCCAGTATTTGTCTCTGAGTTTTTATTAATCATTCTAAATTTGGCGTCCAATTTTTAGGGTATGAATTCATGAAAAAGCCATTTGCCTGAGGCATTTTAGCCAGTGCCCCAGGCCAGAACACCTGGGCTCGGGAGAAAAACCAGCACTGCCACTATCCATACTCTCTTGTTCCAGTGACAGGTTCCTCAGTTTCCGTCAGGAAAAACCTGTACCCCACAGCATTTCCTAGAAGACCGACCCTTGCTTAGTCAAGAGATTCTCAAATAGACTACAAGTCTTGGGGAGAAAGACTCTTCCAGAACTCTGACTATTCCAGCTAGAGCTCAGGAAATGCTCTGGACATAACAGTAGATCCAAATATTGGAAGAAGACAGATAGGGGAATATCCACAGGAAAAAGAATTTCCAAACTCACAAAACATTGGCCCTATTTAGCCTACAAAAAAGGCGGGGGATATGCATCTTCCATTTCTTGATTCCTTAAAGGCCCACTTAGATATAATGAAGGCTTGGACTCTACTATGTTTTCCAATTTACATTATTGATCCAAAATATAACTTCCCCAAGCCAATTCTATATGTAAATTGTCAGAAACGGTGGAAATAAGACAAAGGAAATACACCTGTGATTCTATGAGATGCTGAATTTTCCTATGTCGCTGTAAACTGGAAAATGTGTGGAAATGCGTACTTTAGAAAATGTGGGTTGTTGCTGTGGGGTCAAACTGAGGCATGTGAGCAATGGCTTTTAATATCTCCCTTACTCTTCAGCATGTAGTTTCAATAAGGGATCCTTCCTAGAGTCAGAAGACCCAAGAACTGCAATTATTTCTGTAAACACATGCATGCAGCTGGTCAGAGATGCAATGAAACAGAACCTTTCTGAGAAGAGTGGAATGAGTGACGTGCCTGTAAATCTTTGCCTTTGACATAGTGATGCCACTCCCGTCTCACTTTAGCTAGCAACTCCTGGTGGCTCGGTGCCCTGGGAGCCTTCGCAGGTAGGGCAGTGAGTGGGTGCAGCCATTTAAAACAACCAGAGAGGACCATCAGAAGATCCAAACCCAGAGAGAAAAATATCAACACACACAGGGTCCTTCAGCAGGAGTCACGGTGGGGACACCCAAAAAGCACACAAAAGAGAACTGGAGAAGAGCTAAATCGGACATCTGCAGCAAAGACAGCTAGGATCTTTCTAGTTGGTTCACTCTCATGGGGAAGCTGTAAGGCTGATGTCTCCAGAGCTGCCTATCTCCACTGGTGTAGGAGGCAAAGGCTACAGTGTGCAGGAAGACAGCAGAACTGCATGGGTAGATGCAACAGGTCGGTGGTAGGTCCTGAAGATCACAAAAGGGTGGGATGGTACCTCTTCTTTCAATCAAACAGGACACAATGGACACAGACAGTGGCACTGGTAAACAGTGACCACCACATGCCTAGTGAATTTTGACTTCTAAGCAATGTGGAAGACAAACCCTAGTTCAGTAGCTTTAACTTCTGTAATCTGTAATCTCCTCCTGGGGAAAGCTGAGAGCACCCACTCCCGTCATGAGAGTCATTCTACCACAGAGACAGAGCACTCTAAGTGGCATCTCCGGGCGACAGCACACCCCGGAGACACACGCTATAAAGGAAGCTAGCAAAAGCTGCATGTTGGCCCAGGGTGAAGGTTCACATAAGCTGGTCACACCACTAACAAATCACCAGTTCCTGGTGAAGCAGCCACACTTGCCCAGAAATGGAAACCTGTTTCTCAAAATCCACACCTTGCCTAAAGTTCCAAGGCATTTGCATTTCAAAGATTTCCTACCTTTTGGGACTCCTTTGTGAGACAGTATATTCTTCACAACTAACTAAGGAGGGGCTCCTGTGGTCACGCTTCAGAGGTAGAATGAGTCTGGGGAGACCAGAACTGAGGACGGAAGGCTAATAAAGGCTGCCTACCAGAGTCCCCGGCCAGCATGGTCACTGGGGCTCCTGGTAAAGGCTGGCTCTACAGGTTCTGTGAGGACCGCCACGTGGAGAGATGGGCTACAAGGAAAGCCTGAAAGGGGTGGCAAAAATGCAACAGTATGCCTTTTTTTAAAAAAAAAATTATTTTACATACCAATCCCAGTTCCTACTCCCTCCCCTTCCCCTAATCCCCCACCTTCCCTGCACCTCACCCCTCCATCATTCCTCAGAGACAGTGAGGCCTCCCTTGGGGACTCAATAAAGTCCGTTACATCACTTGAGGTAGGATGAAGGCCCTCCTCCCTGTATCAAGATTGATGAGGTATCCCTCTGCTGTGGGACAATGTTTTGTACCCTATCACTTGTATTTGAAATAAACACTGATTGGCCAGTAGTCAGGCAGGAAATACAGGCGGCAAGACAAGGCAGAAAGTAGAGGCGGGGCAATGAGAACTCTGGGAAGAGGGAAGTTTCAGTCTGCAGACGTCACCCAGACAGACAGGAAGTGAGACACAAAGTAAGCAAGGTGTGACTGCCTCGCCGAAAAAGGTACCAAGCCACGTGGCTAACATAGAAAAGAATTATGGGCTAATATAATTTATAAGAGTTAATAAGAAGCCTGAGATACTAGGCCAATCAGTTTATAATTAATATAGACCTCTGTGTATTTCTTTGGAACTAAACAACTGTGGGACCTGGTGGAAAAGAAACCTCAGTCAACATCCCTCCATTGGGAATGGGCTCCAAAAAGCAAGTTCATGCACTAGGGAAAAATACTAGGTCAACTGTCAGTGGCCCCACAAACTGCCCAAGCCATACAACTGTCACCCACATTCAGAGGGCCTAGTTGAGTCCTATGCAGACTACCCAGCTGTTAGTCCAGAATCAGTGAGCTCCCACTAGCTTGGTTCAGTTGTTTCTGTGGGCTTACCCATCATGGTCTTGACCCCTTTGCTCATATTATCACTCCTACCTCTCTATGACTGGATTACAGGAGCTATGCCCAGTGCTTAGCTGTGGATCTCTGCATCTGATTCCATTAGCTACTAGATGAAGGTTCTTTGATGACAATTAAGGTAGTCATCAATCTGCTTACAAAGGAAAGGCAGTTAAGTCACCCTCTTCACTATTGCTTAGGGTCTTAATTGGAGTCATCCTTGAGGATTCCTGGGAATTTCCAAAATGCCAGGTTTCTCATTAACCTTATAACGGTTCTCTCTATCAAGATATCTCTTTCCTTGCTCCTTTCTCTGTTCTTCCCCTAACTTGATCTTTCCAATCCCTCATATTCTCCCCCCCCACTTCCCTTGTACCATACCCCTCCCCCCAGCCTCCCACTTTATTCAGGAGATCTTGTCTATTTCCCCTCCCCAGCGCTATCCATGTATGCCTCTCTTAGGGTCTTCCTTGTTTCCTGGTTTCTCTGGGGTTGTGGACTATAGGCTGGTTATCTTTTGCTTTATGCCTATTATCCACTTATGAGGGAGTATATACTGTGTTTGTCTTTCTGGGTCTGGGTTATCTCACTCAGAATTTTTTTCTAGTTTTATCTATTTGTATGCAACTTCAAGATGTCATTTTTTTTTTACCACTGAGTAATACTCCACTGCATAAACACACCACATTTTATTTATCCATTCTTCAGTTGAGGGGCATCTAGGTTGTTTCCTATTATGTTCTGGCTATTATAAATAATGCTGCTATGAACATAGTTGATCAAGTATCCTTGTGATATGACTGTGCATTCTTTGGGTATATGTCAACAAGTGATTTACCACTGTCTTTTAAAAATTGTTTTAAGACATGCCTTAGTTAG
The DNA here is from genome assembly GCF_000317375.1 of Microtus ochrogaster. Lineage (NCBI taxonomy): Eukaryota > Metazoa > Chordata > Mammalia > Rodentia > Cricetidae > Microtus > Microtus ochrogaster. Next base: position 22,752,095 of record NC_022011.1, on the reverse strand, counting down.
GGTGATGTGGGATTCCCCTCTGTATGCTATGAATATGTTATATTATCATTGGTTAATAAGGAAGCTGCTTTGACTTGCAGCAGGGCAGAATAGAGCTAGGTAGGAAAATAAAACTGAAAGCTGGGACAAGATGGTGGAGTCAGGGCAATGCCATGTAGCTGCCAAAGGAGACAGATGCCCTGGAACCTTACCAATAAACCACGAACCTCCTGGTAAAATACAAAATAATAGGAATGAATTAATTCAAGATGTTAGAGCTAGCTAGAAATATGCCTGAGTCATTGGTCAAACAGTGATGTAATTAATATAGTTTCTGTGTTATTATTTGGTCTGGGTGGCCAGGAAGTGAATGAGCAGCCGCCGTCAACAATTAGGGTTTTTATTACTGTGATGAAACACTATGACCAAGAAGCAAGTTGGGGAGGAAAGGGTTTATACAGCTTATGCTTCCCAACATAGTTCACTGTCAAAGGAAAGCAGGCCAGGAACTGGAAGACAGGAACTGATGCAGAAGCCAAGGAGGGATGCTGCTTACTGGCTTGCTCCTTATGGCTTGCTCAGTCTACTTTCTTAAAGATCTCAGGACCACAATTCCAGAGACGCCACCCCCACTATGGGCTGGGCCCTTCCATATCAGTCACTAAGTAAGAAAATGCTCTACAGCCTTGCCTAAAGCCTGATCTTATAGAGGCATTTTCTTAATTGAAGCTCCTTCCTCTCTGATGGTTTTAGCTTGTGTTAATTTGATACAAAACCAGCCAGTAAAATACAATTTAAAAAAAAAAAAAGCAGTGGTAAAGTCAAAAAAGAGCTTCTAGTAAACTTGCCACTTTTGGTGCCAGGAAAGTTAAATCTTCTTGATTTTTTTTCATAATTGAGAATATACTGAGAATGCTAAGCTTTGCATCTTTAACAATTTTCCTATAGACTGCACAGTGCCAGTGGATACTTCCTGGCTCCTAAACATGTGACTACTGTGGTCCATGCTTTCCGGAAGCTAGAAAGAAGCCAGTTGCCTCCTTGAAATGTAAAGTTTAGAAACCTCCCATTGGGAACAATGTCGTATTTTGCCAATACATTCATTATCTTGAAAGAACTGAACAAAATCAGCTGGTCTCTAAACATGCAGGTAACTGGAAAATAAAAAGAAATTGGTAAGTCTTCTGTTGATGAAGCTACCCACTAACAGAGACTTTTTTATTTAAATGAAACTAGAACTCATTATGTTATTATTTGTCAGTCTAATTCTAGAAAAAAAGGGGAGGATGAGTTCAACATGATTATCAAACACAAACAAGAACATTAAAATGCCCAAAATTGTTCCAGAACTGAAATTTATCAATTTATTAGCTTCAGGAGTATTCAGGTAGTATTTGACTCCATAGTCAATTTAATAAAATGGCTTCATAAGATGCTGTGAGGTAAATTTAAAAAAAAAAAAACAAAAACAAAACAACAAAAACCATAGCTCAGGCTGGAGAGATGGCTCAGAGGTTAAGAACATTAGCTACTCTTCCTGGGGCCCTGAGTTCAATTCCCAGCAACCACATGGTGGCTCACAACCATCTGTAATGAGATTTGGTGCCTTCTTCTGGTGTGTAGGCAGACATGCAGGCAGAACACTGTATACATAATAAATAAATTAAATTTAAAAAAAAGCACAACTAATACATGGTAAGGGTCCTAACTCCTAAAGTGGTCATCAGAAGTTACCCTCAAGCTAGTCCCATCTTGTCTTGTGGTTTTCCACCCAGCTCCTAAAATGTATGTGCATTGAGGTACAGCCTTATTTTACTCTTGTCTGTAGCCCCAAAGCCTTAAGCACTGGCTAAGATCTTTGGAACCATCTGCAGATGTTAGCAGGTAACTTCATATTATATATGTCATTTGCATATGTCATCATCCATATGCACACATTATACAATATACACACTTAACACAAGCTCTCCCTTGTCTTGCAATGGCTTTCTTACTGTTTTTGTTAACTGCATAGAGTGTTATGTTAGGTCAGTACAATGGGATTTAACTGCTCAATGTCTTAGGTTGTTCTATTTCTAGGGTATTTCTCTACTTATGATCATCCTAAAGAAAAAAATTTTTAAAACATTCCACAGATGCGGGATATGGCATCCCATGCCTGTAATCCTAGTACTTGGGATGCTGAGGAGAACCGAGAATTTTAGGACAAGCTGAACTACATCTCAAGACCCCACCCATTTCAGTTCTGCCAATTAAAGCGCTTTTCCCACCCACTGTGCACGCAAACCCACTTCGCCATAAATTCTTCATCTTCAAAAATACATTGATGCTTTGTGCTCTGCCATCTCTTCCCTGCTTCTAAACGTCAGTGTTTCTAAATACTAATTCTCTTTCATATGATTTTTAACACTTTTCTCACCACCACCCCCCCCCTTCGTTTTCACTTGCTGATTTGCGGGAGCTATTTATTTACTAAGTAGATTAAATATCTGAGCAGACAGCCAAAAGTAATTGTTACTAACTCAAACACATACTTACCAGCATAATTCACAATCACGTGTCTGCTATTAATGTGGTGCTAAATGACTTTATGGGTTCTTAAGGGTTCTTATTTTTGGCACATCTGAAGTCAGGAATGAGAAGTTCCTGGTGTTTCCACATGTGAGCACCGGCTTATGCACCCAGGCCAAGCTCGCGGTTGGAGCTGACAGGGAGGGAACCCTGTAAAGGGGAAATTTGTGGGGTGTGATAATGAGGTGAGTCGTTATGTTCTAACTGGTCTTAACTGTTCCATAAATGTTTCTCTTTCCCTGTAAACTTTAAGGTCAAGATAATAGGCAGGGTTGGAGCGAGGAAAAGCCATGCAGACCTTGGCAGTGAGCATGTCTGCTAAGAGACCTGGGAGCGCTTGGGACACGGCTGAACTGCCGGATGAACACACGGGAGAAAGTGATCTGCTCTGCTCCAACTGGCGAGCTCAGGTCAAGAATAAACCAGGTGCATCATGCACATTGCAGGCAGCTCCTGGGAAGTCCATGGACGGTCGAACCCCCAAGGAGGCTCTGTTTTATCCTCCACAGTCAGGGAAGATGCACCAAGAGTTAGTTTCACAACTATTTTCCCCAAAACCAAGCACGTGGGCTGGGGAGACAGACGAGTAAGGGCGTCTGCTGTGCAGGGTGAAGACATGCATTTGGCTCCTCAGAAGCTTCATCATACAGTGGTAGCATACCGCTGAAACCGCAGCGCTCCTGAAGAGTCCATGGAAGCGCTCTGGCCAGCAAGCCTGGCATGGGTAACAGTGCATGGCAAAAATTCCTGTCTTAAAGAAAATGTGAGGTGGAAACCAACATGTAGGTTTCCTTTGACCTCCACAAACATGTTGTGACAGGCACTTGCACTCTTACATAGATCTTTTTAAATTTATTTTTAAAAAACAGGAATTTCATGGTGCTCATTTTTCATTCCACATTATCTGTGATGTAGAATACCAAAAGGGAAACAAGAAATGTTCCCATCAAACCTTCAGATTACCTGGCCTATGGCTTAATCCTCTTTTAATCCCAGAAAATGAAGAGCTAACAATCTGGGGCAGGATTTACAGGCACATTAAATTAACAGTATGAGTCTCCCCTAGCAGCCATTAATGCTGCAATATGAACGGGGATTTTCTTTTTTGCCTACAAGTGGCTAATATAATTTTTAAAACTTCCTTCAAATATCATTAGCGAGTGAGAAATCGATGGATTATTGGCCAGTGTGTGAAACATTTTCAATATCGCAAGCCATGCCACTAAAATAAAGCATTTTTAATTATATGGAAAGCATTTTATTAATAGGCAATTTAGAATACTTGACTGGTACCCAAGAGTCTGGAGAACTTCATACCTAGACAAAGGAAGACCTGGGTCCACATACAGGCTTCTTGTCCTAGGAAATGCAGTAGCAGTATATAAAGTCTTATATACAGTGTTTCTGATCTTACTGGAAAACATAACAAGAAGCAACCTGTTTCAAGATGAGAAAACAAGGGGAGCCCTGACACACCTACTATAGAGGCTACAGTGAAGGATTTCCAGTTCAAATCAATTGAGGCTTTGTCTCAAAATTAAAAAGGAGGAAGGCAACTGGTAGTGTAGCTCAATGGTAAAATGCTTGTCCAGCAAGCGTGAAGCCCTAAATTCAATGCCCAGTACTGCCAGAGCCAGAAAGAGAGACCATGACTCCAAGCCACGCCACAATCCAAGCCAATAGCAAGTGGAGAACGGGTATCAGAAAGCATGCCTTGGGTGTCAAGAGTTCCACCATTCTTCCCACGCTGTTCCACGCAGAGCAAGCTGGATGACTGCTCCAGTGATCCCGAAGGAATAAAGAGACTGTGCTCTAAACACAGGGTCTCCCATGAGCAAGGAGTGAAAATAAAGGGTCCCCTCTGCTGACTTGAGACGCCCGTCTGGATCTAACAGCAATGTTACCGACAATTGCGGAGAACAGGGCCACCTCCTCCCAAGGTACCTGCAGGTCCCCATGCTGGAGCAGGATTCTGCCTGCCTTGTATCCCTGGAGACAATAGGAAGAGTGGCACTCAACCCTGCCTTCAGCTGCTGGCTCTGCAGAGCCTTTGCTGCATCCCCAAATTCCCACCATCAAATGATATTCCCCAAATCCATCACTATTGTTTGGCACTGAGTAGGCACCCACTGCTCAATGGGTATCAGATACTCACGGCAGCCTGTTAGAGCCACTTGAAGGAAACTCTTGAAATCGCACACTCTCCTAAGCCATTCTTTCATAGATGTTTACTAGGAGATTAGGAAAACAGCACATGACAGCCTTTGTGTAAACCTAGAAGAGCCATACAATCCTTCTTTAAACAATGGAGCCGGGCGGTGGTGGCGCACGCCTGTAATCCCAGCACTCGGGAGGCAGAGGCAGGCGGATCTCTGTGAGTTCGAGGCCAGCCTGATCTACCAAGGGAGTTCCAGGACAGGCTCCAAAGCTACAGAGAAACCCTGTCTCGAAACCCCCCCCCCAAAAAAAAATAAACAATGGAGAAGCCAGACAGATGCCCCAGGCCAGGAGCTGCACGAGTCCATGGCATTCTTTCAGATGCCTAAAAATTATGCAAGACACGATGACCTCAAGTCCAAAGCCAATGTGTCATGGGGCATGGACTATCTTAGCCTCTCTTGAAGTAGAACTATGTACAGTGTGTCTCCTTCTTTAGCCTGTAGGACTTGGTCAAAACCACTGATGTAGTGGACAAAGTGATGAAGCTATCTGCTGGTCTGCAATAACCCCCGGAACATAAAAGATTTTCAAGAGAAGCCTCTGACCAAGTTGACCACTCTCCAGTGTGCTATTTTCTTCTCTGTTCAATAGTTCATTCAATAACTATTCACTCTAAATTCAGGGCAAACCTATCCTAGCTTTCCACCACCTTAGTGAGTTGACAGTGTTCTTCTCATCTGGTGAACGATAAAACTTAGGTGAGGAATTACATCATCATGAGGGTCACAGAGTTGAGCCTTCCCGGTGTGACTCCAGTGGCCTCTGTCCTAGCTTCAGCAGATTGGCTCATTACAGGGAAAAACAACAAACAACAACAAAGATCTTTCAGAGCACTGATTACTGAGATCAAGTTCTGGGAGTGGAGCCTGGGAGGATACAGTGGCTAGATGAGGGGGTGAGGACCACCAGGGGTAAAGTCTAAAGCTGGAGGATGGGAGGTATGATAATTCCCAGCTTTCTTTTTTCTTTCTCCTTCTCATTCTACCCAGGAGATAAGGGAAGCTCTGGGGCATGGGGACAGGCCATGAGATTGGAGGTCAGAAGAACATTGCCCACACCATCACAGGAATAACGTGACCTTCAAGAATTTCCTGGCGGGCGGTAGTAGTAGCGCACGCCTTTAATCCCAGCACTTGGGAGGCAGAGGCAGGCAGATCTCTGTGAGTTCGAGGCCAGCCTGGTCTACAAGAGCTAGTTCCAGGACAGGAACCAAAAAGCTACGGAGAATCCCAATTCCTCTGAAATTTAAGTCCTTATAAACAAATGGAGACAATGATGCCTCCTAGCATTGTATATAACATACATATAGTGGTGCATCTACATGAGACCAAAAGTCAAAAAACAAAAACACCAAGCCTATTCTAGAAATCAATCTGTCAATGTTTGGATGTGAAATTTCACCCACAAACTCCTGTTTGACCACTGTTTCCTTATTGGTGGTACTCTTTTTGGGAGGCCATGGAAACACTGGGGCTATATAACTTAGTGAAAGCGAGTTGCTGGCCTCTGAAAGTGACACTTGTTCCTGCTTCCAGCCTGGGGTCTCTGACCCCTGATCTACCAAGATATGAGCAGGCTGTGCTGCAAGCTCCTGCTACCACAGGCCAAGCTCCTCCCACCACCATGTTTTCCTCACCATGACAGACTACTCTCTCTAACCTGGGAGCCAAAGCCAACTTCTCTTCCCTGAAATGACTTCTGCCATGTTTCTGGTCACAGCAGTGAGAAAAGGAGCTAATACAGGTGACTCTTGGAGTCATTTCCTGTTTTTAGGATGTGTGCCACTTCCCGTGCGTCTAACAAACTTTACTGAGTGGGGCGTGAGGATGTAGTCAGCAAATGCTACCCGCCTCCCAGGACATCTGTCTCTCCTCTGGCTAAGTGGCAGGAAAAATAACCATAAAAGCTCATTTCCCAAAAGAATTTATGTCCTCATCTCGAAGCAATAAGGTTTGTTCTTGACTTCCAAGTTTTTAAACCCTTTATGTTTGTTCAGCTATGTTTCTTTCCCCACCCCTAAAAGGCTTCTGTGCTTGACCGATTTGGAAATAAAGGTTCAAAATTGTCCCACCAGCTCATAAAGCTTGTTAGCCAGGTGCCAGAAGTTAGGACAGGAGGGAAGGAGGGAGGGGCAGGACCTGAGCATGCCAAGTCGGCTAGGACCTTATTGGTGACAATGTTAAAACAGTCTTCAGAGTCACAGGTCTTAGAGACAGCCTGTGCAAACATCACCACAGGCACTTGGGCTAGGCTCTGCAGAATGAGCCACACTGTCCATGCAGATGAAACTGTCCTCCACTGGTCATCATGGGGGTGGGAGTTATCAAAAAACAGAGTATAATAATCATGGTAGACTCTGGGAAAGAGGGACCCATAACCAGCTCAGCTTCCTTCTAGTCCTGCAATTGTCAGCAAGATACTTAACTGACTTGGGCCTCAATTTCTTCAACTTTAAAACAGACATAACAAATATCTAGTCACAGACTTCCCATAAAAAAGCAAAATATATACAACTAGGCCTGCATGCCACTTGGGAAGCTAAGCAGGAAGATGAAAGCCCAAGACGAGGCCTGACTGCTGAATGAGTTCAAGGCAGGTTTGGGAACCTGGCGAGGCCCTGTCCCCAAATAAAACTTAAAAAAAAAAGAGAGAGAGAGAACTGAGGGGACATAGTTCAATGGTAAAACACTTGCCTTTCATCCACAAAGCCTGAGATTCAACCCTCAGTACAGAGGGGAGAAAACACACACACACACACATATGATGTGGGAAGTCCTTCTGTATAAGTGGTATATGTGTTGCTTTTATTGGATAATGAATAAAGAAGCTGCTTTGGCCTATGACAGGGCAGAATAAAGCCAGGTGGGAAATCCAAAAAGAGAGAGAGAGAGAGAGAGAAAGAGAGAGAGAGAGAGAGAGAGAGAGAGAGAGAGAGA
>NC_022011.1:22741767-22744289 GCF_000317375.1 Microtus ochrogaster | reverse complement strand
AGAGAGAGAGAGAGAGAGAGAGAGAGAGAGAGAGAGAGAGAGAGAGAGAGGATGGAGTCACAGACATGCTATGTAGCTACCGAAGAAGGAGGACCCGGAAACTTTCCAGTAAGCCATAGTCTCGTGGCAATACGCAGATTAATAGAAATGGGTTAAGATATAAGAGTTAGCCAGGAATATGCGTAATTTATTGGCCAAGGAGTGTTATAAATAATACAGTTTCTGTATGATTATTCAGGCCTGAGCAGTCAGGAAATGAAAGAGTAGTCTCTCCTACACACACACACACACACATACACACACACACACACACACACACACACACACACACACAAACAGAGAAAGAGAGAGTGAGAGAAAGTGCTTAGGCATTAGTATGATACAATTATCACTATTATCGGATTAATGAAGTCTAGGCTCAGATAAACAGTGTCATGTAACAGAATGAACATATGATCTTGAAGAGTACCTTCAACAAAAGAAATAAGTACCTGAAGCTCAATTTCACACCCTCTGTGACAAAGGAAAATAACAGAATCTCACAGAGATTAAAAGGCATCAGGAAGTCATTGTCACGCTTGTCTTTACTCTTCCAAACAGGGCTGGGAATTTTTGAACAATTATTCTGATCTAAACAGAGGGTGCGGCCCGACATTTATCCAGGGCCTAGGTAAATAGATGATATTCCTGCCACTATTTGCGTTTCTATCGGCCCCTATGCTGAGCAATCAATAATAAATGTTGTTTAAACAAATGGTGTAATTTTCCAATCTGTGTTGTTCTAAAGCGACCTTTCCTCCTCGCTGCCATTTGTAATGCATGCATAATTCATTGACCAAGCAGAAGGAGAAGCAAGGAGGTTGGTCTAAGTGGCCCTTTTTGGGTTGTTTTTGATCATTTGTTATAATCCCATAAATAAAACAGGCTAGTCGCTGTAAATATGTGCGTTATCCGGAGGTGTATTTAGTGAGAAAAATAATAACAGCTAGCCTACCACTCCTGGCAATTTCCAAGCAATATTAATTTCTGAAAAGATGTATTTTCCAGGTTGAGAGGCCTCTAATAGAGGGAAAATAAAAGCCACTGTCCACATTAATGATAGAAGGAACTCCTGAAGGGCAGAGTCCTTTGCCATTGGGAGGAAGTGTTCTGCTAGAGACACTGTGTGGGAGGCACCTAGTCTCTTTTTGTGCAAGTGGAGATGTGCGGGTGCGTACTTTTTACTAAATACCTTTCAATAAATCATATACCAAGGGCTTTACTATTGTCAGTTTTACTCATGACTACTGTTGAATCACACATATGAATACACATCTCCATGTGACTATAACAGGAAGGCAACAATGTGTGTGCACATGCAGGTGTTCTTAGATAGATAGATATGTATATACGTATGTATATATATATATATATATGTGTATGTATATAATTTAAAGATAAATAAAGCATGAATCAAGAGCCTTCCAGAGCTGCTGTCCATCAAATGTGACTCTGATCTGCTGTTTGCTCACCTGCATGCACTCATGTGCAATATAAACCCTTCCAATACGGGAGGCGAGAGCAAGATGCCACTCTTTCCCCAAAGGGCACCTCTGTGCAGTCCCTCAGATCATAGCAGATGACATGTCAATGAAACGGTGCTTGCTCTCATCCCGGAGATCAAAATGAGGGCTTAACCTGCAATTTACACTACAAGTCCCGTGACACTTGCCAGATCTGAAGACTTCATTCTAATCTTCCTGGCTGAAAAAAAAAAATAATCAAATACTCTAGCAAAGACGTATTGACAACTCTTAATTAAGCATGCTAATGGGGGTGGGACACATGGATAAATGCATTCCACATACAACCCCAAACCTTCATTTGGCCATTAATTTCCACGTCTCCTTCAGTAAATCTTATAGAGACAGAGAAAGACTGATGGGGTGGGAGATAGGCATTGACTGACCCTTTCACATTAGAAGCTCCTGACTTGTGGGCTATGCAAATCCTCTCCAGACAAGCTAACAAGCAAGTGAATAGCCATAAGCCATTCAGCCCCAGTACTGTGCTTCATTGGTCAGTGTTCTGGATTCTTGCTAGAAAATACACTTTGGGTGTGCATCTGAACAGCGTTAGTGGGAAACATTTTTGGTAACTGAGGCCAACTGAATGGAGACTTGGGGTTTCTTGCCCTTTTGCTGCTGCTCTAAAGAGAAAACGAACAAAGAAAGCGCACACATACATGCACACATGCATGGCTGCTGCTTGCAGTACCAAAGCTACCAAAGCTAAACCCCACACCAAGGCACTAGCCAAAGCAGAGAGACGGCAAGGGAGCCAGGGAGTTCCTTAAGTGAGCCCTTGAAGAAGCGTTATAAATTATAGCACTTTCTGGTTTTCAGGCCCTAATAGAATACACAATAGTGACTATCGTGAAAGGTGAAGCTTCTCTGATTTCCCTCTCTGTTTCCATATCCTTTGTGTATAAGAGGGCGACTGATTTTTTGGAGTTGATCTTGTATCCTGCCACATTACTAAAG
>NC_022011.1:22703031-22740107 GCF_000317375.1 Microtus ochrogaster | reverse complement strand
TTACCACAGGGCAGGGCACCCTGACTGCTCTTTGGACTGGAGAGGGAGGGGGAGAAGGGTGGGAGGAGGGGGAGGGAGGTGGGAGGCTGGGAGGAGGCGGAAACTTGTTTTTTTTCCTTTTCTCAATAAAAAAAGAAAAGAATACACAATAGTGAGACCCCCCTGAAAAAAAATGTAGGAATGGTAAGTAAGCAAAGAATGAAAGAAACACTCCTCCTTGTCTTAACTATCCAGTGCAGCTGCATCAGGAGCCAGAAGGCAAGACTGTGCATCCCTGAATAGGGTGCTCTATTCAAGCCTCCCCTGCCTGGGTGGTACTCTCCATAGCTATGACTGTCAAGGCTTCTGACTGTAGCAACAGCTTACATTGGCCAATAACACCAATGTTCCATCTCATCTCAGCATTATCTTGTGTCATCCTTCTGCCGCACGGGAGGAAACAAAGGCACAGGTGAAGTCGAGCCACTTACCCAAATTTGCACTGCTGAAAAGGAGCCGTGTCCAGGAGGAAACCCAGACCATCATGCTTCCGCACCTGTCTTAGTACCTTGACATTGGCAGTGTTGAAGTTCGTATCACTGTACCCCACACTGCACTTTGGCCGCCGCATACTGTCTCACTGAGTCACCACACAGCCTATAAATGAAAGTTCGCTACTGTTTTACACATAGGGAACTGGTCTTGTGGAGAGGCAGTGAGCTGTCAAGGTGACAGGACCCAGGAATGGGGAGCAGTGTACCAAAAGCCAGGACTGTTTCTCAGGATGAAGGTAATGATTAAGAGCTCAGGTCCAGAGCTGGTATGAATCAGTGCTGCTCGCTAGAGAGCTGGCCCCGGCCTCCGATTACTCAGGACTTTATTGCTTTCAGATCCCCTAGGCTTGGCACACCTGCTTCTTCCTTCCATGTCTCCTTCTAGTGCCCTCTCTCCCCATCCAGGTCCCTACCCCTCTACCTCCCCACCTCGCTATCTCTGCTGAAAGAGCTGAGGACATGGTCACCGCTCCAATACCACAAACTAGCCTTCAGTTTTCCATTCCTGGAGGGGAGAACCTGGCATCTGTGTGTTGGGGGGAGGTCATATAAACACAAAAAATGAAAACCGAAATGTTGCTGAAATTATCATTTCAATTTTCCTAGAACATGTTTCTGCATTCTTGTCTCCCCACTTTCACAGTTGTGGGGGTCAATCTTCACAGGTCATGCCTTCTTGCCTCTACCTGAAACCCAGCTGAGGCTACTACATGGCTTAAAAACCACCTGGGCCTCTGAGATCCAGGTTGCAGACAAAAAAACATAAAGGGATAAGAGGACTCCAGATTTACATGTAAAATATAAGCAAATTGCTCAAGAAGCCACTAATGACAATGCAGAAGGCAGTTATTCAACAGAGCATTAAGACACCATTACTCAGGACATAGTGAAAGGCTTGTGATGGTACAGGAAGAGACCATGAAAGAGCAGAAGGGCCTGAGGAGACTGTTTAGCTCTGGAGACAAGTCCACACTGTCCACACCCTCAGGACCAACCCCAGCTTAGGGAAGAGGAAAGGAGCATGCCTGCAAATCTGTAGCATGGGATATGAAAGAACTCACCTTCAGTGCTGCCAAGAAGAAGTGCAGAAAACACAGAGCACTGAGTCTACCCCTGAGCAGATGATGCGCGATCCTGGTCAGCATCACTGTTACTTCTCATGGCTGGTCTAGCCCATCACAGAGGAAAGCCCTTCCCTTGTGAGACTCACCATTCAGTCCCTGCTGTACAGAGAACACGGGAGGTCACAGTTCCACGTGCACTGTGGTCTCTATATCGTCAGAGCCCTATCTATCTTATGTATCTAGCTATCTATGTATCTATATATCTAATCTATCTACCTATCTAATCTATGTATCTATCTATGTATCCATCTATGTATCCATCTATGTATGTATGTATGTATGTATGTATGTATGTATCTATCTATCTATCTATCTATCTATCTATCTATCTATCTATCTATCTATCTATCTATGTCCTTTGAGACAGGGTTTCTCTATGTAGCCTAGCTGTCCTGAAACTAGCTCTGTTTACCAGGATAGCCTCAAACTCACAGAGATCTGCCTGTCTCTTCCTCCTGAATGCTGGGATTAGAGGCATGTGCCATTACCTCTTTATAAGGGTCCTCTTTATAAAGAGATGCACCCAAAAGTAATGCAGGGTGACAAGTATAACTGGGTGGGAGAGAAAGGAAAAATCCCATATCTAACTGGGCACATAAGGACCACAAGGACATGCCCAGGTGATCAGAACCTGGCCCAAGCCCACTGACTAGGGAGTTGAGAGCCAGAGGGGAAAGCATGAGTTTTCACAGGGTCAGTGGGGCTATGCAAACTAAGGGTTTGAACTGAGCTAATAGAAAGAAAACGAAAGATTTTGGTTGAGATCTGGGTCGATGCATAAAGTACAATCATCATCTACAGTCACGTGCCACCTCCCCTGTTCAACCATTGGCCTCTTTCAGGACTGGTCAGCATCCTTACTATTTATTGCCCTAGGCCTGAGGTTCTCAGTGGAGCATGGCAAAAGAAGCCTGCAGTTGGCAACGAGAGCTAGGTCAACGAAAGAAAGATTTTCAAGACTTTCTAAAACAGTTCAGCTTCTTACTGTCACAGTACTTCAAAGAGTGTCAATAAAAATACACTCCTCTCCCTGAGCTGCCCCAAGGGCTTCATACCCCCTTCGAAGAGCCTCAAGCTCTCTCCTGACATCCCACAGTTTTGCACACTGCGGTCTCTCAACAAATATTTTCAAAAGGACTGAACCTGACCCCAGAGCGCCAGGCAAGGGCGGAGTCCCATAGATTTCCAGCAGCAAACATATAAACTGCTCTGTGGCTCCATCTCTCTAGACAACCATGTTATCCCATCTCGTGCAGGATAATAATACATCCTCATGCAAGACTCCAACTAAGCAGGCCTGTGCTGCTGAGGGCTGACTGGGCACGGGGCCCTCACATCCCTGTGGCTGTGACGATCACTCTGGGTCTTGGGATTTATTTCCCTTTCGCAAGAGCTGGGGACAGATAATGAATACACCTCCTCATCTGATCAATTACCTGCACTTACAGCCTGGCACCGTCCCTCCTCCTGAACAAGGTGAAAAGAACAGACCCATGAGTGATGGTCAGAAACAAACTGGCTTCAGAAGAGGAAGGGGAAAATATTAAGAAATCACCATGTGCATTTAAAAGCAAAGCTCTTTCCATGCCACTGAAGCCGCTGGGACATTCATCTTGTTCCTGGACTCTGCTTCACCAAACTTGATGGAAGATGGTTGGACTGACATAAAGACCAGCCCAATGTGAGCAGCGGTGATTGATGGGGCCATTCCCAGCATCGACCAAAACTGGCACTAAAAGATGCCTTAAGCTTCCTGTTAACTGTTTTATGAAGGGACCGATACTCTTCCCATGTCCCCTCCCCCCAGTCAATGAATAAATTAGCAGAAAAAGTGATTTCAAAAACAGAGCCACATCCCACAGAGAGGGAGAAAGAGTAGGTCATGGGATAGGAGTCTCTGGAGGAAGAGTGTGGTGACCATGAAAACTGGGTTCTACCAGGCTTTATCTCGATGCAGCAGTTTGGGTTTTCAAGTGGGTTTTATTTAATCCCAGAAAATAAATAACTGTGCCACTAAGTGTTTCTATCATATAATCGCGATGGCAAAAGAAAGAATGTCTGATTTCCCTCGGAAGTCCGGGAACACAGGCACAGATGTTCCAAATGAGCCACACTACAGAAGGATTCGGGGAGGGCGGCCATCCACCAGTAAACCCAGGGAGGGCAGCTTGGCATGGCCGGCGCTCCAGTACACTCTCAGTTTGGAGAGGATGAGACATTTGCGGGACGGCCGCATTCTTAGAAGGTTGCTTAATATGGAAAGGAAAAGAGCAGGCTTTCAAGAGTGCCAGGAGCCTTCCTTTCTGGAGTGCAGGAGACCTTTCCCTGCCTCCCTTTCCTCTTAGGTTTGAAGAAGGTTAATTATGACCTGGGAGCATCTTAAAACATCTTGGCACGTGGGACTGTGCCGCTGTCGAAAGAGAGGACAATGGTGCAGCAGGAACTAACTTAGGAAGCATCCAAATCCAGAACTCTTTTCACAAATCCAGGGCTGAAGCAATGTCAGGCGATCTGTTTGGTGACAAAGACCCCTTCCGCACCCACGAGACTTTGAAGATATATACATTAGGGAAATCTAAAAGACACTAGGCTTTTAAAATCAAGTGGGTCTTTGGTTACCAACCATCAGCTGATACCTCGTCATTTCAGTGAGAGGGCCTGGGTATTCAAGTCCTAACCTGGTTCTCAGAGAGGCCCACGGATCTACACAGTAGATCTCTGGCTTGGCTTAGTAGGTATGGGGTGTCCTCAAGCTTCCTTGTCTTAGTAGGTATTGGGTGTCCTCAAGCTTCCTTGTCTTAGTAGGTATGGGGTGTCCTCAAGCTTCCTTGTCTTAGTAGGTATGGGGTGTCCTCAAGCTTCCTTGTCTTAGTAGGTATGAGGTGTCCTCAAGCTTCCTTGTCTTGACCCAGAAGACCTAGTGCTTTCAAAGCAGAGATGTTCATGGCAATTTAACATACCAGTGAAAAGAGTCAGTGACAACATGACAATCCTAGCAGCAAAACATGGGAACTAAGCCATGATGTGCGTTTCCAACTCCATGACCATTGAGACCACTGTCCAAGGCCATTCAAAAGGTGGAGGTGTGTCTGTGAAATGCTAAGCTAAAATGTCATGCTCCCCACTGAGTTAAAGCTGGGTGTCTCTAGGGTATCTGAATTGTGGGAACAGAATACATTTCATGCAAATGAGGGAGTCCTTTACATGAACACATGGTACCATTACAACAAAGCAAGCTAGCTGGGCATTCTTACATACTGGGAGAGGGCATGCCAAAATCCAGAATAGGCAGCCTTGGTCAGAGAAGCTTCTGTTTGCCATAAGTGATGGTTAACTCTAAGACCCAGAACTGGCAAAGTGCCAAGAATAAAAGCCTGTTGTGAGCTCAGTCTCAAATGGGACATCGACAGTGTCCTCTGAAGGCTCAAGAAGCATCAAAGAGCAGGTGGAAAGAACCAGAGACAGGAAATATTCCATGAAAGACTACCATCTGGACATGACATGGCCGCGACATCCACGGACTCACAGCACTGGTAGATACCTGCTCAAGGCTGGGCTAATCTCCAATCCATCCCTGGGGTCTGTAGGCTGTTAATGGTTGTTGCGGAAAGGAGTCAGTGGTTTAGACCCTGATAAATTTGCCTTTGCAACTCTAATTAAATGCAGTGGATATCAAGAGAGGGAAGAAGGCACGAAAGTCGGAGAGCAACCTGCTGGGAGGAAAGAGGGTTCAGTAGGAGGGAAATCGAAGTTCATTAAATAAATCATGAAATTATGAGAATATGGAGGTTCACCTTACTAGACCTGGAAGGAAGTGGGAGGTCCTTGGACTCCCCACAGGGCAGGGAACCCTGACTGCTCTTCAGGCTGACAAGAGAGGGGGAGTTGATTGGGGGAGGGGAGGAAAATGGGAGGCGGTGGCGGGGAGGAGACAGAAATCTTTAATAAATAAATAATAAATAAATAAATAAATAAATAAATAAATAAATAAATAAAAATAGAAAAAGAAATTATGAGAATAAATAATTTCTATAAAAAATGTAAAATCCTGAGTAGGCATGCTGATACTAGCTGACTCTCTCCCACCTTTTTGCCATTGTCTTTCTTAACACATAAGTTCCTATTTATATGGGATATTACTAGCTTTAACAATTCCCCTAATAAAGAAGAATGAGATTTGTGTTCCAAGATTACTGACTAGCTGAGGCCTCTGCATTCTGAGCTCATACAACTCACTCCATGCAAGCCTACAAGATGTGCTGCAGAATCCTAAGTATGAGCAGAGATGCCAGGCATAAGAAACGGGCTTTCCTGGGATTCTCCCAAGCAATTTGATCGTCACAAGTGATCCTCTTCAGACAAAGCGGTCAACAGCACTGTTGTGACTATAAGATAAAACCTAAAACCGGTTGCTGCGGGCCTGTGATCACAGATCCTAGGAGACTGAGGAAGGAGATGAGCAGTTCAAGGAGAGTCTGGGCCACAAAGGCCGGTCTTCATGGCTTCGTGGGACACTGTCTCAAAAAGAAAAGCAAAAAGGAGGGATGCCACTCAGTGGGAGATCCCTTTCTAGCACGCAAGAAACCCTAAGATCAATTCCCAGTGTAGAAAATAAATAAACATTAATGGGAACAAATGAGGATCTACAAAAAGGTGATGATGAGTTGTGGCTAGGAGTCGGGGTTTACAAAGGAAGGTGAATTGGCGCTGGAATCCTGTTCTGCACACTCAGAGTCCCCATACCTTCATCATCAAGAGGAAGGAAGGCCCGTGGTGGGGAGTTTCAATGAGGCGTATCAGGAAATGCAGTATAGATGACGATTTGTCATCATCCATGATTGCTAATCACAGCTGGCCACTTCCTCATGCGTAAGGCTCTGGGAGAGGCTACATGCACTGTCCCTCATAATCCTGCTGGGGTTGGCATTACGTCCTTTCTACAGGAGGGATTTGTGATAAGTTATGGCTACCTGCCAACTTGATGGGATCTAAAATCACACGGGAGATGGGCCTTTGGGCATGCCTGTGGGGAATGATCTTCATTATATGAACCTGACAACAGAAGATGTACCCATTGTGTCTGGGACCATTCTTGGGTCGGCATATATGGAGAAAGCGAGCTGAGAGGAAGCTTGTATTCATGGCTCTCTGCTTCTTGACTGTGGAGTTAATGTGACTGGCTGCTTCAGGCAGGACTTGCTGCCTGAACTTCCCTGCCATGATGAATTGATTGTACCTCCAACTCCAAGTCACACAAACTGTATCCACGGAGATGATGCTGGAGGACATTTTGTCACAGCAACAGGGAAAAAAAAATGAAGAAAACTGTTGTCACCTCATTACCATGGAGACCCTGTGGTGTCAGAAAAGGACAGGGCAGAGACCTGTAACCAGGGCAGGAGACATTCCAACCATCTAAGAATCCCTCTGCAGTGTGCTGAGCCAAAACGAGGCCCCTGCTTGGGAGGGATCAACAGGAAAAATTAAACTGCATGGTACAGACTAGACCAGAATCAGAGGACTTCAAGTTCACATGTAGGGCGTGTGTCCTACGATTGCACAGAGGAGGAGGCCGGTAAGAGACTCTCAGTCCTCCTGGACATCTGAGCAGGACCTGCCTTCACCCTCTCCTGTTCTGGGCGCATGTGGGTGCTAGAGATGGGAGAACAGTCAGCTGGCAGGGAGGAGGCAGGAGAATGAGAATGTCCCACCACCCACTCCCACCCCCTCAACAAACCTCCTCAAACCTGAGTTCCACCTCTCCTTCACTGGTAGATTTGTGTCTCATTTACAATGGCATGCGGCCTTTGGTGGGACCACAAAGAAAACTCCTCATTAGAAACTAGGAGAGAGAATTATTTACCCAAGGGCAGTGCTCAGTCACGGTTGCCCCACTATTTATTTAGCCCACACACAGAGAAGTTGTGTTAACATTTGCTAGAGAATGTAGCTTTATAAAGTAACCAGTTAAAAGAAGAAAAAAAAGACAGCATATCATTTTACAAATAACTTTACAATTGCTCGAGTTAAATGGCTGGCCCCTCTCAGGTTTGTCTTTCCCAAATGCTGAAGAAACGATATCCAGAATTTTGTCTCATAAAATACAGGTATTACTGACTGGCTGCTTAGCCCACTAAAGCAATGGAAAGTGAAATGTGAGTTATTCTTACCCAAGGCAGAAGCAGACAGAGTTACCAAAATTGTGTTAGGCCAATGTGGCAATTCTTTAAGTCCGTAGGGCAGCACGACTAACGGCTCCTGTGCCAAAATCCTATTAAGAGGGCTGTATTTGTCAGCCAACAGTGACAGGAATTCCATTCCTCAGACCCAAATCGAGTAGAGCTATGGAGAATTTATCCAAAACATTTGTTTGTGGTTAATCAGCAGCACTCGCAGGCCTCGGACACCCTGTGAGGGAGAATCCACTCCAGGTTGTTGATTTAATGGAAGGGCATGGTTGTGAAGCCCAATATAGCCTCTACCAGGTGAGCCAAGCTAACACATGAGGCCGTCATGATCACTAACAGTGACAAGCTACAATGACCAGCACTTCCCAGGCTTGATATAGTGCAGGACAAAGCTGTATCAGGGCAGGAAGAGAAATGTCTCTGCCCCCCTCCCCCCACCTCCCAACCTCCCATGGCTGTGATAAAAAGCACCTTGACAAAGGCGGCTTAAGTGGAGCAGATTTCCTCTGGTTCACAGTTCAAGGCACAGCCCATCATGGCAGGGAAGTCAGGGAGACTGAGGTGGTTGGTCACATGACACCCACAATCAGAAAATAGAAAACTGATTGCTTGTACCCAGCCTGCACTGACCACTCTTTTTAAAATTGTTTTTATTGAGCTAGATAATTTTCTCCACTCCTTTCCCTTCCACCCTTTCCCCATGCTCCCAATTTACTAGGAGAGCTTGTCTTTTTCTACTTCCCATGTAGATTGGATCCATGTATCTCTCTCTTAGGGTCCTCTTTGTCTAGGTTCTCTGAGATTGTGAATTATAGGCTAGTTTTTTTTTTAATTGTTTGGTTGTTTTGCTTTATGTTTAAAAATCACTTATGAGTAAGTACATATGATATTTGTCTTTCTGGGTCTGGGTTACCTCACTCAATATAATGTTTTCTAGATCCATCCATTTGCCTGCAAATTTCAAGATGTCATTACTTTTTCCCACTGTATAGTACTTCATTATGTAAAAGTATACCACATTTTCCTTACCCATTCTTTAGTCGAGGGCATTTAGGTTGTTTCCAGGTTCTGGCTATGATAAACAATGCTGCTATGAACATAGTTGAGCACATGCCCTTGTGGTACAATTGAGCATCCTTTAGGTATATACCTAAAAGTGGTATTGCTGGGTCTTGAAAATTAGGTTATTTCCTAATTTTCTGAGAAATCGCCATACTAAATTCAAAGCGGTTGTACCAGTTTACACTCCCACCAGCAATGGAGGGTACTCTCCGTTCTTATATAGTCCAAGATCCCAGTTAGGGAATGGTGCTGCCCACGGTAGGCAGGTCTTCAGTTTGCTCTAATCAAAGCAATGATTCTAGACCTCAACATAGTTAATTGAGATTAACTACCATTGGAAAGAGCGCACAACAAACAAAAGTAATTAAGAGCCACTTACATGAACTGACCACTTTCTCTAAGCTTAAAACCACAGGAAGTGCTTAGCACAAGAAATGCACCTGCTACACTGAAAGCCCAGAGAATACCATGGATATCGTCATTCATAGATGACAGTCCTCACATCTACACAATAGGAACTCCTCTGGCCATGTTGAGTCATGGCCATGGGGATACAATGGAAAGCCAGAGTATCAAACAGGTTAAGAACACATATGGAGATGAGAGTTGGGAGGGCAAGAGCTACCATGACCACAATAAAATAAGGAGTGTGTGGCCCCCACTTCTTCATCCTTAGAGTCTCCTGCATTGTAGCAACTTGGCTTGGATTCTCAAAACAGCTAGGGCCTGCACCCAGTTCCTCGCCCCCTTCTCAATGAGATGGAGGGAAGATGTCTCGAGGGTGTTAATGTCATATGTTCTTCTACCCATAGAAACTGTTGGCTCAGCCTGTGCCTAGGAGACATTCTATGAAGAGTCACTTAGAATAGTACAAACATGAACCAGAAGGCCTCCGCTAGAATGGCTGCTATGAGGAAGAAAGACATCTAGAGACAGCAAATCAAGTACAAAAAAATGCTACATTTCCTCAGGGAAGTTCCTCAGATGCTTGCTAGGGATTATAGAACAAAAATCATTAGAGGCTGTATGGCTTGGAAAAGACAGAACTTTGCTCTCTAACTGGAACTTGACTGATGGGCTTCAGCAGTCCCCATTCTTCCATGACACACAGGTAACTCACACAGCATTGGAAGACAGCTCCAGCAAGGGCGCAGAAATGCCATGCCAATGACATTTATGTTTCTTATGTGAGAATGTAATTATGAACACAAGACATAAAGGAAGGAAGGAAGGAGAGAGGGAGGGAGGGAGGGAAGGGAGGGAGGGAGGGAGGAAGGAAGGAAACAGGATGTTGAGAAATCTCAAGTCATCTGAGGACAAGTTTCACCACAAAATGAATTTGCTAAAAATTCATGGGGGAAAAATGTTTTTATTGTTTTATTTCAGAGCTCTATGAATTTTGGAATACCAGAGAAGAGACCACAGATCAGTCTTTACAAGCATCACTGAAACACTGTCTTGATCCAAGCAGCCTCATCCCAGGAGGGAAGGTGGGGTGAGGAGGCTGGCTGGGCTCAGGCCAGTCCTCCCACTCCCATCAGCTCCACCAAACTTCCCCCAAGAGGTCTGATTTAATGAAAGAATTTGGCAGCAACAAAAAAGACTGAAAATCATTGCTGTATGTCAGAGGTTGGCAACTCTCCCCCTTTTTAGGTAGAGGGCCAGATGGCAAATAATTTAAGCTTTGTGGGCCCAGAAGCAAACCAAGACCACCAGGAGGTATTCCTGTAATGAGGGAGCAAACAAGTTTTTTTTGTTTTTGTTTTTGTTTTGTTTGTTTGTTTGTTTTTATTGAAGGGACCCAGGACCCATGTCAAGAAGCTCAGAAGGGTCTATTTATATCTATTATATCCAGTTGCAAATGGTCAGATGCCCTCTGTTGGATCTCACAGGTACCTGCACTCACATGTGTAGTCCCACACAGGTCAGACGCCCTCTGTTGGATCTCACAGGTACCTGCACTCACATGTGTAGTCCCACACAGGTACATCACAAACACGTAACTTAAAAAAATACTAATATAGATCTATTTTTAAAGTTGCCTCTAAAAAACAGCCTTGTTACCAGTTAAATTGGAATTACAGTAGAGAAGGCAGGTACTAGCTTCTCATGTGTATTACACATTTTCAGAGAAGCTCACCAGAAAACTGAATATTGACAAATCACCTCAAGCATATACAAATCAATCACACTTCATGCTGTCCTCAGTCTCTGGACACCTACTTTGGAGCTCAGTGAGCCTGGCACACCTTACCATCAGGGAACAACCCATCCATCCCCAGCCCCCAGACCTGCTCTGTGATCCCTGTGCATTTGATTTCTTGCTAACTTTTAAGTCTAATCCCAGTGGCTTTGTATATAGACTTCATGGTACCCTAATGCCTTATCCTTCTTGAACAAAGACTGTGCCACAAAAGATTAGACAAACACACAGTAAATGTGCTCTCTGCCCTAAAAAAAAGGTGGGGGAATGATCTAAGAGGCTCTTGGGAGTAAACCAAAAGCAACTATAGTGTTTAAAGTTGCTGAGAGGAAAGTGTCCCTAGCACAGAGGAAGAAGAACACAGTGTCCCTCCAAATTCTGAAGTTACCCACTGAAATTGCAAGGTAGTTGTCAAACTGGAAAGCAAGAGCAAGATCAACTGTGCTCCAGGTGTGGCAGGTCTAGAAAGACCTCCCATAACTGCACAAGGCAGCCCAGAAATAATGTCCATTATATCACTATAAACCTCTTATGTTTTGCATAAATTACATCATCAAAACTTTCAAAATACAGCAAAGGAGCTGGTTTAACTCCATTTGATAGATAAGAAAACTGTAACACAGAATTTTAATTAACTTGTCTAAGTTATACAATAAGCAAGCATCAGATGTAAGCATTCAAAGCCTGTATCTAGAAGCTACAGTTTAAACAGACTGTCAAACTATAGGACAAATACGGTCAGTTGCCTGGCTCTATAAATAAAGTTTTATTGTAAACCTGCATTCATGTACATATTTTGTATGTTGCTTCCATGCTGTAATAGTAGAACAGCATTTCAACAAGGGCTATAAAGCCCACAAAGCTGAAAGTACTCACTATGCAGCCTTTTGGCAAGAAAGGCCACGGTGTAGCCCTGTGTGGATTCTGACTATGCTACAGTTCTGTATTGGTGAGAGACAGATCCCTCAACGGCTCTCTGTGAAGCCCATACCTGGGCAGTTGCCCACATACAGGCAGACTTGAAACCTCCTAGCTCAGATACATTGACTGCCTTGTTGTCTGGACAATGCAGGCATCCATGGTGGGAGGAGAGCCTGTCTACAGGAAGCTTGCTGGAGAGTTTTGTACACTAGATACAGGGAGCACTCGGGGCTACTATGTTTCACTCTATTTCAGAGTTTGATTGAGACAACAGGAAGAGAAGCAAAGAGGCACAAGGAGGTGAGGACAGGTGTAGAGATAGTGGGGCAATACAGACTGACAAAGCAGGCAGAGCTGAAGGCCAGGCCGGGTGGAAGCTCTTTCGAGCCACAGGAAAAACTGAAGTCTGAACCCCCATCACCTCAAGTGCACTTCCATGGTCTGCCAGGGGCGATCAAGAAAGCTGGTCTGACAGGCTTCACTAGGCCATATAACAAGGATCAAAGCCCTAGAGAGACGCATCCTGCCAATAGACACATAAACATTCTAAGAATTTGAAATTCACTCCTAATTATTTACATTTCCCTCCATTACTGCTCACATCATTTTCGTGTGTACTATTTCTCATTTTGAATCCAGCAAATAGGTGGGTGCGATGGTGTACACCTTTAATCCCTGCACTCAGAAAGCAGAGGCAGGAGGATCTCTGAGTGCTCAAGGCCAGTAAGGGCTGCAGAGTGAAACACTGTCTTAAAAATAAAAATAGCAACAACAAACAAGCAAGCAAAAATCCCTAAAGACAACAAATAAATTAAAATAATTTTTCTTCCTCCACCCCCTTTTTTCGATAAAAAGACTTAATATCAAGTTTTTAAGACCACATAGCAGAACACTTCAAGTTGGGTTTTTGCCCTAATCCCCTTGCAATAAAAGAGAGAAAAAGAGAAAAGAAGGTGAAGAAAGAAAAGCAAAGAGAAAGAAAGATTGAGACTCCATATACAAGATGCTTCTTAACCCGTTGTTTTACTTGACTTTGAGCTTGTCGGATGAGACTTGTGGCATTTTATAATTTCAGTTCTATTTTTAAAGCACAGACATGTGGTTCACCATCCAAAACCAATCCAACAGACAGTGAACTGCGGTCATCATGTGATAAAATGGGAGCTGCCTTGGGCTTGGGAGAATTATTAGCCTTTGGACACAACAGGTTCCTGGTTCTTCAAATTCAAAAGTACTCAAATGAGTCCAGGATTTCTCAAAAGACTAGTTTTAAAGATTGCTGGTTTTAAATGACTTTGAAACAAAAGCCGGGATGGTGGGAAAGGAACCCAGTTGCTGGGTATCTCCTGCCCTCTAATGCAGAAACGCCATGCTTGAACCAGAGCTGCAGCAAGTCTGGACCCCACAAGCACACATGTGAACTTCTCATGACCCCCAAGTACACGCACATGATATATAACATACACCATAAAACAGCCTTGTAATTACAGGGAAAAATTGATTTTAAAAGGCCTATATCAAAATTAATAGTCATAAAAATATAATAACCTATGTCAGAGAATTTAGGGACCACAGCATTTTTAACATATCTCAAATGTATAAATGTTATATATAGCATTCGCAAAGGTTTTTTTAATGGAATAACTAATGCATTAGGAATTTATTATATAATCTCAATATTTAAAAATAAGTATTACTACCCGTCCCCCATGCTCAGGCCTAAAATCAATATGTTCATCTCAAATCATCTCTAGTTAAAAATGCTGATTCCATGGCACATTCTCTGCATCCCCGAATTAAAAGAAAAAAGTCCCTGCATCAGCCAGGAGGAAAGCCAATCACACACATGTGCCTGCAAGACCCAACACCAGGGAGGTCTTTTACCCAAGGATGGAACCAGTATGGAGCTCCAAGGAGAATAAACTTGGAACATTTGGATGAAGCCAAAGAATATCCTGGGATAAAAACTAAACCAGCAGAAGCAAATGTTTAAAATTCTTGGTTTAGTCCCACTCCACAGAATGAAACCCATACCTGGTGCCATTATTGGGCCAAAACCCTCTGGCGAGACAGTTCATAGGCCCTTGGGGAGCCTACTACTATCATTGCACTAAATAGACATGGTATTAAGTTAACTCCTAATGACATCAACATACCATTACCCATAGATTACTCCTCATCTGAGAAGCTTCTGTTTGTAATAGATGGTGATTAGCACACAGACCTACAACTGGCCAAGAGGCAGCGACTAGGAGACTACAGAATTATCACCCCTAAGTTCCTAAGAGGAATATATACACCCTACTTCAAGCCTTCCAAAGTTCAGGGATCACTGTGGGAAAATGGGCAGAAAGAGAGTAAGAGCCACAGGCTGTTGATAACTACAAGGAAACAGTATCTTCTAGACACAGCATGGCAACTACATATACAAACTCACAGAAATTGTGATGGCATTCACAAGACGTGTGCAAAATCAAGTCAGATTAATTTCCAGCGTGAGGAGGAAAGCTAAGCATGCTAGCAATCGTACAAAGAGGGAGTCGTTTGCGCTAAGAGTGTAACCTCTGGTGAAAGGTCACAACTCCAGGAATATTTGAGCAGCACAAATTGGACTTGAAGGGGTTTATTTTCACTGTTCTATTAAAGAACACGAAGTTGGATAGATGACAAGGGAGAGGTGGGTCTCAGAAGCGCAAGGGAGAGGAATGAATATGATCAGAGCCCAGCGTGCAGAATTCTCAAGAGACTGATAACATTTTTTTTCAATAAAATAAATTATTGGTTAATCTGCAATTATATATGTATACAATAACACCTACTGAAAGGGTGGAGGCAGATATAAGACTCATAACACACTACAGATGCCCTCAAGTACCTATTTATCAGCAATACTACACTTCACAACACAAAACATGTTAGAGGAACAGACATTATACTGAGTCTCTATGAGTTCAATGCCAAACTGGTCTACAGACCAAGTTCCAGGACAGCCAAGGCTACACAGATAAACCCTGTCTTGAAGAAAAAAGAATGAAAGAAACTAAATACATGGCTACTATGATTGGAAAAGACATTGTCTCAAATGGAGATGAACAACTTTGTGTACCTGTGACATATTGGGTAGGCACAACGGGCTCTGGTGATGATTTTAGGACACTTCAGATAAATGGTGGGGGTGTTACAGCAAAACACGACTCCAGTGTCTGACTCTGAGCCTGACACATCCCAGCTGGAAGCAGCCACTTGCAGTCACAGTTAGACATACCTGCTCTTCTGACTTTCTCTCGCCTCCCAGAAAAGGCAGCACAGAGAATGGAGGAAAAACATTTAGAAACCAACACAGGCATCTCCTCCTTTTTTATTTCTTGAAACTTGGTAGAAAGCGAGAGTCTGAGTTGAAGAGCAGTTTACATTTCCTGCAGCTTTTACAAACGCAATCATCTAATGGCCCTTCATTAGGGAAAGTCAATTCAAGCTTAAAATAACTTTTTAACCTCCAGAGAACAAGCTCCAACATTTACATAACACAAAAGTTAAGTTTCTCTTATCTTAACCCAAAATCTGTAGAGACAAGGATGTCTCCCTAAAAGTCAGCTCCCTTTTAAGAAATCCTTGTCTAGAGTCAGGTCTCCAAACCCCTTGCAAAGCAGAAGCTACAAAACCAGGCCCGGGATGGTTGGGCAAGGCAGGTACCAGAGGAGTTACAGTCAGCAGGGGATGAAACCAGTTCACTGCATAGTGAGAAGTGCAATTGGGAAGGTAAAGAAGGGGCATTGCATAAAAACTCTCTGCAGAGGTCAGCTCTTCCTGATGTACCTGAGCGATCAAAGACCTAAGTTTGTTTCTGACCTCCTTGACCCTACCATGACTTTTCCTAAAAAGAACGGAAATGCCCCGTTTGTAAGCTGTCAGGTTCTGCAGATTTCCAATGAGTGGTTTTCAAGGCTCTGGTAGAACACTGAACCAATATGTTCTGGAAAAGTACACTTGTGTGCACCTTCTTTCCCTAACACATCAGTCTGTTCAACACCTCCTTGTCCTAACTTCTGTACAATGAAAGCAAGGGCTTTCCCTCATTCACAGGTACCTCTGGGCATCTTAGTATCGAGGCCTAACCACAGCAGGTACGTAGGGCCTATTGAATGACCGAATTCTAGAGAGTATAGGAAAACTGGCCTCTTTAAAAAGTAGCATGTCTTGCGGAACTAAGTGCATGGGCGAGCCTGAAGAACAGTCCAGTGGGAAGTCATCACAAACAATGGGCACACCATCAAGACAGGCCTAATTCCAGTCCCACAATTCTCTGAATCAGCTACTCCTTAAGTTCATATATTGCTCCTCTCAGCCAATGGCAATTCCGGGAGAGAAGCAATTGATAATAATTATGTTTTCTGCCTTCTCTGGGGTTATGAATTTATCATGATGCGAAAGTCGGGCAACTCTGATGCCGCGTTAACAATGATAAACACCATAAAGACAAAAAGAAACTAAATTTAAGCATTTAGATTCTGCAGGGGAGTTTATTAAGCAGATTAACTAGGGAAAGGCAAAGCTACACAATTATGGAGAGCAGGCAGCAAAGCTCTGGCTGGCTATTTCTGACAGCCACCTGAGAGCGCGTTTCAGATGCCCCCGTTCCTGCAGGTACATCACCGTGTGCTCTCCTGTCATTCCCAGCTGCACGCTGAGGAATCTGTATGCAGACATTCTAAGAGGCAAATGCTAGCTGCATAGTAATACAAACTGCTTTACGGACATAGCGAACATGCCAAAGCCAGCTCTCCTAAGGAACTCGTGTTCAGCCATGAAAGGGTCTTCCAAAGACTTTGTTTTGAAAAAAAAAAAAAACTTTGAGAGGTAGCCTTTCATCTCGAGTCAACTGTACTGTCAGTCCAAGCCCTTCTTTTCCCTTGGTCTCTGCAATAACATGCAGAAGTACCAGCCACAGCACAATTCCAAGACGGACACAGTAGTCAGTGTGGAGATAGAGGGTGATGGGTATGCCCCTTACCTAAATGCAGTGGGGGAGGGGGACTGGGAGTTCTGAAACTGCTGCCGTTTTCTGCATGAACAGATGAGAAGTGGCATGGGTGTTTGGAAAATGAATATCCCCGAAGAACACACGTTCTGATAGGTATTAGCCTCCTCTTCCATGTCCCGGCTGATGGATTTCCCTGACCTTACAACCTTTGATTTATGCAAAGTGAATTCGCCTTTTCTTCCACAGGGCGCTTACAAGTGGATCTAAGATCAAGCTTCTAGCTCAGTGGGTTCTCAACCTTCCTGATGCTTTGACCCTTTAATACATGTAGTTCCTCATGTTGTGGTGACCCACCCAAATATTAAATTATTTCTTTCTTACTTCATAACTGAATTCTTTTACTGTTATTAATCATAATGTGGATATCTGAATGGTTACTCCACAATCGACAGGACTCTCCCTGGAAACCTTTATCAGCCACTAAGTTAACTTGAACTTCGATGGTTAGTAAACCCGGTGTATGATGAGGTAATATATTCACCAATGTGACTCAAATGCAATACTGGCTTCTCTTCCCATCAATTCCCACGCTTAAAATTACTAACCATTTTCCCGGTCTGGCTCCCATGAATGTGGCCCACTCAAAGCTGGTGCCAGCATGAACCCTGTTGCCTTCCGGAGACTCCATGGGGACATCTAGACTATAGAACCGGGTCTTTTCTGGAGTCCACTAGGACATTCTAAATGTGGACCTTGCAAGTACTTGTCACTCTCGGGTTCAAACATTTTCCCACAAGTCTGCATACTGTAGGCTGGGCAACACTGGACTGGAAAGAAATAATCAAAGCAATGGCTGAGGCACTGCTCTTAGGAAGGAGAGTAACAAAGCAGCTAGGACTGACTCAAAGAGGATGGTTTCATTTATTTGGCTGGTTGGTTGGTTGGTTGGTTGGTTGGTTGGTTGGTTGGTTGGTTGGCTGGCTGGAGAAGACAAGGTATCACTATGTAGCCCAGAAGGCCTCACCTCAAACTCAAATCCTCCTGCTCTAATATCTCCCAAATGCTGGGATTACGGAACAGGCAACCTGCCCTAAAGAGAAGCTGTGCAGGATCCATGTGATTGGCATGATTCCCTTGTGGCTTACTAAGGACACTAAAATGGTAGGTATAACTAAGTTCAAACCCAAGATTTAGGTTGGGAATCTGACACCAAGGGACACTGTGCAGGCAGAAACACTGTCCCTAAGGTGGTCACCCCATGTTCTGGAAGGCCACAGGTGCTAACAAATAGATTACAAAGAACTACCAAGTTTCTAACCAACTAGAGATAGTTTAAATTGT
Source organism: Microtus ochrogaster (assembly GCF_000317375.1). Taxonomy (NCBI): domain Eukaryota; kingdom Metazoa; phylum Chordata; class Mammalia; order Rodentia; family Cricetidae; genus Microtus; species Microtus ochrogaster. The sequence continues at coordinate 22,721,754 of NC_022011.1, read as the reverse complement.
AAGATGTTAAATAACAACACAAGGGAGGGTCTCCATTTGGGTAAGGAAAAAGAAATTATAAAATATTTACTTAATTTTGTTCTATACATACAGGTGCTTTGATCTGCATACATGTATGCGCATGCAGGTCCCCATGGAGGTCAGAAAAGGTCACCCAATCCCCTAGAACTAGAGCTATAGGCAGTTGTGAGTCACCATGTGGGTGCTGGGAACCAAACTCGGTCGGTCCTGTATAACAACCACAGTGTTATCAACCATTGAGGCATCTCTCCAGTCCCTTACTTTTTTGTTGTTGTTTTGTTTTGTTTTGTTTTTAGAGACTGGGTTTCTCTGTAGCTTTGGAGCCTGTCCTGGAACTAGCTCTTGTAGACCAGGCTGGCCTTAAACTCACAGAGATCCACCTGCCTCTGCCTCCCAAGTGTTGGGATTAAAGGCATGCACCATTGCCACCCAGCTATCAGTCCCTTAATTCTTCAGTTTAGAAGAGCAATCTGGTCAACGGTGAGAAGCTTGGGGTGCCACCCCTAGGTTTTGTTCCTTGGAACAGATTTATGAAAACTTTCTACATATCAACAGTATGATAGTTAAGCTCATTCTTGCAATGGAAAATTGATGTTTGTCCCTATTGGTCTATTAAATTCAACCAAATTAAGAAGACATAGAATCAGGTGGGGGAAATATCTACAGAGCTAGAAAATGGGGCATGCAGGTACTCCAGAAACAAACAGCAAGCATCTCAATGCAAATCAGCCCTTGCATATTAAAATCAGGATTTTAATAAGTGGCCCAAAGTATAAGAATAAGGGCAGTTGGTAACTGCTACATTTGACCTTCTTCCTTCTTTATTTCCACGCATATGCATTTATGTTGAGACAGGGTCTCAGTGTCTCACCTGAGCTGGGTTCTGACTTCTAATCCTCCTACTTCAGTCTCCCGAGTGTAGGCCTACAGGTGGACGCCACCATTCCTAGCTAATATTTGAGTTTCTCTGTATCACCAAAGATTCCAAACATTTCAGTGTTGATGTAGGGCTGCTAGGCACAAAAGCTACCTAAGCTCAGGGCTCACGCAGCTTTTCTCACACATCCAGAATGGAGAAGAGACTTATATCAAAACCTCAGTGGTACATTCCTTAATGGATGATTATTTTGTTAATGGACTTCCCACCCCCAAATCCAACGTTAAAAGTGCTAAAATGTCTACTTTTTAGGTTCCCTGAAATTGTGACTTATCTAAAAGAATAAAATACCCACTCGTCCACACAAACTTTCAATCAGGTACAACATCAACCCTGATGTCTTCCCTGGGTCACCTGCTTTCTCACCCAATAAAAGCAGCATCTGGGCTAATTGAACACCTTGGTCTCTGAGATGAACTTACGTCCTGTGCTCTGCCCTCTCTCATGAAGGCTGGAAGAGATGGGTCCCCAGCACTCATGACAATGCCCTCCTGCTCCTTTGACTTAGCCAGGTGGTCTTTGATGACTGTCTCTTTGCCGCAGAGGTGACCCATTGGTCATGTTGGTGTAGTGTCCTGGCGACATCTTGTGGTGAAACAAAATAAAGGGCTGTGGAAGGTCCCACCCACTTGACCGTGCCAGGGTGTGGATCAATCCAGGTGACTCCTCATTTGCCTTTCCTTGTGTACAAAAAGAGTACAGATTGGATCCAGGGGTTAGACATAGTTAACCACAGAGCAAAGAAAATGACTCTGCCGAGGAAAGGCATGCCCTAGACGTGCAAAACAGACACATGCAAAGGGACCTGAGGGTTCTAGGTTCCCCTGGTCACAACCATCCAGGGACTGACCAGCAAAAGCATGGAAGATGTAACCAAGGCACAGACATCCTGCAGATCAGCAGCAACACATGTTTCCTTTGTATGAGACACTGCTCATGCACCTTTGGCCAGTGTGCTCATCACCAGGAACCACAGCACAGCCAGGCCTGCTCTTCATTACCTACTCATTATGGTAATGAATGAAACCACATGTGCTCATTTGTTACCTGGCATAACAGTGAGACCTCAGCTACACAACAAAAAGTAACAAGATGTTGGTGGCGGGGGGGCGAATTTTCCTTCTGGCAGCCTCCAGGCAGAACACGGAAAATCATTGTTAAGGGTTAGCTGGCTGATGATGCATTTGCTGAAAGTGTTAAGGTTTTAAACAGAAGGCCTCTTATGTAAGATATGGAGACTCAAAATTATAGACACCCTTCTTCTTGAGGGCAAGGGAGGCATCAGTCATGGTGCAAACCAAATATAACTTAAACTCAAGCCTGGAGTGCAGAATTTGAGCACAATGCCCCATAAGGCTCCCCACTGAGAGGTTAAGAACCTATCTCCTCCATCCATTCCATGCGCATCTTGAGGAGCCCTGAAGAGAGCTGAAGAAAGAACCACTGCAAAGTCTACACAGTCTTTCATTTCAACAGGAAAGAAACTAACACAGTAAGTTTTATTTTTCTTGGCTTTGTGCTTTTTATTTCCATTTCTATTTCAGTTCTTTGAATGCAGAAGTAGCAGGGACAGTGATGTCAACAACACAATTATTTACTTTTTGAAGACACAGGTAGAGAAAGGGGACAATATATTGTTATTTGACACAGGCTACAGAAGTGAAAAAAATCATGAAACACAGAGCATGGGATATAATTCAGAGAGATGGACAGTCGGAAAGAAACCCACTAATCTGAACAATAAAGATGAGGTAATAATGACAGCAAATCCACAAGCAGGACAGTTCCCAAAGCCCTAAGAAAGGCCAAGAACGAGCACGGGGTGCCAAAGCAAAGGTCCTGTGAGTGCGCTGCATATTATAAAGACAGCGTTTTCATACAAACAACCAACAGATCATAGCATTGAGGCTACTCACTGGATTTGAACATAAAATTAAGCCGGGCAGTGGTGGCGCATGCCTTTAATCCCAGCACTCGGGAGGCAGAGGCAGGCGGATCTCTGTGAGTTCGAGACCAGCCTGATCTACAAGAGCTAGTTCCAGGACAGGCTCCAAAGCCACAGAGAAACCCTGTCTTGAAAAAATAAATAAATAAATAAATAAATAAATAAATAAATATAAAATTAAAAGAAAAGTGTCTGTAGAAAATACTTGTGATTCATTCAATGACACATTAATATCTTAATAATTAAGGAGTACTCAAATATGCCAAAGTTCTCATTCATAAAAGTAAAGTCACCCAGACAGAAATCAACCCAGGACAAGAAGAAGAAATCTACAGAAGAAAAAGGCGCGAATAAACCCCCAAATACAAGTTCAGCTTCACCAGCAATGATGGAGGGCCACAGTGAATGTCCATACAACTTTTCCCTTCACAACTTGGCTTTGGGAAATGTGACCAGTTCTCAGGGAAGATACCGGGTAGCTGCCTTGCAGCCTCTCAAGAACTTGACTAAGCAGGTAGGTCACCTCAGAACCTGCAGATGATCTCAGCCTTGAATGAGCACTTCCAGGCGAGCCTACTGGCTGGAGTGTGTGCTTCTACTGCATTTCCGTTACAACAGAAAAAAAAGGTGTGAGCAGTCCACGTCTTCAACAACTGGGGATCAGCTAAATAAATGATGGCCATGCTGCCATTAGGGTACTGGGCAGCGATTAAAAACCATCCTGCCGGGGGGGGGGGGGGGGTAAGGTGGTGGGTATGTGGGAGGAGTGGGAGGAGGGAATGGGAAGAGGGGAAGAAGTGGAAACTTGGATTGGTATGTATAGTGAAAAAAGATAGTTTGTTTTCTTTATTTAAAAAAAAATTTAAAATAAAACATCCTGCAGGGCAGTCAGTAACACAGATGCTGCTAAGTGGAATAAAGGGCAGTGTTCAAGACTGGTCCATCTTCTTTTCTTTGGGGCCTGCTGATTATTCTCTTAAAGAATTTTATGGACAACTATATGTCTGTATTTGTATGTGTCAGTAATAGATATTTGAAATGATCATCTCAGAGTGACCTGTTCTTACTGAAGGGAGGTAACGCGGATGGTATTTGGGTCCCTGCCTTACTACTGACAGAGCATGGCCGCTTCATCCAATTAGGCTTCAGCTTCGCCGACTTTAAAACAGGAGGAGCAGCCCCCACCCTCTGAGGCACACAGAAGAGGTCACAGCACCACGTCTGAGGACTTGCTCTGCCCACGTGACGCCACAGTGCTGCCGTGCTGCTCTTTTGGAGTCTCTACAGCCACACTAGCCACATGAGAACTGTTTCCCCACTCCACTGGCAGATGTGTCCTCACAGCTGGGCACAGGCACCCTCCCACCTGGTCTTTACACTGAATTCCAACACCCTGTCCTCCTTCTACTCTTCTGGACTTTCCTCTGGACCACCAGGGTGCTCTGGACACTTTTCAAGCCTCCAGTCCCTTCACTTGGAGGACTGCTACCTTCCTTCCTTCTCCTAGGCCCAGTGCTCCACTGGCTATCCATGCTTTAGGTTTAGAAATGCCAGGGACACATTCTACATGAACACGGGGTCTCTCAGCCTTGACAATACTGTCTTTTGGAGCAGGTAGATCATTGTGCCCTGGTATCTCCTGGTTATTCCAGAATTTCTACAACATTCCTAATATACTGAATGCAAATAGAAACCCATTTTCATAGCCGGGTGGTGGTGGCGCACGCCTTTAATCCCAGCACTTGGGAGGCAGAGGCAGGCGGATATCTGGGAGTTCGAGGCCAGCCTGGTCTACAAGAGCTAGTTCCAGGACGGGCACCAAAGCTACAGAGAAACCCTGTCTCGAAAAACCAAAAAAAAAAAAAAAAGAAAAAAAGAAAGAAACCCATTCTCCCTAAGGTATGATAACTGAAATGAATCCAGATGTGGCCATATAGCTCCTTAAGTCAAGAAGGGGTGTGGGATCACCCTGGCTGAGAACCACTACATAACAGTGAGAAAGGTGCTGTCTGACCTAAAAGCAGGATGTCCCACGTCAGATAAATGCCTGTCCCTCACACACTCCTTCACCTGAAGTCTCCAGCAGAACTCAGCTAGAATCTTCAGAGACAGCATGTCTCCTTCCTTCTCCTGCTACCTCTCACACTTAGCAAAGGAAAGGGACAGCCCTTGGAACCCCGAGCCTCCATGCGGCTCCTCTGAGAGCATTCTGGAAGCGCCACACAGGCAAGCATGAAGATCTTTTGTGAGATTACTTATCTCAAGCGTGTGTCACTTTTTCAGCACCATAAAACTGAAATACTTGAAATAGATGTCACTACATTTGTCATGAACTGACATGGCCAATTAATATTACAAATTCACCATGGAGAAATGCTTCCAGCTCCCAAGGAATAAACTGCTGAACATCACAATTCCGCCTTGTAACAATGGGCCAACCTCTCCAGGGCTATAAATACGATTCAGCAGACTGATTAAATGGCAGACAGAGCTGCTCACTGGTCGTCTCTCTCCAGGGTTGACACTTGGGCTATGCCTAAAGTTAACAGGCACTGCCAGCGACTTGTCTGCAAAGAACCATTTCTTTTCACCCTCTCTTTATGAGCGAGTTGACTGTTGCTTGCCATGTCGTCCTTTTCCACTTTCCGCACAACACGCGATTGGCACATCCATTATATGACATGAAAGACTCTAGACATGTTATCCCAAGCTATGTTGTAGCTGGTGGGGCTTTCCCCCCCTCTCCTCCTCCCTCCCCACCCCCTGCTTTCCCTCCCTTCCTCCTAACTCTCATTCCATCTAACTCAAAGCCAAATTCATTTCTAATAAGGTACAGGAGAGCAACTGGCCCTGAATTAAACACATGTTGGTAATGAACAGCAAGTTTCCTAAGAGACAAGGTTGCCCCCTTGGCCCTCTCAGATCTGGCTGGCTTCTTTCCCTGTGGCCATCATAGCCATCAAGCAGAGAAAATAAGGTCATTGTTCCAAGGCACACAGCAACTTTTGGTGAATTGTGAATGTTCTCCCCATGCCCCTGAAAAGAGAATGGACGGGAAGTGAATCCAGGGGATGTCTGGGGACCTCGTGGACCTTGGCCTTTATTTTCTGGGCAGAAATTTTAAGTTCCACTTCTGTGGCATTATTCTTTATATCGTTGGCTTGGAAGACAGAGCAAGTGTCAAGAATCTGTCAAGGAGAGATTCTGTATTAAGGAGATGCAGTGAGCATGGATAAATTACCCAAACTGAATCCAGAGAATGCACTGCGCAGAGAAGGCTTGGGAAGCCCTGTTTGGATGAGAATATGAAATCAAAGAGAAATGTGCCAAAGACAAATTGTAAACCTTCTGGCCACAGGGTCACCCAGGAACACCAGCTCATCAGTCAGTAGCAAAGCGTGCACTGTTAGCTCCTGAGAACCTGCTCAAGAAGCATCGACTCCAGGTGCCCAGGATAAGAATAAGGACCAGCTCCTGCCTCTGCCCAGGGAGTCACCTCCTCCCCTGTTCCTCCCGTACTCCCCACCAAACATCTTCTGACGGGAGAGGGGGCTTGTTTCCGCAGAAAGTGCCTCTGGGTCCACACGGAGTTGACGCTCACTTAACTGAGTACTTCACTAAGTCCTTCATGTCTCACGCAGAACAGCTGTGTGGGAAGTTCTAGGCCTATTTCTATCACACCACCGCCCCTTGTTCTGCTCACCTCAGTAGTGGAATCTTTGTTTTGTGAAGGTTGAGCCGCTCCATGCTCCAGTACAAACAGAAATTAGAGAAAATATAAAAAACCCTGCCAAACCCTTTAATCTCTACTTTCCGAGCAGGTGAATTAAAAAGGAATATATAATTTAAGCTCCAACAGCAAAGAATATTTTAAAGTCCTTCTCAAAGCTCTGGAGATTTTAAAAATCCAAATGAACCAGCCTAATTCGGTGATATGATATATAATAAAGCCCTTTCCAATACGCAACTACTTAAAGATACACCGTACATTTGAATAAGATAAAAAGAAATTAGGAGTGTAGACATACATGGGATGGGTTTGCCAAAAATCAATAAATAAAACACTTCTAATAAAGGCATCTAGCTCTTAGTAATAAAGTCAAGCTTCTCAATAGACAGTTTCAATCCTGATCTTAGAAAGATTCCCAAACTACCAGAGTGAATGGAAGGAAAGAAGAGAAGGAAGAAGGGAAGGAGGGGAACAGGGAGGGAGGGAGGGAGGGGAGAGGAAGAAAGAGGAAGGGTAAGGGAGATGAAGGGAAGAGTTGTGAGAACCGTTCCTAATGAAAGAATTCACCTGCCCCTGGCCTCAAGAGTGTAATTTCTTCTCCCACATTCTGTCTGGAAATGGTTATTTCAGCCCTCTCATCAACCTCAGTACTTGTCAGGTCACCTGTAATTTAATATTGCAGTAAATGTAAATGCTTCCTTATTCTTATAGAAGAAAACACTAAGCACACTTCAAATGAATATTTTCAACTGTTCATAGACAATCAAGGGTTAAAATATCTACACCGTAAGACTGCTGAGTTCAACAAGACAGTAAAAATGGAACAGAAAACTTGGCGTTTCGAGTTCCTATCTGGAAAAATCAACAGCAGCCTGCTGAGAAAGCAGAGGAACACCCAGAGGTGGTGGGGACTTGTCTGTAATGGTCACTCCTGATACACAGTAGGGCCAAAAGCTGCCACTGTCACGTTTCGCTTTTATTATTGCAAAACTTACACGGTTTGCTCTGAAAGCTTGGCACGGGGGCAGGTGAAAACTCCACACAGAAGAGCATCAACTAAAAATAATGCTATGATTTTGCTTAGATGAAAGTCTCCGTAATATAAACTGGCTTTAAAACCACATAATATTCATTGATAGCAGATATAAAGCCCCTCAAAGAAACCCTCAACTGAAGAACATACCAAGAAAAATCATGACACACCCTACACAACATTTGATAGAGAATATGAACGAATATTGCAAATAAACTTGTGCAAAAGTGAGGCATGTCTGCACACGCCACAGGAGACACCATCATAAATTAATTTTGAATTAATCAAAATATAGTCTCCAGAGTATTTATACGGGACTTTTCAAGAGGAACTTTCTCTAAAAATAGTGCAGCTTTATATTGATGTAATTCACATACATGTCACCCACATATAATGAACAACTCAAAAGTTTCCAACATAAACTGTACATGTACAGCCATCACCACACTCTAGAGGAAAGATAGAGCAAAAGGAGAGAGAAATGGGGCCAGCAAGGTAGCTGAGTGGTTAAGGGCCTGATGACCTGAGCTCAATCCCTGAAACCCACCTGGGGAAGGAAAGAGTTGATCCCACAAGTTATCTTCATGACCTCCACACATGTCCCCCAATACACACCACACACACACATACACACATATAAAAGGAGTGAAATAAAAAGAAGAGATGGGAGGCATAGAGGTTCTGTGGTAAGTCCCTGTGGTCCCTGACATGGGATTTCCCATTGTCCCTCTATGGTATTGGTAGCCAAGTAACTCTTCCCAAACAAAGTGGGAGAAAGCTGTTCTTTGCAAAGCTGAGACTCAGCCAGTTAAAAAATTAAGTTGTACAGATCAGAAATGTAATCACAGGGGACAAGCTCTGAAAGTTCTTCAATCACCATGGGGCTGCGTCAATTTAAAGCCGTGTCACACTAAAGAGAACACTGGCTGGGAGACGCGCCCCGTGTCATTTCAGATTACATTTGTTGTTGCCAAGCTGTGCATTTTGCTGGCTTTCTTTCCAATTTTAAAGATATTGCTTAATGGTCATAAATGAGAAACTTGTAACCGACAGCTTGTTCTCTTTGCCCAAAGATGAACAGACAGTACCAATTAACATGGAGGGAAAGATAAGCATTGTCCAACTAGATTCATATTAGCATATTAACTAACTTCCTTAGAGTCTCTTAACATAAGGCAAATTCAAATCCAGTGGGCTTCTTCTTCTTTTTTGTTTTTGGTTGTTTTTGTTTTTTTTTAACTTCACTCTACTTAATTTACGAGTTACACAAAAATCAATTTGTGGTCTATCTGCCTTCACCTACTCTACCATGGAGGAGAGAATTGGAAAATTCCATCTCAGTTGTTTCAATGTCTTGTCAAGTGCGACTTCCCTCATCTCACTGAGATCTTGCTAAATTGCACGCGAGATCAGCCCTGGACTCTGAGGACTTCTAAACATCAAGTTGCATAAAAGTGACACTTCACCAATTTAAGTGATAAGTTTTCAAATTGTGAAGCATCTAATTGCAACAATAAATTCACCTTGCTTTCCTGTATGGCCAGACATCTGTATCTTTAACAAACAAAAGTGGCAGTTTTAAAACAATTAGACTAAAAAAAAACTTTAATGAATAAAAATCACTGTCTCTACAGACTGCACAGAACTGGGCATATACCCTTGCTGTGTGTTTATACCACAGAGCACACAGAGGTCACAGACACTCTGATCCTGGACAGAATTTCACCCCAAGCACCCCTTCCCCTCTGCTTTCTGAGATGAAGACTATTCTAGGCATCATGAAGCTAGCAAAAACCTTCAAGCCTCAATGTGAGCATCATGGATTTAATGACATCACCATTGCTTTCTTCTCTTTAAGGGAAGGGAAGTGGTCTTCACATGGTTTGACAGTAGAAACATATAAAGAACTGATTGTCCCCTAACACAGTCAAGTCACCACATCTGCCATGAACAGCCGTCAGCCTCCTCACACATGTGAGCCCTCTGGAGAACCACCCGCACATCTGAAGAGCTTGACAACGACACTAAGAAAGACAAGGACGGGGACGGGGAGAAAGAGGGAATGGTAAAAGCCTGAGCTGTTAGGGTGAAGTGGGACCCTCTGCCTCTGTTTCACTTAAAAGAGGAGGCTACAGGTGAAACTCCAAGTTTTCAAGACAGAACCCGGCAGATGAACTTCCAAACGAGCTTGGAGTTGGCTCATGCATTCTGGAAGACTGTCGGGGATCGACTACATTCTATTCCCAGCTTCTGTCCACTTCAGAGCCTACAAAGTATAGGAGATGAGGTCCCGCAGACTTCCTTCCAGAAGTACTTCTCCCTGGACCTCTGTACATGAAACACCCTGTCTGGAAAAGTAAAACAACTACTTGCCAAGTGAACAGACCTTGTGCTTGCGGCTTCACACAAGTGATGGAGGTGGGTCTTGTATCTTATCTGTTGCTTTCATTGCTTAACTAATAAAGAAAACTGCTTGGCCCTGATAGGACAGAAAATTAGGTAGGAGGAGTAGACAGAACAGAATGCTGGGTGAAAGAAGCCGAGTCAGGCAGTCGCCATGATTCTCCCACTCCAGACAGATGCAGGTTAAGATCTTCCCTGGTAAGCCACCTCGTGGGCTACACAGATTATTAGAAATGAGTTCGATCAATATGTAAGAGCTAGCCAATAAGAGGTTAAAAATAATGGGCCAAGCAGTGTTTAAAAAAATACAGTTTCCATGTAATTATTTTGGGTAAAGTTAGCCGGGTGGCGGGAAGTGGCCCACCGCCGTTCCTTTTACACACAAATGTGAAGCACCTACCCAAACAATTGACACATAATACCTTCCAATAAAACATTTCTTGCACAAACCTATTTGAATATGATTTAGCAGCAAATGCACCATCCCAACAAGAGTAAAACACATGGAACTACACCCCATGGTTCTTGCTCAGCACTGGGGGCACTTGCTTAACTCTTTTCAAGGTTTTCTGACTATCCATAGTCAACTTGCTTTTACAATAACAAGGCAGCTCATTAAGAAAGATGTTAAATCTAACCATGAAGCAACTGAGGGCTAGTCAGGCTACAGCATGGCTGGAAATTGAAGGCTCTCAGAAAAAAAGACCTGGCCTTGCCTGCTTTCAGAAGGCTAGCACCTTCACCACGGACCTAGGCTGTGGATATTAGGAAGTCCTAAGCAGGGCAGGTAAACGCAACACTAGTGGGGACAAAAGGTATGTCTGAGAAAGTATTCTGGATGTCTAGGGTTCAGGAGAATCCAAAAATCGATACAGAGGGCTGATGACAAGTGTCATTGATGGCAATGATGATGGCTCACAGCAATGACACCCACTGAGACCCAAACACTGTAAGGATGAGGAAACATAAGATCAGGGGTCCAGTGCTTGCTTGGTCAGAGGTCACACAGGCAGCTTCTTATGAGGCTTTGACCCAGCCCTGACCTTTACAACACTCAACACCCTAGCATGAGAGGCAACTGGACTTCGAGGTACAGGAAGATAAGTTCGGTTAGTATGTCTGAATTATGGGTACAAGGCCCTTGCCATGAGCTCAGCATGCATAAGCCATGGGCAGCAGAGCAACAAGGAGAATCTTACAGGCAAGATGGCTGTGCCCTGATGGTTGGGAAGGGTAGATAACCAAACACAGGGAACACATCATTTCAGTGCTGAGAGGAGCTGAGGCAGCCGTGCTGGGAGACATGGGGCACGATGTGACATGTTCACACCCCGGACAGGTCTGGAGACAGCCTCCTGAAAGCGCCCTGGGGGCCCCAGAGGCCCTGAGGTCTCCGGGGCTTGTCACTCGGGTACCGAATACACTTAGTCTAATTGGATATTATTCTTTCTTTATGAAGCCAAGCAGGTTGCTACCTAGTTTCTGGATGAGACATTTGCAGCTTCATTTTGCAATTACATCTCTCCAGTATTTGTCATGGCACAGAAATGAAATTGCTGTTTCTGGTCACTGATGTTATCTTTTCCTTCTGTTTAAAATGTAGGTGCTATGCCAGGCCTTTATTTTATTTTTAATCTGTTTTCCACCCTCTACCAAAAAAAAAATCTGCAATACCTAACCAATTATTTTCTCAGTCACATTAAAAATGGATGCCACTTCCATTGACATGTGACAGATATTAACACCTGCTCACAACTGTCCCAGTTCTCAGATTCATTAGGGCACACAGTAGGGTTTATTTCCCTGTTCTTTCAAAGTCAGTCATGTCCACGGATTTTTCTCTACCCAATGAACTGTGGTGGAGACAAAAGTAACTAGTCTTCCAAGTTCCCTTCCTAGTGCTATAGAAGCTGCACTGGAGATTATTTGAGAGTCAGCATGGATCGCTGACAGACTTACAGAGCAAGAGACCCCTGCCTGCCTTCTGCTCAAATATCCTGGTGAGAAACAAGGCACTGTATGAAGTTGCTAAGATGTGGGTCTGTTCCTACAGCACAGTATAGTACAAGTTCCATCGTTGCGTCCCACTGCTTTGTCACAGGCAGGCTTTTCTTTTGCCCCCTAATGCTATAGGACTGTGATGAGTTATGTGCTCTAAATTGTCTGTGATCTGTGGACACATACATGGTGTATTCCCTTTGTCTTATATTCAAACTAGAACATAGCAAAAGAGAATGTCTCTTACCAACTCATTCCGAAAGGACTAAAATAGGCAGACACATCCATATCTACAAAATTCAAATCTAGATACAGTCTTTTAAAATCCAGGACAAACCATGCATGTTTTGTTATTCCATTTTCCTCTGGCAAATTACCACCATTCTTGGGGCCTGGGGCCTGGGTACCATGCCCTTATACATCTTTCCCTACCAGCCTCAACTACCACCCTCTACCTTCAAGTGAGAGCTCAGCCGTCTGCTCCAGGCAGTGAGCCTGCCTTCTTTGACAGTTTCTGACTATGAAGGGATTGGCTAGCTAACAGGTCTGCAGTCACACAAAAAGCTGATCTCTGGAATGAGGTTAGGACTGGGCAGGGTTGCCTTCTGTCAGGCTGTACCTTCACTGAACTTCTCTGACCTTTCCAAAATGGGCCAAAAATAAATAAATAAATAAATAAATAAATAAATAAATAAATAAATAAGATCAAGCACATATAGTCACCATGATTATATGCAAGGAACATAAAACATGCACCACAAATGAAGTTCAGAGAAATCATAGTAAATGGCTGAGCCTGGGTTTGAACTGTACTCTTCAGATACTGTGTTATGGCCCCTCGCTCACTGCACCAAGCAACCTCCCTTTATGCCTTCTGCTACTATTCTCTCCTCTCCAGGAAGACACTAACCCCAAGCAGCCCAGGCTTTTCCCCATCAGCCATCTGTGTTTTCACGTGTACCTTCAACTCTCCTGGAACCGCTTACCATCGTCTCGCTCACAGAGCTAGCTCTCTGCCTCTCTACCCAGCTTTCTGAGCTCGCCAGGTGCCACTGTACTCTTCATATCTGAACACGAGACGTAGGTGCACTCCACAGCTTTGGAGTTTTCTGGATGTCAGGTGATTTACTAAGCTGTGCCCTCCTATCTGCCTGACCTCTACTGCACCCAGGCTCAAATGCCACCCCCCTCCAGTCAAACGTCCCCCCACAACCTGACAAGGGCAGTGCTGAGAAAACAGGAGGCCCACAGGACAGATGTGATGAACAAATGAATAGATGAGTGGATGGATGGATGGATGGATGGATGGATGGATGGATGGATGGATGGATGACGGACGAATGGGTGGATGAATGGGTGGATGGGTGGGTGGATGGATGGATGGGAAAACCCTCAATGTCATGTCTGTGAATTTCCTGTCACATAAGATCCATGCAACAGCCACAAGAAGACTCTTCCACTGCCACCATCTGCATTCTGAGAAGCAGTGCCCCTAGGGACTCATGGAAAGTTGGCCACATGAGAACTAAACCCAGTCTGTGTCCTTACTACTGAGCAGCACCAGGGTCAAAACCAAAACCAAAAATTAAGCCTGAAGCTTCTTAGTAGGAATATCCAAAAGCATCTTCAATCAAACTTTAGAGTCTCAAATTGTCCACAGTTCTAGAAATGCCTCCAGTTACATGGATTTATCAGTGATGAGAATGAAAGAAAGGAAATTTGTTTCACAGTTAAAGTCAAGGCCACTTTATCCCAGATGTACTTAAATCACTTAGTGCTTAGCAGGATCTTTAACTATAAATATACCAAATTTGGTAGCAGGATAGATTAACTACAAAGGAAAATTAACACTGCCTTAGAGAAAAGAGATAACACATTAAACCACTGATAGGCTACTTTTGAGAATTTTAACAGGGTAGACCTAACATTTTTAAACAGATATTAAAGACGAGGAAATAGTACTTACCCCCTTCTGAAATGCAATTGAATTTACATTGATTAAGGAAGGGAGGGGGATCTAAGATCCTATGAGGACTTACATTAAAAACCTTAAATGTGCCCCAGAAAAGACTCACTGGGAAGGAAGTTCTGGTGACTTAGCAGTGTTATTGGCCCTCCAGGGAGAAAATACACAGGGCTTCATTCTGCCACGTGCATGGGTATGCAGAGTTTCATGTGCCGGTGAATGAATGTTCTCCCTCCAGGAAGAACAGTAGTGAGGATCACGTTTATAGGGCTTTGTCATTAGCCCTGTTTGCATTCACCAAAGCAAACTGACAGTCTCATGATGCAGCACATTAAAAAAAAAAAAAAAAAAAAAAAAAAACCCTCGGTGGTATCGACTGCCTGAAGCCGGTGCTTCCCCGTTAAATACAGCACAGCTCAATTAACAGCTCTTCAATACGCAATTTAATTTTTCTTTCATCTTGATCCACAGCCTGGCTCGAAATGAGGAATGCGACGATGGATGTGCTTTGAATATTGAAGTAGGTCTTTATAAATAAACCTATCACACTTGTAATGATTTCTGCCATGACATGACAGAACACATGAAGCTTGGCGCCTGCCACTTTAGCCCACATGCCAGAAAACCCAGCTTTGTCCCCAACACATACACACTTTTGGCATTTCTCTAATAGTTTGCCCCCCAGTTACCTCTTAATAGCATAATGTTATTTTAGAAAAGTTTATCTTTCTTCCTTGTTCCTTAACCTATGTGACAAACCTTCAGAAAGAAAGAAAAAATTACTATTCTGCTACTTGTGCGTAAGGTAAAGCATGCAACTTATAAATGAATTATGAGGGTCTTAGCCTTGGAAAGACATGCATATTTCATCATAGATGCGGTCCACGACACTTACTCCAACTACAGTATTTATTTTTGTATGTGTTTATTCAAGGTTTTCTGTAGTCTTTCAAACACATACTTTCAGAAGGAAATCCAACATTCTCCTTTAACCTCTAACACGCAAAACAGAATGTACAAAGCCTTCACTGAATTGACTTCACATGCCTGCCTTCCCCTGATGGAAGGTATGATGTTTGCAATGGCCACTGTGAATCCTGAAGTGTCCAAAGGCATGAGCTCAGTATTCAAAGGGCTCCTTGTACTTGGTATCTGTCAAAGAGGAAGCTGTTTCACTTTGTCCAGATGCAATTCCTTATGTTTAAACACGTCCATAAAGACTGAACAGCAGCCAAAGCTGTGGATTTGAAGTGCACAACACTGATGTGGGTTTTTGAGCATATGCTCAGCAAAGGAGTGGGAGCTGCCCCAGCACAGACAAAGCCGTTCATGTGGCCAAGCTGAAGCCCACAGCCTTTCTGATCTACTACTTTGGGATCTCCAGCAATGTCACCAACACACTGCAATGATAGACTTACATAAAAACTTACGGGTTTTACCTCTGCTTACTTGATGTTTGTGCTATAATTTATAACCTATTTTAAAAATTCCAGAGGCATTCCATATTTGTCAACTCATTCACTGCCTACTCAGCATAAAATAGGAATCACACATCAGAAAAACAGGAATTAGGGCTAGGCAGATGGCTCAGTCACTAAGGCACTGCTGGCACAGGCACGGCAACCCAAACCCACGACAAAAGTCCTGGTAATCCCAGGACTGCAAAGGTGGGAACAGGGAGATCCCTGGGCTAGCTGGCTGGTCAGCCTTAGCCTGATGTAAACTACCTAAGGAACAATGCCCCAAACTGACCTCTGACTTCCACACATATTAACACATGAGCACATGTTAACAACCCTCAAACACACACAAAAGAAACGGCATATCAAAGTGCATCACCCAAACCATCTAAAGTATGGGCCGGCAAAACTACCCCATCATTGTGAGTATACTCCTTCCTTCCCCAGTGCTTGACTGGTAGTTACATAAGATGGGGAGAACTGAACAAATGCTTTAAGAGATCTTTTAATTGTCAGAGATAGACTACTTCAAATTTATAGTCATTAACTACTCATTATTTTAAATAAGAACATTAATTGGTATGTTGAGAAAATCTGTAGCATAGCAAAATTTAAAATAAACATTACAAAGATACCATTTACAACTAATCTATATTTACCACTGAAGTGAGTTTCAAACTGTATTTCTTTCTATTATGTTTTTATTGGCTACAGCACACAGTAAATGGGGTGTGCTATGCACAGCTTCCTAAATATCTAAATTTATAAAACCCAATTACATAAATTAATTAGGAATGAACGCATACATTTATGCCTTTGTTTTGTAACTATAACGTATTAAACATGACAAAATTAATAAGTAGACCCTCAAAGGAAAAAATGGTGTCATATACTCATTTTCCATAACAGATTTTTATGAGATTTAATTTTACTTCTCTAGTCCTAAGGGTCACGCTTCTTAATAAATATGCAGCTTTGGCCATTTCATATACATATATTTCATACATATATACATATACATGCATGTCTTCATGGTTCCTAAAGGACCAAGAATGTACAAATTCAAGAGCATTTATTTCCAGGTCTGGAGACAGAAGGGCAAAGCATTACTCAAATCCTATTTCTGTCTCACTTCTCTCCTACTTCGTTATCAAAGACAGCTTTTTGGTAATTAGAGTGATTTGCTTTCACCTAGATTATCATAGGAAACATCCATTAAAATAAGCTTAGTCTTAGTGCCACAGGGGAATGGAACATTGATATATGATCAAGCCAGTCAGATGAAATAGCTGGAAACAAATACAAATGCAAAAAAATAAAATTAAATAAAAATTGAGTTTCCCAAAATGCCTTCAAATATCCCCTTTAAAATGAAGTAAATAACTGTCCAATATTTTTAGACATAATGGCATTTTCTTGCATGGAAAATGCTAAAATAGAATTAGTGATCTGCGCTGTCTCCCCCAGTCAGTCGTGCTGCTAATGGGAGGGCTCGCGTGAGCCTGAAGACGCCCAGGCTGAGACGTGCAGCCCAGCAAGAGAAGTGTGGGTGTGAGCACATGGAAACACAGCAGAGCCTGTTCCTTCTGGCCTCGGTTTCCATCCTAGGAAACAAATGAGTCCTCTAGTTCCAGACTACAATGGGGCAGACATTGCCCCCAGCTCCTGACCCTACAGTCTTTCCTTGCTGGATTTGAGGAGTCCCTCACAGAAATGAATACTGTGCAGGGGTTCCCACCACACCACACAAACGGACAAAAGAGCCTGACTTCACCTTAACAATACTGACCCTCAGACCTAGACACTGAGGGGCAGGAGTCCATGGAGGGGATGGCCGTTCATATTCTTTCCCACACCTGTTGCTCAAGCCCGACGTACTCCCACTCCATAGGGCATCCCTACAGGTGCCTCCAACCCAAGAGAGCCAAATTCCTTTCCCTTCTTCCTCATCCTCCCCTCCAATCCACACTTAAGAGAGGGACACAGGAATCCAGACAATACCCTGATACACTGACACTCCACGCTCTTCCTTCTAGGCCCCCTGCCTCTGTCAGCACCCCTGTCCCCTACCTCCCAAATGGTCTGGCCCTCTCCTCCACATCCCAATGACAACCACCTCTCCACTATGCCCCGGTACCCATCTCTGTTTGACAAACCTCGACAGTCCAGGTGCAAAATTCTGCCAGAAGCAATGATCTCCCCAAACGCCCCTGTGCCCCCAATCTTCAGATCTTTGTCCAAGGCACAATCTCTGACTGTGAGATGTCCCCCCCCCCTTTCTTTTTGCCAACTCTTAGTGATTCTTGAAAATCTATGTCAAAACTCACCCCCTAGTAACCCATTCCTGAACTGAGTCAAATTGGAAAACCTCATGAATGGGATATATAGCATCTCTCTTGCTCAGCTAAAGAGCCCTGGAGCCAACCGGGAAGAGGTATGCTCCACTTCTCAATGGACGAAGTGAGAATTAAACAGGAATCCTGAATTCTGAAACCCACAGAAATGGCAAGTGTTAGTCTCAAAGTAAAATCTAACAGAATAGAATAAACAACCGTCTAAACAACAAGCTCTTCAAATAATGTATGTGGGGGAAAAACAACACTATTTGGTCCAGCTCAAGGGGTAAAAATTGGCTGTATCTATTAGAGCCATGAAAACTCTGTAAACAAGTTAAACAAATAACTTCTAATTTCAGCCTACACTGGTTGGTTAGAACTGAGTGTGACACACCCAGAATGGCCCAAGAAGGAGGTCACACTGGACTGGCCAGGTGAGACTGCTGTCTCAATATAGACAGGGACTGTATTGATTGCTCAGGCAGTGGAAGGATCCACTCTGAATGCGGGCAGTGCCAGTTCATGGACAGGACTCTGCACTGCATCCCAGAAAAGAAAGCCAGCTGAGCATGAGCGGCCAAACAGCAGGCAGTGTGGGTTCATCATTTCTCTCTGTGACTAGAGACATGATGTGACTAGCTGCTGGAACTCCTGCCTCGACTTCCCTTCAATCATGGATTGCAACCTGGAAGCGGTGGCCAAGTTAAGGAAGAAACGCAAAAGTCACCCTCCTAGCCCCACTAGAGAACACAAATGTGTAATATTGATAACACGGAAACTTCTGTCAGTGCCCATGCCATGTCTTCAAGCTAAAGCCCTAAGCAGGACCCTTGCTTAGGAGTTTCTAATGTGAGATGTCTCAAAATACCAGTTTCAATTTTATTCTTTCCTTCT
>NC_022011.1:22686045-22702460 GCF_000317375.1 Microtus ochrogaster | reverse complement strand
CTCCTCCTCCTGTCTCTCCTCCTCCTGTCTCTCCTCCTCCTGTCTCTCCTCCTCCTGCCTTTCCTTCTCCTGTCTCCTCCTCCTCCTTTCTGATTGTGGTAGCAGCTACAATGTACAGAGTTTAGCTGTCCATAAGGAGAAACATGGTTTTCAAGGACGTATAATTACTCTTCTTTACCATACCTGGATTAGCCACAGCTAGAATCATTGTTAGACATAGAATCTCTGTCAGAAAGCAAATTTCTTGTTTGGCAAGGGGGTGACAAACCAGTTTCAACCACCTGATGATGCCCTCTTGCCATACAAGTGAGAATTCAGATGCTGACTAGGGTATTGTGACTGATTAGTGATGTCTGCCACAGACACAGGAAAGGTGAATTATGGTAATGTCATACCTGCCAGTAATTAGAAAAAAGGCTGATTAATGAAATCTATATAAGTAGCTCATCCATATTATAAAGAAAAAATAAAATTTACTGTCCATATTATTATGAATCCATCAGTTTGAAAGTTCAAAATCCCATGTACTTCATTTTCTTTAAAAAAAAAAAAAAGACACATACATCAGTCACACAGACTCCAAACTTCAGCCTCATCCCGTTAGTTTCTCTGGCCTCAGTATCCAGTACATATGCAGTTTTTCATGCATGAAGCTCACCCCAACCCCCTCCACTGTCTTTCAGCTGAATCCAAACCCTTTACTTCTGTGCACAAGGAACAATGTATGTATGTGCTGGCATGTTCTATTTATTCTTTCTTTTTTCAACACTTTTTTGGGGGGTGAGCATTCATATATAAAGGCCAAAGGTCAATGTATGAAGTCTCCAACAGACACTTTCTACCTTATTTTGAGATGAGGTCTCTCACTGAACTTGGGGCTCACTGATTCTGCTAGACTGGTTGGCTCAGTATCTGCCACTAACATAGGAGTTTCACTTTCTGTGGAAGCTGAGGGATCCCAACTCAGCTCCTGGACATTACAGGGCAACCACCTTCCTGACAGAGCCATGTCAACTGCTCCTCTGTCTTCCTTGGACACTCTCAGCATCAGGTACAAGTGCTGAAATCAAGACGATTCCTCACTGGCCATCTGATGTGCTTCAGGAATCCTTTGGGGAATTTGGGGGAAATATAATAAAGGTCTTTTCTTGGACAAAAGGGGTATACTCTAATAAATGGCAAGTATACCAATACACTGACTCTCTTAAAACAGGGGTGGACTACAGAGATAGAGAACTGGGGGATACTATTGTAGATAGGGCATAAAACTTGATCGTCCTGTATTTAAGTGGAATGAAATTTCTTTCCCAGTGAGAATGTATGCTTCAAATGTTAGAAGCTAAAATATGTCTTGTCATCAAAACGTTCCCTAAACAAAAAGTCGATCTGAAAAACATTTCAGCAATGAAGCTAATCCATGTTACAGTTAGAAAAGCATTTCAACAACTAACCTAATTCATGTTACAGTCATGGCTAAGGTGCAGAAGACTTCGTTGTGGTTTAATCGTTAAAGGCTTGTGACTTTAGCCATGTTCCAACGTCTTCTAGTTCAATGTGAACAATGTTCAGATCCACTGAATATAAGAAACTTAACCAGCTATATTCCTGGAAAGGAAAGAAACCAGAAGGTCAAAGCCTAATCAGAGGGACAGAGCCTCCTTCACACCAGAAGCCTCAGTGTGACGTAGCTACAGAAATCAGCACTGGGGCAGCATGGCTCTGAGGGCAGCCAACTGTGCTAGCCAGGCTGCCTCTGACTTTGTTTCTCAGTCATTCGTAAGCTGTATGTGACTTTACCACTCCAGTCCCTCTGGACATTCCTCCTGACGTATTTTACATTTTCTTTCTTCTTGTGACCCTGTTTCATTTCCCAAATTTTTGCTAACTCCTTTCTTCATCCCACGATCTGCCTAAAAGCTTGGTAATGAGCCGTCCTCATGAAGATCCGTTGACTCTTGGTTGCTGATCAGTCTGGGCCCGTCTCAGGCAACCTGCTTGGCCTCCTATCTTCTTGTCTAGGCAGGGCTAGCGCCTCTTTCAGGAGGGACCAAATTGTTCTGGAGAACTCTTGATACCCACTGCTCTCTTGTGTATTATTCAGCCTGATGCTAACTTGACTCTGTCAAAGATTTCTCATTTTGCGTCTTTTCTACCGACACTCTGGCTTAGAATACAGTCAGAATAATCAAGTTCAAATCGTTAATATGGTCTTATCATGCCTTCTCATGCTTTGAAGACTGCTGTAAGCTTAATAACTATTCCTTACGCCCTCAGCCTTTTCAACACTCTCGGTGACGATGATGTATTAATTTGCCTGCTCAATAAAGAACTATCATTTCCAGACACACTTCGGATCCTAGCTGAGAACCCTTCCCAACTTCAATAACCACAGGAGGCAAGGACTCTGCTGTCACACTAACAGGCTCCTTTTAACACCTGACGATAGAAACACTGTATTCAGGGGTTTTCAATAATCCATCACTTCCATTCCGGGTGGTGTGGTTAATGGGCACATGACTGAAAACAAGCAATGATCAAAACAGTTTCCAGCCCAACTTCCCTCATGATTGCGTCTGTGAGTGGGGGGGCTGCAGTCTGCTTGGAAGGCAGGAGTCAGGTTTTATCTTTCAATCGTGGGTTTCCCTTCTGCTTGCCGTCCCCTGTGCACTCAGACCTGCGCACAAATAACAAACGGAATGAATGTTTAATTGCGTGAATCGAACGTGGGAGTGCTACCTGCTTTCCCACAGTGAATACACGCAGGCTGATTGCTCCCACCTGGAGCACAGTACTACCCAAAGGGCAGGTCCAGGATCGAACCAGCGATTCCCTGAACAAACAGACAGGCCCACCTGGACAAAGGCCACTGCACAGGAAAATTAATCCAGCCCTTTCTGACAACAGAGCTTCCCTGGGGCCATTCACATTGAAGAGGGATCTCCCTGTTCATGGATTAACTATGAGACACCATCGAGGAAGGGCAGGCCCCATGTGGTCACCTTAGAAGCCAAGTGCCTGGAAGAGGAGCACAGCAATAATAAGGGCAATAATGAAAACTCTGAGCCGAGCTACAGTCTGTTGAATCTGCGAAGCACGTCCACTAGCTGTGCCCCACGGCAGCGCTGTGATGCAGACAGGAACACACTTTAAGCGGTGGGAAACTGAGGCTCAGAGGCCTTGAGTGAAGCTTTTGGAGACAGGGTTGGAACTCATAGCAATCCTCCTGTTTCACCTTCCTACCTCCTGAGCGCTGGGATTACAGGCACGTGTATACCAGACTCCTTTCCTTTTGCCTGCTCATCTTTCCCCTGTCCATCCCTCCTCCCTTCCTGCCCTCCTCTACTCCTCCCTTCCTCCCTCCCTCTCTCCCTCCCTTTTTTTTCCTTCCTTCCTCCTTCCTTTCGAACTCTTTCAAGACTCTCAAGGTACACAATCATCTACAGGTGTGTGTGTGTGCAGGCTGAGTGAAATGAAAATGACCTGAGCTCAAGCCTCAAGTCAGTTGTGAGAAACCAACAAGAAGGATACAAGAGGAGGAGAGATTCTGTCAAACCATTGTTGGGCTAGAAAGGTGGCCTGCCAGCCATTAAGAGTGTGTGCTGCGCTGACCCCCTGGGTGTTCAGCAACCACACTTGAAGGCCTATACTGACATGGTCCAGGGGATTAAAAGGTAGACAATTTTCCCCACTTGCCCTCCAAAGTCAACTGAGTCCCAGAGGACTGTGATCCATCTCCCTATAACTGTGGGAAGTCACCTGTGTCCTTGTTCAGGGACGCCATGGAAACACTACTGTTTCATGACTCTAACCAGTGGCCAGTCTACAAAGAGAAAAACTCCTTCACACTTTCAAGTCAAATAAGGCCTTTGCCTTGTTCTCACACAGATGGACTAACTGATAAAAGAAGGGTTAGAGAGCTAGAGGCTCCTCCCAATCCCAAGGGACCCCAGAGGATGAGATTTTTAACTGATCTTGGTAGTAAAAAAGGAAACAAAATTTCTGGCTACTACATGGCCTTAAACACTCATTAAGAAAACATAACCAAGATTCAGTGATTAGTATGTTTCATTAACAATTCAAGGAACTATAATCCTCGGACATTATACCAAATAATATTAGGAGATGTTATTTGGACAATTATTTCTCACTAATGACTCTTTTCTTGAAAAAGACAAATATTTCCCAGATACAGGACAAGACCTCGGCTCATTTTAGTTCTGCAGGGTTTATCTGCAGCCAAAGAAAACAGACCTATCATCTGGAATACTGAGGCCAAATTAAAAAAGAAAAAAAAAACCACTGTATTTGCCAACTATGGAACACCATCTTTCTGGAAGACTTCTGGCCACCGCACTGTGTCCTTCTACATCCTAACAGCCCACGTTCCCAGATGAAAGGGAGCTGCCAGACGCTTCATTATCAAACTCCGGAGTTAGGGAAATCCCGAGTCAGCAGACCCATGGATGTCCCTGGGAAATTGCTGGACAATCCTGTTTCAAATCAACTAAGAAACTGGTTGGGTGGTGCTGGCGAACACCATTAATCCCAGCACTCGGGGGGGGGGGGGCAGAGGCAGATAGATCTCTGTGAGTTCAAGGCTATCCTGGTCTACAGAGTGAGTTCCAGGACAGCCAGGGCTACACAGAGAAATCCAGTCTAGCGGGGAAAAATGATGTGATTATATTTGTCTTAAGTTGTCAGCTAGAGACTGATGTGAGGTTGTGACCTCAACAAAAGGCATCTGGATTTCACTCAGGTTTGATCCATAGTGTCCGCACCCACTTGACATTATTACATCAGGTTCACAGACAAAGGCATCTCCTGCTTGAAGGATACTGCCAATGCCACAACAACTTTCACTGACTTCTCTTACAAAGTTTCCAGGTATACTCCTTCTGTGAGAGCCTGGTGCAGCAAAGAGCTAATTGCACACTTTGATCTGTCAAACAAAATTTATGTCAATCTAGATATAGAGAAGACCATTTCCCTGACCTTACAAGGCTCTGGGGCATGCATGGTCTAGGCAGCTGCAAAGTTATGTTTCACCTTATTAAACAGACTTACGTTAGTTATAATATTAAGAAATTTCCTCATTAATTTTGGCGGTTAATGCTCCCACACGGTTGTAATCAAGGAGACCTGATAATCAATTTCTGAACTTACACTGGCCAATGAAAAGCATATGAAGCTCTTAAGCCAAACATAGTGCCTTCCCCAGGGCAGACATCTTGCAGTGGACAGTGGTTGGAAAACACTAAAGCATATGACAACGTTCCCACGTTCTCTGGAAGGTTTTCTTTCTTTCCCATGTTCTTCAGCAAATATGGACAAAACTGCCCCAGCCATTTCCCTAATTACACTGTCCGAAAGAATTATAGTATTACTACCTCCCTTTTTGAATGTTACCTTACAGGTGATATCCACTTGCACACTCCAAACTCCAAGGATGTGCACTGTCATAAATGGATGTCAAGGGTCCTGGATCTTTGCTCTCTGTTAAGTTTTATCACAGCCCCTTCCATCTCCCCTCCTCCGAGGCATCCTAACCGCTGCCCTCCTACAGACTGGAAGCTGGTAGAGCAGCTAGTGCTTCGAAATCCTTAGCAGCAGTTTGGGTGACCTCTAAGGAGAAAGAATGAGGGATGCTTGTTAGTCAGATGGAGAGGGAAAAAAGCCATGACTAGATAATAAAGATGCTGGATTTCCAAGAAAAGAAAAAAAGAGTGTTAACTGTTCTACGGAGGACTGGAGTCTGGTGCCCAGCACCTAAACTGGGCAGCTCACAAACTCCAGCTCCAGGGGACCCAACTCTCTCTTCTGGCTTCAGGTATTCACACACAGACACACCCACATAAACACAAATAAATAAATGTAAAATTATTTACAATAACAATAATTAATAAATAGCCTACTGTGTGCAGAGGGAACTGGTAGCAAATGCTCCTACTCCATCTTTCCAGGCCCACCCTGAGCTCAAGGTCTAGCCTTAGAAATCTCTTGGCCAGTGCATGTGACTTAAAGGAGGAAGTATTAAGAACATATTATCTACATCTTCCCTAGCTATCTCAAAGAACTAAAAATGAAAACTGGTTATATGTTAACTACCTGGTCATTGGTGACATTTTTGAAGCCACTAGTCTTACAAACCCATAACTAGTTTTCTTACTACTAGGGAAGGGCTCTGTTTAAACATATTAGGGTTTTCCTCTCATGCCACTACTCAGCCCATCCTAGAGCCTGCTTAATCTGTCGGTGACCGTTGACAATGAAGTGGACATACACAAAAGTGTTGGCTGAGCAATTCTCTTCCCCACAGGTGCCTGTGTTCCTGCCCTCCAGTCCTGGGATGCTGTCTCCTCCTTCATGGAGCTCTACCCAGGCCAGCCCTGAAGGGTAGCCATTTCTTCCCCAGATTCTAGATCCTGCATTGAAACTGTCTTTTGCCTCATAATAATTACAAATTTGTTAGATAAAGAAAAAGAAGAAATGGTTTTAAGAGAAAGGAAAAAGCACCAGTCTGGGGGTGACCATGACAGCTCACTGCACCTGGCTGAGACGAATGGGTTCCATTTTCAAATTCTGCTTCTGCCCCAGCACAGGCAGCATGGCCTCAGGCACGGGGCTCCTCTGGTCCTGCAGTCAGCATGTGTCATTGCGCTGTCCCTTCCCACTGACCAAGCGGAGACAGTGACAGTCCTTTCAGAAGGTTATTAAAGGACTAAATCAAATGACATCTGTAAACCCGTGGCACATAATAGAGAGCCACAGCACTATGTTCCTGCCCCTGTGACAAGCACCGAAGAATGCATGGCTCTCCTCTGCATGGGAGATTATTCATAAATGCTTCCTAAAAGGAAAGGACCTATGTTTATAGCAACATAATTAAGCTCAGGTTCAAACAAACATCAAAGCAGGTGGAAAATGTTTTAATGTTCCATGCCTCAATGTTTTGATGAAAAAAATTTAATTATAGAATACAAACATCAGTCATTAATCAGTGACTTGGAAAAAAGTATACTAAAAAACATTAGACCTGTGTAGAGGGCTAATTACACTGTCACCCAGATGCTGTGTGTGTAGGCTGTCATGGCCTATGAAGAGCTGTGGCACACAGGGGTGGGGCAGCTTCGCAGTTAGGGAGCCCGAGGCCAGGTCCCACCTCTGCCACCAGAAAGTTATGAGGCCCTGGCCTCATAACTATATGTGTATGCCTCAGTTTGCTTGTAAATGACATTACAGATGACAAAGAGGTGTTGTCATGGTTTGACTACGAAATTCCCCCTCTGTCTCAAGTGTCTGAGCATCTGTTTCCCAGCTGACAAGCTTCTTCTGTGAGCTTCTGGGACCCATGGAGGTGTGTCGCCACAGTGGGCCTTTGATGGTTGGAGTCAGCCCCACTTTGGGTCCCATCCCTGCTGCCTGGTCTAGGGATACGAGATGCTACCACAGACCAACCTACTCCAACCGCCACACAGTCCCTGCTGATGGACAGGACCCGCTGAACTGAGCTACAAGAAACATCTCGTACCTTAAGCTGATTCCCATGAGTGAACCCCAGAAGTCTAGGGCCTGAGGCAGTGTGGGGCTAACCTGCAGCCCACACGAGCTGCTGTTACTGCAGTACAGTTCCCTTGCCTCACCTGATCTGCCTTGAGAGTGATATTATGGAGGAAGGGCTGCACTACAACAAGGACATCAGAGTTGCGTTCTGTTCCAGGTTCTGAGGCTCGAGCCAGGCAGTGGTTAAGTAGGGGTGATGAAGCTCCCTGGTGGATGTTCCAGTGACTTTTGTCCAAAATGATCAGAGAGCACATTAAATCATTAGCAGAAACTTTGCTGCCTGCTGATTTTACAATGCAGGCAATGAAATTCGTTGCAGAAGCAAAATAGGGCCAATAATATAATTACGGTGCTCTGCCTATGCAGTCAGTGCTAATGCTATTATTTGACATGGCAAGGCTGTGCTTTCCCCCAGAGTGTCGGTGGAGACAAGGTTCGTCCTAATTGGTTCCAAAGCATAGCCTCCCCACCACCATCTTTCCTCAGGACCAGTAATGTTAATTTCCACACGACTGTAAATAGTATTTGCAAACAATACAAACACGGTAATAAGAGGCTAGGTGGGTAATTAATGTGGGTACAAAGCAGCTTATTTGCATTTTTATTTAAAACGGCCTTCTTTAAGAAGCAGCTCAGATTCCTCATTGCAAAGGAAGCCTTGGTTAAAAAGCACAGCAGTAATTACTCTCTTTAGGGGTTCTTTTATATGTCCTTCAGGGAATTAGAATGAAAAGATAAGCAGAATTATAAAGGAAATCATGTAAAATATGAAATGTACTATAAACACTTAAGTGTATTTACCATAAGGTAGGCCTACCTTCTTCCTTAATGGAATATTTTAACCAGCTAACAATACATTCAATTTCATTACAGATGTGGTTAAAAGGCACAATCATCCAGTTAAACTATTTTTTTATTGTCTTCAGAGGTTATTATTTAAAGGTTTGAAACGTCCTCACTGTAAATTCCATATGACCATGTCCTGCTGAAAAAGCTATAATAAAACAAAGGGTTAAGCTTGGACCACAATGAGACACAGTGTGCTTGTCTCTAATAAAAGGAAGCCAGAGCTTTGGAGCGGCAATTCCATTTCTCTTGTCTTATGTTACACCTTGCATTTCTGAGGTCAAGAAACAGGAAGCTAGAAAACCTATTTGGAGTAGAATTTGGTCTTTGTTTGCCTCCTATTTGTTTTTGTTTTATATTATGAGACAAGGTCCCATGAACCCCAGGTTGGCCTTTTCTATTGTTGAGGACAGTCTTGAATTCTTGGTCCTCTGTCTCTTCCTCTCAAACGCTGGGATTTCAGGTATTCGTTTGTACCATGACCTGCTTCTCTCCCTACCTGGATATATGGAGATTACTGGAAGGTGTCCATGGTGTCAAAACCAATAGATGAAGATACCTGACTTCGCTGGGAGGTCACTTAATAACCATCATCTAACCAGTGGCAGGTGAGCCAGGGACTGGGCCACAGAGACAAAGTCCCATCTCCATCCCTTGAGAGCATCATAGTTTGAATGGTAAGACTGTCACACAGGAGCACTTGTCCGAGCTAGAAAGGTAGCGGATTTCTGTAGGTCTGCTGCACAAGAAAAGTTTCCCATGGGACATGATGCTCACGCTGACATCCTCAGAAGAAGAAAGAGACTAGGGGGCAGAGCGCCTGTGAGGCAGGACAGTTCACTAACAGCTTCCAGCCAGGGCCAAGGGCCCTTGGCCATGGAACAGTTTGAGGTAACCAGAGAAGCTTGTGTGGGGGAACTCAGTGGAACCCCAGGGAACAAATGGCCCAAACTCAAGCGCTGGCCAGGCCACAGATACAGTCACACATTCAAGGAGTACTGAGCAGAGGCCTGCTGTTGTGGCCTTAAGCTCTCCAGCAGAATTCAAAATTGAAAGGACAGCTCCTAGTGGTGGAGACCTCACAAGCATACACAATGCTCTGGGTTTGGTCCCCAGCAGCACAATGTAAGAACTCAGAGCACATCTATTTGGGGACAGACAGTCAAGAACACATAAAAATTAAATAAGATGTTTGTGTGCTGTAAGTGGAAATGAAAAGGGAAAGTGTAGCTCTCTAACAGGGCAAGATTCTGCTGGTGAAACAACATGGAGGCAGAAGAGGAAAGGTTGGGGTGAGGATCACCGAGCCCAGCATGAAGCAAGAGCTACTCCAGGCTAGCAAATTCTAGTCTCTTCTTCTAATATTTTTAAGAGAAGCCAGAGCTTTGAAATCATGAGAATAATCTTTTTAACTAAAATCAAAGACAAAAAAATAAACTTATTTAGGTAGTTCACAGGGCACCATGATAACAAAGCTCCAGCCAAAAGTCACATAACAGCATATAACAAACTGGATTCGAATTATAAAAAGTATGTCTTTACTCTCATTCACCCCACACTCCAAAAATTCAGAGAAACAAACAAAAATTCCGAATTAGTTCTGGCTGGCTGTCTCTCCTCTTCTACACATCTATATTTGTATATCCATATGGGGCTGACGTCTTCTCACTCCCAGCCCCAGCCTCCTTAACATCTCAGGCCCATTTTTCACGGGAAATCTCAGGACACTGCACTGTATAATACCAGACCTTCAAAAGACAGGCATTGTTTTGGAAATACTCACCCAGCTAAATTTATTTATACTTTAGATAGAATTCACATGTGGTGATGATGTCTTAAATATAATTTCAAAATACCAGAAAAGAACAGAAATACGATGAAGTGGAAGAGAAGGATAATAAGTTGATGACAGTCAAGTAAACATCTAGAAAACTGGGTCATTTATACCAGGGCTGCAGCCTCTCCTGCTAAAATACGCAAACGACAGTATGAAAAATGGTTTGTGATTTTAAAGAAATATAGCACTCCAAATGTCAGCGTGAGAGAATTCAATAACACTTAATGAAACTTTGGATTTCAAATTAATTACTGATTGACTACAGCATCTGGGGAGAAAACAGCCTCGATTAGAGAAGCTGGGATAGGCTGTAAATCTGGATGGCTCTTTCCAGGACTCTGAGCTGGAATTTCCTGCTTGAGTCAGTAAGGCTGGGCTGATGGGGTGATGGTCTTTAAGAAGGCCACTGATTGGATTGCCAGACGTCAGACTGGTGCATGCTTTCCTGACTTGGCTGTACCTTCTATTCTTTTCCTCCTTCCGAGTTGTATTTTTAGTAACATTAAACTATCTGTGGTTCCAACTGTTTAAAGAAGCCTGGAATAAAAGGTTAAGTAGATTTGAGGAGTGGTATTTTACTAGAAGATAATTGGTATATACATGTAAAAGCACATTTGGGGAGAATGGTACTCATGGTTTCCAATTATTGTTCCTACCGTGCCTCTGGCATGCTTCCCTAAAGGCAGAATACATTGCCCTGTCCCACTGAAGATGGTCTTGACCATGACTTCTGGTATGGCTATCAAAGTGAGAAATAGATACAAACATACCCCTGTATGAACAGAAGACCCTTGTGTTTTTTCCCTCAGGAGACCTTTACGACTTTAAGTTCTAAACTGAAAGTGCTGAGGAAACACAGCCTGGGAAGGCCTAAGACTGCAGGGCTGCAGACAGATTTCCACCATGTGTGCCAGGAGAAAAGATGTGTGTTTGTTATTGGAAGCCCTCGGGAGGCTGGATTTGCTTGTCATTGCAGCAAAAGCTGCCTTATTTACATGTCATCCTTGCAAGCTAAAAAAGGAAGACATTTCCAAAATTAAGGCATGATTCTGATTTTTGTGTAAGTTACAAAATTCAAAACACTCAAATGCAACAGCACTATCCTTATGAGTAAAATCTGGGACATTTTTATGGTTACTGCTACAAAAATGGACAAAGGAAAGGCTATATCAGCCATAATTTGCAGAAAGAGATTCAAAGCAAGGAATGGTCAGCAGTAAGGCAATAAGAACAACAAGAAGCCAGTAATGTCACAAGGTGCTTCCTGGGCTGGCACAGATCTACACCTGCACCTCCTCCACTACCCAGGGATAGGCATCTTTTTTCTCACTTCTTTTACATAACGGAAAAGTAAACACCAAGGTTGACAAACTTGCCCAAAAGAAGATAACCTCCTCTTTGTCCTTTCCTGTACAATTCTCGGTTATTTCTCATCAAATTTTAGTATTCTCTGTGAGTCGCTCTTTCAATATAGCCAAAAGAGATTAATTAAAAAGTAGTCCAAGCCCGGGCATTTCATCACTCAGGAAAGGCACTCACTCTTATGATCAAACGTCCTATAAATTCTGAGACCTATCTAATAATCATGGCAATTCATTTTCCACATAGCTGTACCTACCTCTCTACAATGCTATTTTCAAATCCACCCTCAGATAAGAATTTCTTCCAAGGATCAAGAACCTGCCTTGCTTTAAATCCTCATCCAAACCCTTCCCCATGTGGGAAATCTATATTAATTCCACCAAACTAGGGCTATCAGACAGCAATCATGCACAGGACTTGAAAATAAAGGACTAAAATTCATAAAAAAAGAATTAACATATTCACAAGGGATGCTCTATATCCTATGTACAAAACAGATATGGAAGGGTTCTTAAAAAGAATGAGCACATTCACAAAGGATGCTTCACAGACTGCACAAAACAGATATGGAACGGTTCTTAAATACAATCTCTGGAAATGTTAGGACCATATTATTTTTTTAGCACATTGTTCTAAGCCCAAATAAATATATTTGAAATGCCCTATAATGCTATTTTCTATCAGTTGCTATCTATTCATTTGCCCCAAAGATGATTGCGAGTACACACACACACACACACACACACACACACACACACACACACACAGGCTACTTCATCTAACTCAGCAGATCATGATCCAAGGAGCAAGGTAAGGTTACCTCCCAGCCTGCCTTAGCTCACCAGGTCATGTTCCAGCTGGCGGAACAGTGGACCTCAAGGGAACAAGGCCCCTTCCCTACTTCTCAATGTATACTGTGGCTAACAGTCCTGGTCTTGTGTACTCTGTTGGGTAACGATCCAGGGGTCCAATCTAGGTGCCTAATCCAGACCTCATAACCAGGGATGGGAAAAAAGCTGATAAAATAAATTGCATTGCACAGTTCCATCTTTTAAATGGAATGGGGTAAACTGAAAGCTAACAGTCCTTGTAGTGTATGCACTTTTAAAAACAGAGATGTCAGACCCAAAGAGAGGTCCTTGCAAAAGCCTGGTGCTGGTCAGATACTGATAGCCTGGGTCGCCCAAAAGTACCACCAAGTATACTTTAGAAGAATGACATAAAGTGCACTAAAGTGTGGGAAAGCCATGCCACCGACGGTGCTCTCTCCAGCACTCTCCACCCATCACTAGCCAGTGCTACAATTCTGTGAAGTATGAGGTGTCATCTCAGAGATTAATCACCTGCCTGAGGCTGGACATTCATTTACAAACTGATCTGGGATTCAAACCAAACGGCTCCGACTCCAGTATCCAGCATGCTTTCCCTTCACACCAGTGTGACTACAGGCAGCCTTTAGAAGGATGCAGGACCTCAGCCAATCCATTCTACATGGGACTGGCTCACTTGCCTCCTGTTTGAATAACAGAAATGGCTGAAATGGGTGTAAGCTGGAGTTGTGGTGGAGCAGAAGGGGAGACACCGGGAGTAAGAGCACCCACCATGCATACCTTTGGAGTTCAGAGCATCACCAGGTATATTACATTGGACAAGTATCACTGCAAGTGAGAAAATCTCAATTCACACTAGCTCAAACACACAGAGGGATCCGTTACTCTGTAATACAAGGGCAAGGATTAAGCTTGGCCAAAGGAACTCTTTCATTCAGCTCAAACTACCCTTTCTTACCCAATCTCCCACCCATATCTCTTTCCAGGCCCCAGTCCAGCAGAGAAGAGGGTACATTGTGTCCACTGACTAGGGATGGCCATAATCTGACAAGCGCTCACGTGGCACTGGCTGCCGTTGATAGTGGATAACAAACCACAATCAGGCAAAACCAAACTGTGTCAAATACCCTCTACCTCTCACTTCCATGATCCACAAGATGCTGCTCTTAACAGCAAGAGCAGATGAGTGGGTCAACATCACAACAGCTTCCGCTCTGAGAAGAGCAGGGTGTGAAGCAAGCCCCCAAAGAATGGGAAGAAGGGGTTAGCTGCTATGATGATGTCATTTGTGGCTGGTGGCGGCTACTACACCCCTCTTTCTCAAATAAGTAACAGGTGGGCTGCTGTTCTAGTTTTCTATGGCTCATGACAGCTCCGCGGAGGAGCCTCCTCAGCTAGGTCTGAGCCTGCACCACCGGTCCTTCATGAAACGACACCAGTGAAGAGGAAAATAAAAACAGGATGGCAGTGCAATGTCACCAGAACTTCAGAGGTGCTCACTCTACTAACAAGAGGTGACAGAGCAGTCCCACTGGGCTGGGGTCCTGAGAAGCTACCACTACACAGGTGGGCTGGACCGATTAACTTGGCGCATATGGCTCCCCTCTCACACCATCTCTGGAGCCTGTACCTTCCTGGACCTAAGACGGCAGGCAGGCTTCCTTCTGTTTCTGGCTTTGTTCAGCCCCAAATGTGCTTCCTTTAACACTATCCTACAGATGAACTGTCCATCTCAGTCCCAAGGTGGACTGAGCATCAGCAACAGCAGGAAGGCCAGGCCCTCTGGTGCTGCCCTTCTCTCTGCAGCAATATCCAATTTTGTCTTTCTGACCCATCATCCCATACTCCCTAACCACTCCCATACCCCTACCTCCCTTTAATATCTCACAGCACAATCCAGTCTGATACCACATGTGCTCATCTCTCATGTTAACGTCAGATCAAAATAAAGATGCAGGCTGGAGAGATGGCTTGCAAAGCATCTGGTTTCAAAGCCCAGCATTCACAATGGTGGCTCACAATTATCAGTAACTACAGTTCCAAGGGATATAACACCCTCTTTCGGAAATCCACAGGTAGCGAGTACACAGACATACATGCAAAGAAAACACTCATACACATAAAACTAAGTAAATAAATCTTAAAAACAAGTCAGGCATAATGGTACACACCTTTAATGCCAGCACTTGGGAGGCAGAAGCAGAGGCAGGTAGACCTCTGAGTTTAAGACTAGCCTGGCCTACATTATGAGCTCTAGGCCAGACAGAGCTATATCATTTACCTCCTTTTCTCCCTCCTTATGATGCAGTATAGTTTAACAAAGGGATATTCATTTTCTCCAGTGGTTCCAGGGAGAATTCACCATATAATTTCAACAAGAATGTTCTTTTCCCCAATACCCACAAAGGATCCTAACACCTCTGGATCTGTCAATAACCTTACTTCTACTTCAGCCAGTGACTTTTTTCCATCTTGGACTACCTCATGATGGTGTACACCTTAGTGTCTACCTTATAAGGTATTCCTTACTGTAATTCTTTTCTAATACCATCTTCCAAAGCTTTCCAGATTATGGTCTTACTATTTAAATAAAACCCTATTACAGAAAATTATGCTCTTAAAACTATTTCCCCCATCTAGGTAAGAGAACTGTTCTACATTGTGATATAAACAGCACTTTCCTTTGTGATCCCCTTTAACAGTATTGATTTAATAGACACTGGCAGGTACTAAATTCCATGGAAAGCAGTAGTTGGAAACCCACAGAAAATGCCATTTAATCAACTGAACACTCCCAGGTTCTCATAACCCTACTGAGGAATCACAATGAAGGCAGCGATGCTATATTAATTAAATTCTTGGAATGCATCCATGACGCTTAATGGAAATGAAACGTTAGGAGGCCCCGATGCTTGGGAAACACCCATCACAGCACCTAAATCCCCAGAACCCTCCTCCCCACGCCTGCCAAGGAACCTACTTAAATGCAATCACTGTTACCACTTTTATTTTTTTAATGAAGAAGACTTAGAAGAAGGGGAAAGCAAAAGTTCAGGCAGCTTTCTGCATTCTGCTGCATTTGGGGAGTTGGCTCCACATGATTTATTATGGAGATGCAGAGTTTCTTCAACCTTAAGGCAGAAAGCTAATTAAAACTGGAAAAACCACGTTCATGCATTCAGTCATCCAACAAACAGGATGAAGCAAAGACATGCATGCACCCATTGAATACTCTGCTGTTCTGGCTGCAATTACTCAGCAATCATAGAGATAAGAGTCAAGCTTATAAAAACCACCAGTGTGCCCAATACACACTAAATTATAGATGTCTGAACACCAACACAATGACTAACATGAAAACATCATTATCACGCTCTTTAAACTCATTCCTGTTGAAACCAAGACTCAAAGAAATTAAAACCTTTTGTCCATCATCACCCAGCCCCAAATGTACATCTCTGCAACTTCAGCCTCAAATGAACTGCTTTCCCTTGGTCACAGCTGCTCATGTGATGCTCAAAACAACTCATTTCCATTTGATTGACTTTTTTTAGAAGATTTTCAGAATCACAACAGATCCTAAAGAAAGGATACTAAGGAAATTAAGTACAACAAACAAGATTTTGTTATTCAGAGGGACGGGGAGAAAAGCAGCCTGTAGATTCATAAAATGATACTCTTGTGTGTGACACATGGACGTGAAGCATAGTCCTCATTTTGCTTAAAATTTTTATTCAGTGTGTGTGTGCATGCCACAGCGCATGTGTGGAGGTAAGAAGTGTGTGTGCATGCCACAGGGCATGTGTGGAGGTAAGAAGTGTGTGTGCATGCCACAGTGTAGACGTAAGTCACAAACGATGCCACAGCAGTTTGGAATTATAATTAATAGGGTAGTATTTATTTAAAGGGGAAAAAAACTTACAGATCACCGTCAGCCCTCTGTACGACCAGGAAGGGAGTCTAGCCGCCAGCCGAGCAGG
>NC_022011.1:22663553-22683820 GCF_000317375.1 Microtus ochrogaster | reverse complement strand
GAAGTGTGTGTGCATGCTACAGCGCATGTGTGGAGGTAAGAAGTGTGTGTGCATGCCGAAGCGCAGGTGTGGAGGTAAGAAGTGTGTGTGCATGCCACAGGGCATGTGTGGAGGTAAGAAGTGTGTGTGCATGCCACAGCGCATGTGTGGAGGTAAGAAGTGTGTGTGCATGCTACAGCGCATGTGTGGAGGTAAGAAGGTGACTCAAAGGAGTTGGCTTTCTCCTTCCACTACATGAGCACCAGGAATTAAACTCAGGTCATCAAAGTTTAGCAGGATGTGCCTTTACTCACTAAACCATCTACCCTTTGCTCAAGAAGTTTTAAAGAAAGAAATGTCAATCCAGGAAGTGATGGTGCACACCTTTAATCCCAGCACTTGGGAAGAAGAGGCAGGTGGATCTCTGAATTCAAGCCCAGTCTGGTCTACAGAGTGAGTTCCAAGACAGCCAGGGCTACGTAGAGAAACCATGTCTCAAAAAACAGAAAGAAAGAAAGAAAGAAAGAAAGAAAGAAAGAAAGAAAGAAAGAAAGAAAGAAAAGAGAGAGAGAGAGAGAGAGAGAGGAGGGAGGGAAAAAGGGAGGGAGGAGAGAGAGGAAGGGTGGGAGGGAGGAAAGGAAGGAGGGAGGGAGAAAAGGAGAGGAGGTTTGAACGATAGATGAGAGGGAGAGAGAGAGGGAGAGGGAGGGAGAGAGAGAGAGAGAGAGAGAGAGAGAGAGAGAGAGAGAGAGAGAGAGAGAGAGCAGAATGTCCTACAGACATGTGAGATGGCTCTGGGATTGTTAGCCTGAGAACAATGACGACAGGACTTGTCTCAACAGCTGGCTACATGATAAAATGTATGAAGAACTACCCTCTACATTATGGACAAGAAATGGATGTGAGTTTTGGCACATAAAACTTGATGGCAAGAAAGACCTGTGACTTACCGACCATCTAGTTTGTCCAAATCAGTGAATTCCAGGAGGGCAGAAATGAAGGAAGGTCCCCAATGTTTACCTCTAGCCTCCATGTGTGCACAATGTACAAAAGCAGACACAGACACACACACACAGAGCAGATCATCAACTAAACACATGACTTCAAAAGGGCTTGGGGTGACTGTGGCTATGGGGGGTGGTCCTCATGCCAATCGCTGATATTCCAGGTATCTGACCCTGTCTAGGTACACATGGCAGGCTGGCAGCAGGTATGCCCTGAACTTGGAAATGCTGTGAGACTAGCCATGGTCAATGGGATATGAGCTATGGTGGCAGGTGTCACTTCTTAGCAGAGGCTTAGTCACAGTGTGAGCTTGCCTCATCCTTCCTCTGCACATGGAAGCTACATGGGCTGCAAGTCTTTCCGCTCCGAGCCCTTCAAGCAACACAAGCCAGAGACTCGGTCTAAACAAGAAAACCCTTGGTGGCTTTACACCCTGGAAAGTTGACAGAGGACTTAGTTATTACATCCTGACTAGCCTGTCCCGACCCACAACTCAGCTGTTCATTCTGTACACGTGACATCAGCTATCCCATCCAGGGAGTCGCCCTGAATGTGAGGGCTTATCACATCTGCTATATAACCCAGACTTGGCTTTACAGTGGTTTCATTGCCAACCATAAAAACTGTGATAGTTGAACTGTATAAACAAACCAAACAGTGTTTTCACCGTAAAACATGAATGAAATATCAATATTTGTCTTTGCCTTCTCTCAGCAACTGTAATGAGGGTGGAAAATTCATGCCATATGTTTAGAGTAGAAGGGGAAAATAGATCTCAACAATTCATCCATGTGGGTGCTCGCTCCACTGTTTAATATTTTTAATCCATCCGTTTCCCTTCACATATAAATCCTCTGCAAATCATGAACCACTCGAGATAGCCAGTTACTAAATTCACAGTTATTTCTGCTGAGGAGCGTGTGAGCACACGTTGAGAATTAGACTAGTTGCTCTGCCATGGTGAGAAAGGGCTATGTGACCCTTGCCCAGCCCAGCTTGCCTCCACAGACTGGGAGACTTCAAAAGACATAGCCCTACCTGGAGCTGGAGATGCAGATGAACACTTGGTCCTCACAGCTCCTATCCCCATCCTTAATCCACATACAGAGCAGCACAGAGCATGCTAAGTGGATTCTGCCTGCTAGGACCTTCTGATACGGCATGTGTTCGGGGAGGGGGCTGTGTTATCACTAGCTCCGAGGTCTGTGACAAGCTCCAGATCCAGCTTCACATACACAGAGCAATGGGGGATGTTTTTATTTTGAAGCTGTGATTGAGCTCTTGATGTGAAGTTGCTGAAGCCTGCCCGGAATGTTTGTGCAGGCTTTTAGGATGCGAGCTGAAAGGCGCAGAGAATGATTCAATTTTCTCCAAATTGGCTCATGGACTAGAGGTTTGTGGAAGCTGTCACCATCCAGCAAAATCCAATACTGCAGCGAGGAGGCTTTGCTTTGAACTTGAAGCTGATCTACCCAGAGGATACTGTGTCTGGCACTGAAGCTGGAAAGCTACTGACAGGAAGAGGAGAAGGGAGATGTGCAAAGCATGGAGAGGTGACAAGCAGAGGCTTCCAGCGCCATGAGCAGGGCACTGCTGCCCCATTTACACCTGACAATCATCTTGTGATGCAGGGAAGCAATACCCCATCTCCCTCACAAGGATGGAGGGCATGTGGAGGACCACCATGGCTACAATCACTATGCAACTACAGAAATCTAAATCTCTATTCTTAACCACCAGCCAGCCTACCAGCATCAAAAAATACAATAAAATAAATATTTCCCCCTAAGCTTGGTGGAGTACATCTAAAATCCCAGCACTGAAGAGGTAGAAGCAGGATGAGCAGATGTCAGGCTGGGCAACACGACTCTAAACATGTCTGTCCCTTGCCTAAACAACACTGAGCTCAGACCATGACCAAATCTCAACCCATGTACCTGCATACTAGACACACACACATGTACACCATACAGAGAGAGACTCTTTAGTGTCTTGGATACCATTTATTCATTTACATGACTGTC
Source organism: Microtus ochrogaster (assembly GCF_000317375.1). Lineage (NCBI taxonomy): Eukaryota > Metazoa > Chordata > Mammalia > Rodentia > Cricetidae > Microtus > Microtus ochrogaster. The sequence continues at coordinate 22,680,812 of NC_022011.1, read as the reverse complement.
ACTACACACAGACTCCAGGAGGACAAGGACCAAATGTGGTGTACACACAGATATTCAGAATCTAGTTCCAGGACAGGCTCCAAAACCACAGAGAAACCCTGTCTCGGAAAAAAAAAAAAAAACAGAATCCAGCAGACTACATGGGTAGAAGTTGTCAATAAGAATTTGTTCACTAAATAAGGAGCCCATCCGACTAGCGATCAATACACAATGTAATCAATGCTGCAGTCAATCAATGCATAATTTAACAACCAACGCTAAAGGGGATGTGAGAGTGAAAGAAGGATGTTGAGGAGTATGAGCAGGGAAGTGTGGGGGAAGGGATGCAGAGGACGTGACTGAGTACATTATACACCTGTGCGGAAATGACACAATGAAACTCTTTACTATTTAAAGTTTGGACATGCTAATTAAAAGTTAACTAAATGAAACCAAACCCAGTCTGTACGTTTCCTGGAGGTAGAAGGCTTTGCTTCCTCCAATAGTGCTTAGCACAGAACCTGACTCAGAGGAGTGAGCTGATGGGCACTTTTGAAAGGGAGAGAAGAAAGGACAGTATCACAGCCAGAGAATCCTGTGGAGGCTCTAGAGAAGCAATGGGCATGAGCAGAGACTCACAGGGCACAGGGACATATGGTATGTGGACAAGTTGGCTAAGATCCCTCCAGGCTAAGGAAGCAGACTGTGCCAAGATATAGTGAGGTGGTGGTGTGGGACAATGGTTTATGTTGTGTCAATTATATTTTAAATAAACACTGATTGGCCAGTAGCCAGGCAGGAAGTATAGGCGGGACAACCAGTCGGGAAGTAGAGACGGGTCAATGAGAACAGGAGTTACTAGGCCAGTCAGTTTATAACTAATGTAGACCTCTGTGTGATTTCTTTGGGACTTAACAACTGTGGAAACCGGGCAGGACAGAAAACTCAGTCAACAAGGTAGGAAGATTTGGTAATACAGGTGTTTTGATATGGTTTCAACAATGAGATGAATGGGTAAGTGGCCAGACATGAACTGGGCAGACAGGTGGGGCCATTCCATACACATGCTACAAGTGAGGTTTTTTCCCCTACATTGTGTTTGTGTATGTAGCGTATGCACATGCACACAGGTTGAGAAGACAGCCGTGGCTAACACTTGTCAGATGCTATTCACATTCTTTTTGAAACAGGGTCTCTTAGTGGCCTGGAAATTGTCAAATAGGTGAAACTGGCTGGGATGGAGATCCAGGGATCTCCCCACAGCTAGGATTACAAGTGTGCAACAATACACCTAGTCTTTTTCTAATATGAGTGCCGGGGATTGACCTTGAGTCCTCATGCTTGTGAGCCATCTCCCTAGACCCACTGGTTTCGCTTTGTTTTGTTTCTTATCTCTGCTGGCACTTGGATATTACACACTTGGTACTTGGGTACCACTCTAAGGACTCCAGTATCATTCTTAGTACCTGGTGAGTGATACTGAGACTTGGTACTATTAGCAACCTTGAGATTTGGGTGCTATTAGCACACCCATGTCATAGGGCTGAGCAAACTGTAGGAACAGGAAATGAAGGTTACCTGGCTTTCACATGGTACAAACAGGTCAGAGACTGAGGCAGGCTGGAGGCTGGGTCTGTTGCTTAGATCTGCACAACGTACTTTACAGTCCAATCCTTTTAGACTGATGAAGTCAGCGAGGTTTTGCAGCCCTCCCAGGGGACCATATGGATGCTAAATGAATCCTTTCCAACAACCATTGGGCTGACTTTGGGAGCCATTTATTCTTCCTAAATAAAGTCTTTATATACCCCAGTTTGTCCACTTACAAATTTAAAATATACACTGTGCTTTTTTTAAAAAAATCTATATTTAATTATACAGCATCAGTGAAATTTCACTTGGGGAATGATAATCCAACACAAACGAATGCTTCCATTGGGGGAGGGAACTATAATTTAAAATAGATTACTATGCTAGACAGGAAGAAAAACCAGTGCTCTCTTCACAGGAAGAAAAAGGAATATTATGTGGTATTGGGTGGCCCTGGTCAATTAGAAAATGGCATCAGTAGCAAAGGATGAGAACCACCCTAAATTTCTCCTTTCCTGGCTCAGATCTCACTGCTGATCCTGGCTGCAGTGTTTGCTGCCTGCCCTGGCCTGACTTTCATTAAGGCTTAAAGTCAATTAAGCCACGAATTGGAACAATCATTCCTCCTTTGCAAAGTATTGATATTTGCCCCCCAGACGCTTTAGGGCTTTTCCAGCACTCACGAAGAGATTTATGTTAGACAATTTCTTTCTGATTAAAACAAATCATAGCTCAACAATTCTAATTTCTTCCCTTCTAAGCAAGAAATGACCAGGGGACATAGGAAACAGTGATCAGGCTCCCTCATCCTGTCCAAGCCTGTTCAAAAGAACAGTCCTTAAGATACTGCCAGAAAAGTTTCTAGCTTGACTGTGTCTTCCTGTCTATGTCTGTCTGTCCCATCTCTGTGTTGCCAGCTCTCTTCTCTTTCATCCTTTGTCTGTCTGTACACACACAGGTGCATGTATATAGTCCAGACAAATTCCATGATTTGTCACTGCAATAAATTATTAACCAAAAGGAAAGAGGAATTCGTAAGCTAGGCCATTTCAAGCTGTTTTTTCTGACCTAAGTAACAAGAAACCAGTATGTTTTTTACCTTCTCAATTCTAACAATATTTTAACATTTTACAACATTACAGATGCAATTAATCCCATCAGAAGCAAAGGACCAAATAACTATTCAAGTCCCCCTCTCCCTGCCATCCACACTCAGGAGAAGACCACAAGCCTCTATAATCCATCTGCTGTCCTTGAGCTCCCTATGGAACCAACCCTGACTGTCCTCAAACTGTAGCAATTCTCTTGCCTTAGCCTCTAGGATGCTAGGATTGCAAGTGTGTTCCACCATGCCTGGCTAGCCTTTAACTCTTCCCCACCCCCGACCCCCCAACCCCAACTACACCCCACTCCCACTCTTGGATTCTGCTTTTGGAGCCAGTCTTTCTACATAAAGGTTGTCTTTCTTGTGCTTCAAGGTCAAGTTTATTAGAGTCCACTCTCCACCATAGTCAGCCCTCCCAAGTCCAGCCTGAGTAAAGAAGGTGCCTACTAAGACTCCCCACAGAAGGATTAGTGAAGTCCAAGGAACAGGAACAAATACTGTAACATGGTTTTCCCTTTCTTCAATGAGCTACAAGCCAGTTGAAGAATTGGAGATCCCAGCAACATCAATAGCATAATCAATTCACATCACTCAAAACATTAGAAACAACTAGCTACATACACCTTGTGCTGGTCAGCTTCAAAAGGTAACCAAGCAACAGGGACAGGATTCTGCCATCGGGGTTTCAGTGCCCACAACCCAGTTGTCAACTTTTGTTGTCCTCTTGTTCGGTCCACGAGTATTTAGTAAGTCCCTCCTGTGCCTAGGAGGCACACAAATGATGTGGCAAAAGACTTAGACAGGCAGGCGTGCTGCCCTGAAAGCACCTCACACCTGTGGCATCTGTGCTGTGTGAGCTTGCACATGATCCTGAACACCGCTGTGCTTTAGGATCTCTTCAGGAAAACAGACTTCATGAGATTGATGCACAGAGAGGACCACTGCTAACATACACTGAGCTAATGTACTTGACGTGTTCAACACGGTGACAACACCATCATGCTGGCTATCATTCTCATTACTATGATTATCATTTTAAAAGGAGGGTTGACCAAGGCCAGTGAGATGGGAACATCAGGTGAAGGTGACTGCCATCGAGTCTGAAAATCTCTGGAATGGCTCAGGATCTGGGTTAGAGCAATATTTGACCTTTATAAGCTAAGAAAAACGTGTGTACCTACCCTCTTAGCAAAAACAAAGAGCAGGAGCTCTGATGGTGATGTATCTGAACTTCTGCATGTGTCTAGATTTCCCTGGGACCCCGCCTCCAGAGACTCAGAACTGGTCGCTGTAGGCAGGACCCAAGAATCTGCATGTCTAGCATGTTCTTGGGTAATGCTGAATCAGCCTTGACAAGCACTTTGTGAGCTTCTGCAGCACTGGAAACCACCAGGATTAGCCAATGGGATGCCACAGCGAGGCGTACAGATGTGCCCTGTCTTTCCCACCTTTAAGCACAGCACCTTTCCAGCCTCCTCCCCACTATTTTTGTCTTCTCCTTGCTTTCAGTTTGGGGTAGGTTTTAAGCATCCTGTAATTCATCAACTAATTCTCTCCTGGCTACACATTCCAAGTAATTAAAGTTCAGTAATGACTGAGTCTTTCTGCTCCAGCACCTGCATTTCATTTGTTTATTTTCCCAGAGTCATAAATCTGAAGGGTTGTCAAAGTGCCATAATATTAGTGCAATAATCAAAGTTAATTAGTCCCTCTCAATAAACAACAACAAAGCCATTACAAAGATGCATTGAAGTTTCTCCTGGCCTAACCCGGTTTGCAGGCAGACTGCCTTGCAGTCGGAACAATTGGAAATCTCAGAATTGTTGAGTAAATAAATGTGGTGTTCCTCCATCAGTTAAAGGCAGACTGTGCCCTTGGTGCTTGCTGATTCATTAACTCCAGGGAAGGCAAAGCAGGCCTGAGCTCCCACAGCTGCTGCCTGCTGCAAGATTCAGGGGCTGAGGTTCCCCAGCTGCCTAGCCTTACCATGAGCATCCCAAGCTTCAATAATAAAATAGGGACAAGGGTTGCAAAGAAATGAGAGGGGGCAGTCTCACCGCCAACTCTCAGTAACCTGATAGCTTCAATAACTTTGGATTTATTATTTAGGGAATTTGAGAGATGCGGGTATTAGTGGGGTTCTCAGAACCCAGCCAATAGAGCTCTGGGGAGGGAGAACAGACCTCAGTCTGGCTGTCCAAGAAGATGCTTAGAAGATGCTGTTTTCACTGTAAGGGAGGTCTTCCTAATTAATTAGTGAGAAGGATGGAATGTCTGTGTTTACTCATCCAGAAAGGAGTTCAGAGCAGAGCTGGAGGTCCCTAACCTGGGATGCTATAATGTGGAAGGCACCTGGGAAGCCAACGCAAACTTCAATGCCTTATGCTTTGAGGAGCTTGCTGAGTCTCAGGATCCAGTCTCTCTCAGTGATGGCTCCTCCTCTCCTGGAAGCCATGGCTCCTGGGTTGGTTAATACTACTTTCCCCAAAAGCATATGGCTGAAAACTGTACACATTTTTTATCTAATCATATCTCAAAGGTCATAAGTTGGGAAATGTCCTAGCTGCTGGATGGTTCTGAAAGAAGAACTTACCATGTGAATCTGCTGGACCATGGTAGCATCTGGGTAGCATAAGGCTGAGCTGGACCAGAAGGTTCTGAGATGGTTTCAAACCACTATTGTTGCAGTGGTCTTCACAGGGTTGCCTATGTGTCCTCACAACATGGTGGCACAAATCCAGTGACACAAGACAGTGTGCAAAGAAGAAGCTGGATGTCTTTTAGGTCCTTTCCCCTTTCTGGGGAGTCACTCTCCATCAGTTTCCACCACAAGGAAACCACTGAGATGTGTCAGCACATGGAACTCACTGAGCCATGTCACCCGGTCCAGTTCACACTGGTGAAGGAGAACCAGGCTCCACATTGGAAGGGAGGACTAGCAAAGAACTGGTACACAGGCCTTGCCGCTACTACCACACTAGGAAGCCTTCCTTCTAGAGTTTTCAAAACTTAGTTACATCTACATCCTCCAGTTGACAGGGGCAGACACCAGCTCTCATGAATCTCCTCAGAATACAGGGTGGGCTCTGCCAGCTCCACTTCTCTTCAGCACTAACCCCAGCCTATGCTGGGTCAGCCAGCTCCAACTCCTGCTAGAGTAAAGTGACAACATGTGTCTACCTCCTCGGGGTGGAAGAGGCACGCTCTTTAGTGACTGACACTGCTGGGAAGACGAAGGGATCCTATAGAGTGGAAGCTCAGTCGTGTCTCCTCCCTTCTTCTATTTCTCTGCTCTTTAACATGAGAAGACGGAATGAGCTAAAAGACAGGAAGAAATCCCTCACCAAACCCTAGCCAAGCAGGCACTGTGGTCAGATTTCCAGCCTCTGAGATGTTTGGAGACAGACTGCTGAAGCCAGCAGCCTATGACATTTTTATAAGAGGAGCCTGAACTAGGGCACTTTTTCAAGATGCACGACTGCATCTGTCTAGTTTAGCGCTCTGTGTTGGACAAGGGTGTGCACTGCTTTCTGAATTGCAAAATGCTGGGCTCTATGCAGAAGTGCCCTGTGTGGCTACACTCTGTCCTTGTGGTGACCCTGGAAAGGGTCACTCATGCCATTCTACAGGAAATAAGACAGAGGCACCAGTGAGCAATCGTTTGTGCCAGGATTTGATCCCAGGTCTCTAGGACTCCAAAGCGAGGACCTCCCTCCTAAAGGCTACCTCTGTGTAGATTAAAATTATTCCCATTTTAAACAGCTCTCTAGGACTACCCTTGACCTCCTTACCCATGTACTGGCCAGCCTGAGAGACAACCTCCAGCCCCGCTGATCTCTATTTGTCCTTGCCCAGATGGTTTTATCAGCAAGATGACTATTTCTCTTCTATTTAATCTTATACACGCTACATCTGAGGGACTCTGAATGCCCTATAATAAACATGAAAAACAGTCTCAAGTATATTTTTCCCTCTTAAATAACGTAGGCTAAAAGCTGAGTGGCCAGAAGCTGGCCTTGCAGCCACTGGGTAGATACGATCTGAAGATGAAATCCGTCTCTTCAAACTATGTCAAAATTGCTTAATAAGAACCCAGGGGAACCCGCATTATTGAGAAGATGGATCTTCTTTGGGCTGCACACAATTGGGGGTGATGGTTTGGAGCTAGCCACTTGTGCTTCCTGCTTGCACTCTTAACATTCTGCGGTGAACCACAGCCCTTGTTATATAAAGGTTATAATGGATATAAAGTTTGAAAAGATTCCACTCAAGACTGCCAGAGATGGCCAGGAAGAAAAAACTGAAGACACAGAAATGGTGATCAAAGAACGGTGGATACAGTTAAGAATAAGTCAATGCAAAAGTTTCAGAATGAGAAATGAGATAGAAAAGTAGGAGGATAAGGACCAGGCACAATTTTCAGACATTCTGAAGACAGAGAAAACTCAGAATATTTTAGCAACCAATTATGTCTACGAGGAGATGAATAATTTATTAACTGATAAAGAATCTTTCCTGGGCCTGTGACAAGAAAGGTCAAATGGGCAACTTCAGCAGAACAGTAAATACACTACACAGTGCTTAACAAGGAAGGGAGGGACGGAAGGAAGGGAAGAGGCAGATTCCTTTGACCCAGTTATCAATGACATCGAATTACAAAGAGTTAGGGAGGTTCCTCCCTAGGTAATCACAGGTACCTTCATGTTACCAACACATACTGTTTTCCATCATAAAACATTCATTCACATATAGATGAGTCTCTTTGAATACAGGCTAAGTCCTTTAAAAAGCCTGGTCAAGACTGGAAGCATGTGGCTCAGCTGAGAGAGGGCTTGAATAGCAGGAAGGCCTTGGCTCGATCCTAGCACCAAAAAACTGACTGTGATGATGCAAATCCATAATCTAAAAGCATGAGAGGTCAAAGCAAAGGCATCAGAAACTCAAGGTCATTCTTCCCTGTAAGAAAACCAGAGATGACTCAGTGAGTTGAGATACTCAGAACCCACAAGAAAGCACGGGCATCTATAGTCCCAGGGTTCCACTGGGAAGTAGAGAGAAAAGCTCCCAAGTCAGCTACCCTGGCTCACATAGTGACCAATGAGGCATCCTTTCTCAAACAAGTAGAAGGCAAGGTCTGGTACCCAAGACTGTCTTCTGACCTCTACACATGCACTATGTCTTGCATGCACCTGCACCAATACAAAAAGCACACATGCACACAACAAAGACACAGACACATACAGGCACGTATGGAGATTAAAAAGAAAATCCAGGCCAATCTGTAGAAACAACGCATACCAGGAAATTTAAATTAGGTAAAGAATGGCTGGGAATTAGGGAGATGTAGTTTCAAATACAGATGTTCCACTCATCCCCAGCTGGGTGGAAATACACAACCATTTTCTCAGCCCCCAGTTGCCTTGACTGGCGTTAATCACATTGTATATGTGTTTCACTATTAATGCTCAGCACATAGCCTGGCACACAGACACCTCAATATGCGGGATGACAGTAAGTGACATCTGAAAATATTCTAGGGTGGAACTCTAGAACTTCGCCCTTGCCTTTTGCTGTGAGTGCTATGCTTCCTGGCTCAAGCAAGACATTTACTTAGCTGTTGCTGGCTCACAGAATTGTTTATATCATATTCTATTTACTGAAAAACAACTTTTAAAGCAAATAAATGAGAAAATCTAGAGGCTGGCTTAGAATGAACTTTTCTTAGGAACCGCATATTAATATTGACATTCTTAATAATTTGTGGTTTTGTTTAGCTAGTGACATTCAAGACAATAGGGATGAGCCTTACACCTTGGGCTGCCTTAAATAACAATCATCTATTCAAGGCAAACCCCTAACTTAGGCAGAAAGCTTGTATGTCAGTAACCCAATACCCAACACACCCCACCCCACCCCCACTGACACACACACACACACACACACACAGAGGCACACACTCATGCTTGCTTGATTTGCATGAGAAGACATCACACCTCATGTGTTCTGTCTGCAGAGACAAACTGCAGAGTGTAAGCTTTTAGTATCAAAAGGAATAATAAGAGAAAATTCCCATAAGCATCAGGGCTCCCTCAGCTCATAAAGTCCTTGAGCGGCTCTGCAGCAGCCAGGACGTTGCTGGACATCTAAGGTACTTCTGAGAACTGTGATTGAGCACTCAGCACCATCACCTACCCTTAGAGCCCACCATGAAAACAAGGTGTCTGTAGTACAGAAAGCCCAGCCATGATCAGTGTGGCTCCTTTAATCCCATCACTCAGAGACAGGCACTTCTACCAGATCAGCCTGGTTTTACATCATGAGTTTTAGGATAGCTACAACTACACAGGTGAGACCCTGTCTCAAAAAGGAAAACTCTAAGCCAAGTGTCAGTGGCACAAGCCCCACATAATGTCTGGCACCAAGTTCTCCATATTTCTGATGCTGACCAATGAGGTTGTAGGGATACACCGCCACCAGAGCTGTCCACATGCCTTGGCTCCAGGGAGATGAGCAGATGTGGAAAGGAAGCCATCCACAGCTGGAGTAACTTAATGCTGCAGCATTAAATCAGGTGGCTACAACCAACCCAGCATGCATTCTCTGCCACACACACATTGCATTACCATCACTAATAAATCTTCTGCACTTTTTTAAATCTCTCTTCTCCCTCCTTTCTCAATGCTTGCTGTTCCTGGTGACTGAGCCCTCAACCACCTTTCCTGGATATATGCAAAGGACAGTTCTTTGTAAATGCAAAAGGAAAAGCAATCACATAAATAATGAAGACAGCTTTCAAATGACAGCTGAGAGCTAATATGAAATGCGCTGGAAATACTCATCAACCAACTAAATGCACATCTATTGAAATGTAGGAGTCCAGACATAAAAAGCCAGGAAAACAATCATTGTGATTTCACTTCAGTTTTGTTGGTAAACATCCTACTTACAGCCCCTCTTTCAGCCACTTGTTGAGGGTAAGAAAAGCAAGCTTCATTATGCTCTCCATGCATACGTAAGAAATTATTATCTTCATCACTGTTATTAATCAAGGCAGCTGGCATTTAGTTGAATACTTAATCTTGCTCTACCTTCTGCTAATATTTTACCTGCACACAGTTGTGTTTACTGCAAATCACCTATGTCTTGAAACAAACACCATAATCTGTATTTTATAGATGAAGAAGCTAAAACTTCCAGAAGTTCAGACACTTGCCCAAGGTCATAGTGTGTATCTGTTTCTAGTCTTTGCCAACATACAATAGCTTTATTTTTTATTACTGTGTATGCATGTGTACCCGTATGTGGGTTTGTGCATGTGAGGGCAGGTACCCACAGATGCAGAGCATTGGATCTCCTGAAGCTGTAGTTACAGGCAACTGTGAGTTGCTCAGAGTGGGTGCTGAGACCCAAACTTGGGTCCTCCTGCCCCCACAAGAGCAGCACACAGTCTTATTCACTTTGCAGCTCTTCAGTATATTTTTATAACAGTGATAATTAGTCAGGAATGGAATGCATTCCTAGAAGCATCTGGATATGTGCAAAGATGTTTTGGGATGTCGCAAGAAAGAAGGTCTACTGTATTCACTGTGGTCCTTAGTAAGTTCAATATCAGATCAGCTCTGGGCACTGAAAAGACCCAGTGCAGGATCTGATGGTACACACCAGTAATCTCACCACTTGAGGGACTAAAACAGGAATGTCATAAATTCAAGCCAGCCTGGACTACATAGTGAATACTCAGCCAGAACATATTACAGATTGAGACCCTGTCACAGGATGAGGAGGGGATATAAGAGCAGGAGGGAGAGAAGGAAGGGTGTGGTTATGTCGATGTCAAGAAGTTGCTTTCTCAAAATGTCACTGGTCCTGAAACAAACCATTTGAGTATCACCAAGGGATCTAAAGCAAAGGCTGCGAGTTAAGGATGTGACACTCAGAGAAGCTGCTCTTCAAGGCAGATGGCGTAAACAAGGGCCCTGTCCCTGAGCTCATGAGCTACTTGGCTCTGGGCACCATCCCTCTCTGGCAGAGCCGCCCCTTGGCTCCTCTGTGAAATGAAGATGACTAGGTTTTTGGTTGTAATGGGCCATGGCTGGACATAGTACATGACAGGAATTCCGTGAATGAGAGCGACTAGCTGCTCCAACACTGTGAATAAAGACAGTCATTCCACTGGCTAAGACACAGACATGAAACATTGAGAAAATGGTGATCCTGGAAGCTACAGTGGAACTTGAAGAGAAAGCCCAGGTTGGGAGAAACAAGCTGAGTATATAGAGAAACAAACTCTATATCTCCATAACAGAGCTAAAGATGCCCACAGAGTCTTGGCACTTGAGAATTAATGCAGAGCCAAAAATGCCCAGGGACTTTTGAATGAGCTCTTGCTGCAACAAAAACCCTGGACCACTCTGAGAACCTCCCACGGTGTGGCAATATGTCTCAGTACATCCCCAGTGAGGCACAGATATGGTCCATCCAAGGCAAAGGATGAACACACCCAAGCTGGCTCAAAGATTGAAAACCTGCAGTGGATCCGATTGACCTTGACAATCCTTACTGAAAAGCCAGGTGAGAGCCCTTGTGTAGAGGTGAGAAAAAAGGAGAGGCCTGAAGAAAGTCAGACCAGCAAGGTCAAGGGAAACACGTGGGGAAGGTGTGGAGGACAAACATAAGAAAGGTGGCCAGGACTGGGTCTCTACATTGCTGGGACACAGCAGTGACAAGAAATGGTGACCATGGTTTTTAGGTGATAAACCCGGGCTTCTGTAAACACCATCTTGGGAGAGTGAGGAACACACAGAGAGTAAGTACCCCGGTAGGTATCACAAAAGGGTTGAGTTTTTATAGTCCAAACGCTCTGTGATGCAATTTCAATGTTTGAACTGCATGGAAGACATTTGTCTTCACTAGTGTTTCTTGTTCCCAGGTCCTTAACTTGAATGTTTTGGGGTAATCATTCCTCTACATCAAGAAACTGTTTGGTGAAACTACACAGTGATAATTCCCATCCTCTGAGGCTGCCTTACATCGACAGAGCTGTGGCCTAACATGAAAAGAAGAGAGAGTCACTGATGTCCCTGTTGGGAGGTGATGAAACCTAGGAGGAGGAGCCTAGTTTACAAAAACAGATCACTAGGGCATGAAGTATTCTAGAGATAAATACACTTAAACCCCAGTCAATCAATCAATCCATCGATCCCCCACATCAGTTACAGCACTCCCTTCTTTCCCTCCCTCTCCTTCTCCCTCTCTTTCTCTTCCTCCTCCTGGCATGCTTCCTTCCTCACCATGCCCTTCTACCATGATGGCTTTTTTCTTCACTGGTCTAAAAGCAGTCAGTCAATTCTAGGCTGGAACTTTAGCCAACCCAATGTTCTTTCCCTCTAGTGCACTGAGTGAGACAGACGAAGCAGACAGCAGCATGTGCACGAGTTTGCTAACATTTGAAGCCTTTTCTGGAAGGGTGCACAAGAAAGATGTTAACCTTTCCAGGACCAGGAAGGACTTTTTCTTTGTGATTTTTACCTTCTCACTCTGCAGGAAAAGAAGACTCGTCTGGACATTACCATCTTTCTCCCTTGTGAATCTGACAGCCCAGAATCCCCTGGGGAGGCCCTTCTGTGTCACTCCCCTGCTGTTGGCACAGCTTACCTCCTACTTCATGAGGGCAAAGGGGGACCCATAGGGAAGAAGGGTTTCAGCAGGAGGAGGGGGCATTAGAGAGGGAAATGGGGCGATGGAAATGATAACATGCATAACATACATGCATGAAACGGTGAAAAGTGAAGTACATAAGTAAATAAATAAATAACTGCAGAAGTGTAGAAACAATGCTGTATGAGCACACACATCCCAATGTCATTCGTTGGCATTGGCTATGTTTTATTTCTCTTAATAAAAGATTTAAATAAGTAAACATCTTCAAATCTCTGAGTAATAGACCCGGTGACACTGGCAGTGAACTATAAACAAGCGCGTGGGTAATGACTGTCTCACTCATCCTTCCCTTCATAAAGTAAACAACGTGAAGATGACTTTGAAAACAAAGAAGGTATTCCAAGAGCAATAAACTTTATGTGCTGCGCTGAAATCTCTGCGAGCTCGGCCGGGTGTACACGTTTGACAATTAAAACACAAAGCAGCCAAGCACTTACCCATTCTTCCAGAATGCGGGACACTGCCTCGCTGGCTCTGCTCATGTGCCTGCAGGCCAGGATCACATGTGCACCATGGAGGGCAAAGGACTTGGCGGTTTCGAACCCTGTAATTAAAAAAAAAAAAGTACATTAGAAACAATGCTAGTGCCAACACGTCAGTCATGAAGGACCATTAGTGGACACACCACTGACAAAACTGAGTGGTTCTTAACCAGAGGAGATTCTGTGCCAGGGGACAGGGGATGGGGGAGGGGACAGGTCAGGAGATATGTTCACTGAGTGAAACTGTGGAGTGTTAGTAGCTTTAATGACATAATAAACAAAATGTCTTAATTCAGACCAGTGGTTCTAAATCTTTCTAATTCTGGACCCTAATCCAGTTTCTCATATTGAGGTGACCACCAACCATTAAATTATTTTCATTGCTACTTCTTAACTGTAAGTTTGTTGCAATTATAAACTGTAATATAAATAACTGTATTTTCTGATGGTCTTAGGTGACCCTCCCAATGGGTCATGACCCACAGGTTGAGAACCATGCACAGCAGAGCCCTGTTGACAGAAAATATCAACAGCAAGACTTGAGATAGCTGGCCCAACAAATACAGCAACCTCAAAGGTTAAGACCCAGTCCGAGAAGAGTTCAGGCCACAGCCAGTTGCTTCACTACCAACCATGACTGACTAAACCCTTTGCTTAATGAGAAGCCCCATGTGGAGGCACAAAAATGTGAGCCTATTTCCACCTGGTCTGAAGGTCAGAGAGTTTCAGCTTGCTCAAAGTTGCTGCCATTTCACCCTGATAGAAGGCCAGAGAGTTGAAACTTACTTCTATTTCTAAAAGGTTATTGTGTTTCTACCTCAAACAATGGTCCCACCTAGATTTAGGTCAGAGTTCTCTTCTCTCAAGGTTATTATTGTCAACAAGGTGTAGCTAATATCCAGACCTTGTACATAAGGTGTAAGTAGATCTGTATCTATCCCAAACAAAAGTCTAAGGATCCAACTAAGGTTCCAGTTCCTTTAGGGAGATAATCAATAGATTGCACACAGGAAGTGGTTTGTTGCCTACAGGATGTTTTAGTCTAGGGTGTGAACTGTACTTGTCTTGTTCTAGCAACAGAATGTTTAACTATTAACGTAGCCCGCAAGCTTCAACTGATATGTTCATTTCTTTTTATCATGTTGATGCAATTTTTTATCTTACTCCTACCTTTTGGCATCAGGGTATTTTGGGCAATTGGAAATTAAATGCAAGCGATTCACTGGAAGTCCCTCCCAGTACTGTCCTATGTTTCCTGTTTTTATTATTTTCACTCGCATCTTCATTCTCTTTACTTATTTTTCTAATCCCCATGCCCCTACCCTGGAAATGGTATTTTTATCGAAGCTGATCTTCCACAATCCATGCTCTGCTCTGTGATGAGTGTTTCCAGAACTTACAAATCCAACAACTGTGGCTGTCTATGTGTCCTAGGCCCTTCCTTTGACCTTCCTAGAGAAAACAACTAGAAAATCTGAAGAATGAATCATAGATGTATACAAACAGACAGATAGATGATAGATAGTTTTATTCTTAAAATGTTCGTGGAGCAGCTGCTGCTAGCCCAGCAGAGAGGTTGTGGGTCCCTGCAAGATCCCCAGGTGGTTTACGAGCAGTGGCCCATCCAGGGCAGGCATGTGGTCGGCGGGCAGGGCCAGCCCGTGTGGGTCCGGGGAGAGCCAAGCATCTGCAGGTTCCCAACAGCAGGCGGACACGTGTAAACAGACCCATAGACACAGAAAATAGCCATAAACATTTATTAAAGGAGAGAAGGGGAGAGAAAAAGAGAGAGAGAGAGAGAGAGAGAGAGAGAGAGAGAGAGAGAGAGAGAGAGAGAGGCAAAGACCCATGTGCACACCAGAAAAGAACAGGGAGAGAGTTTTCAGATGAGGCAAGTGGTCAGAGTCGCTGGGAGTGGGCGTGGAAAGGGGTGGGGACTGAAAGAATAACAGGTAGTACCTAGGGGTCAACAACACCTTCATCTGTCACTCTAGCACCTGATGCACCCACAAGATCTTGGAGAAAATGGCAAAACCTCTATCCCTCCTAAATTTTCATGTCAATGCAATGACCAGAAATATTTTAATAATATTTCAACTAAATGGTATCAAAATATAAATTATGTAAGATGGCACAGTTTCCAAACATTCCTTCGGAACCGTTTTGTTTTGTTTGAGACAAGATCTTGCTCTGTATCTTAGGATGGCTTGAAACTCACTATGTAGCCCAGGCTAGCCTCAAATTTCAATTTTCCTGGCCCTACCTCCTGAGTATTGGGATTACAGGTGTACACAACTCTAAAACAAATGTATTATTTATGGATGAAAGGGGATCATCATGATACAAGATCAGGCAGCTGTTGGCGCTGTATTCAGCTCTCCATATTAGCAGTAAACTATTCTCTCCTGCCTGGTCATTTCTGAATCCCAGAAGGATTCACTAAGGAGTGGGTGGTTTATACAGACTGTTAATGGGTCAAAATGTTGTGCAGCTTTGAAATAATCCACCTTATTTTGAATAGCAACCCCGATGAACCTCTAAACCGGCTTTTTAGTAAAGACTGAATATTAAAATCCTATAAGAATACTACTCACTTCAGTTTGGAAAGACACTACTTAGAAATCTACAGGGAGAAAACAGCCTTTTCCATCACCTTTTATTTTCACGAACAAACCTATTAAGTTAGGCTATCTCAGTTGACAAAATGACCTACTGTGTAGGATCCTGTATTACTGGAAGCTGGGCATCTAGTATGATGGCAGCAACAGGCTGCTGGGGCAAGCCTGTACCTTCTCTCCCTCAGATACGTCTTGACCGGGACTATGGCTAAGTCATTTGTCTCTGTGTCTTGTAAAGTTATTTTCTGGACCTTACATCTCCCTTTATCTAAACGGAGCTGTACACGCGGCTAGTCGACTTGTCAAAGCTACGGCCGACAAGTCCATTTTCTAATCCTTTACAACCGCCTTTGGAGCAAAAACAAAGCGGGAGATATTTCAAAAGATGATGGTTTAACAGCAAGGACAATAACACATTTATAGCAAACCACATCTCCAGAGTATGGAGTTTTATAAATTAAAAAAAAAGTTTAATAACATTACCTACTGCTAAGTCCTGGGTAAAGCCCAGGAGGACAGCATCCCTCACGCTTGTAACACTGCGGCTGATGGCCAGCTTAATTAGCTAAATGTAGTAGTGCTAAGCCAATCCTGCATGGTGCCAAGTTGGTGCAAAATAATGAAGGCAATGGTTTACTAAATTTAATAACCTGATTCATCTTATAAAAAAATTAACTTCATGACAATGTTTAAATTGCAGAAGCTTAACCGCGAGGAGATAGCCAGTGGGTGCAGGAGAATATTTAACACTAATAATATGAAGAGAATAAATAACAGAAGGCATTTTTAAACAATGGGCAGCAAGGTTTCCTAGCATCTGCAATAGGGGATCTGGTCACAAGTGCTAAGTGGCCATGGGGGTTTAATACCTCATGGTTTCAGGTTCTAAGTTTTAAATACAGATACCTAAGATGGGAAATGTACCCCAAAATTAAATACCCCTTACCTCACACTATTTCTCATTCTCTGGGATGGAAGTTACAAAATGGCTCATTACAGAACAAATCAAGGGCACAAACAGTTCTGTTTGCCTCACTGTCTCCATCCACCCTTTCCATCCTCCCGTCCCCCCACCCCCAGTATCTCCCCCTTTCTCTCTCACTGCATTCCACGTTAGTCCATCTTTTCTTCCTAATTAGATTAGCTGCAGGGTCAAACATTTCTGAAGGAGCCTCTGATGAGAACACTGGGACTCCAACTGCATTGATGACAGCCAAACAGGAGAAGAATAGCATCTTGGGTCAGCCAAAGTGAACTGGCATCCATGCTGCCTGCTTTCCCACCAGGTCACTACAGGAATCACATGCCCAGATGGATAGTTCATCCAGGTCTTTTGTTGTTGCTGTAGTAAGCCAAGTTCTTGTGATATAGCCAAGGCTGGTCTCTAACTCATGATCCTCCTGCCTTAGCCTCCTAAGTGTTACATACAGGCACAGACATTATACATAAGCCCCTGTGATGGCTAATATTGATTGTCAACTTCACAGGGTCTAAAATCACCTAGAAGACAAACCTCTGGCATATCTATGAGAGAGTTGTCTAGATTGAGTAACTGATGTGTGATAACCTAACCTGCAATGGGTGTTATTACTCCATGGGCCAGGACCCTGGAAAGGAGGAGAAAGAAGTAAGCTGTACACAAGCATTTGCCACTCTCTGTTCCCTGACTTTGTATGTAATGTGATCATCCACTCACACCCTTGCTGCATGACCTCCAGCCACTCACACCCTTGCTGCATGACCTCTACCCACTCACACCCTTGCT
>NC_022011.1:22567882-22663447 GCF_000317375.1 Microtus ochrogaster | reverse complement strand
CCAGCCACTCACACCCTTGCTGCATGACCTCTACCCACTCACACCCTTGCTGCATGACCACCAGCCACTCACACCCTTGCTGCATGATCACCAGCCACTCACACCCTTGCTGCATGACCTGCAGCCACTCAAGCTAAACTCTTCTTCCCTGAAGTCACTTCCTGTCCAGTATTTGGTCAGAACAGCAAGAATACTTGTGTTCCCTCACCTCAAAATCTTAAAGAATATTTTCTGTTGACCTGCATGAGATTTTACTTAAGCCATGCCAAGTCATACTCTGCCAAGCAAGAGAGCAGTACTTGGGCCATGCCTAGGGAACCCAGTGGTACTCAGTTTTGCTAAGCAGGCACACACAGACTGATAAATCAGGGACCATACATGCATCTACATGCATCAGAATATGTCATTGTGTGGCAGCAGGAACCCTGGGTCAAGAACTACATCAGAACTGAAGGAGGTAAGGAAGAAACAGACGTGTAAAAGGGCGCAAGGAATGACAAAGACCAGGGACTGCTGAGGGGCCTCACGGGAACAATGTGGAGAAAAGAATGGAGACTGAACCATGCTAACCACTGGACAGGAGGGTACTGAGGAAAACTCTGGACAGAGTGCAACACTGGGAGCTATTACTACTGTTGTTGTTTTATCCAACTAAAGCCCCTCCAGTGGCCATGAAGACGATGGGGTGGGTATAGACAGGGAAGCACGGTGATCAGCCAAGCAGGGACAAAGACCTCTCTTATGTTGAGTGGCTAATGGTGTAAGGTAGAAAAACACCTGGAAAACAACTATGAAGCCTGGCAACTGTCTCAATCTAGGCTTGCGTCAGCATCCAGGAGGTGCTAGAGGTTCTCCAGAGGTGTGTGTGAGCTTGGTTACTTGTTTGCATGGACAAAAAGCACACAGGGAGGAAAGGTTCTCTGCTCAGAGCAGGTGGCTATACAGATTCCACAGGCATCTGGGAAGCCAGATCCAACGAACCCTGACAAGGTGCCATGGATATGGGCTCAAAGAACAAGGCAGCTTCTTCCACAGTGCCGGGAATATTCTTTCTGGTTGGAGATTTTTAATTTCTCCCATATTGTGAATGTACTTGGGCAGTGTCCCCATTTACTGTAAATTATGGTTTTAATTATCATTTTTATTAAGATGCCCAAAGGAGTTGGGACTTACGACACCAGTAATTTCTAATGGGCTGCTATTATTAATTTATAATTGTGAAACACTGGAGACAAACATTACTTGCAAGAGTAAGCCATTAAAAGGAAACAGGAATGGTAGCCCACCACCCCATGGATGCCCACACACATCAAGAATGGACCACTGATGCAGTCTTTAGGACCCAAGCAACAAGTCAGAATCCGACTCCACAGGCCCTTAACACAGCAGAACAGGAAGATAAGACTGCATCTTTCAGGTGAAGTTAGACTTGGGGACAATTTAGATTGGAGTTATTGCTTGCTTTGAATGTGTGTGAGTGTGCACACACATAAGATAGCAACAGGTCTCTACTGACCACCACTGTGAATGCAAGACTAGTTGCTAGCTGGCCCTAGACCCTCTAGGGGTTCCCCTGTCGCTGCCTCCCATCTTACCCTAGAAGTACTGGAATTATGGATGCTTAGTACCATCCATTTTATGTGGTTTCTAAGAATTCAAACTCAGGTCATCAGCCTTTCATGGGAAGCACGTTAATCCACTAAATCATCCTCCAACCCATGTAGTTTTTGTGTGAATAACTAACTTGGGCTAGGGGTGTTGCTCTGCAGTAGATTGCGTGCCTAGAATGTGCGAGGCCTTGGGTTGTAACAAAAACAAAAACAAAACAAACAAAATCCTGGTAGTTTTATGGGTCTGAGTTTTCTCACATCCTCCTAAATCTACAAGGACCACATTTTACAAAGAGATCTGACTGTTGTAAATGAAATTATAATGAAATGGCATTGACTAAGACACTGAAACCCACTTCTCCCGAGGCTGCAGAGGGAATTCTGGGATGCACAGTCATCCCAGTGAAGACGTCGATGCCAATGGGGCAGTGATAGCCCACTTTGTTGATTCTGTAGTTACCCTAAGTACCTGCATAACTCCTTGTGTGAGCACACTTACCATCTACACCATTTTAATTACATGCCTCTGAGTTCCAGTCACACATCACTCTCGCCAAACAGAATACACAGCTGCCAACTCCTAAGAAATTACAAAACATGCAACGTCTCCTGAGAAAATAAGTCAGAACCGTACCTGATTTGGAAATGAGGCATCAAACACAGCCAAGGGGGTGTGCCTCACAAAGTACAATGCTTTCTCCACACCCCTCACAATGTAACTCACCAAAAGAAAGATACCAGCTCAAGAGATGAGAACACAGGGCAGGACTGGGACGTGGGTTGGTTCACTAGGAATCTTTTTTTCAACATCCCCAACCTACATCAATTTGGGCAATACTGCACCAGAATGTTTTGCAGCATTAGATAATAAATTGCAAGTGACTGTATGAGATCTCTCAAGAGGCGAAACTGACCTCGGGCTGGCTACGAGTGCTGCCACTGCACTGGGTGAGTAAGTTCTCATCTGACCTGCTAGTGACAGTCCTGGTTAGAAACCGTGGTGAGAAAAGTACCAGAGACCACAATTAGCACAGACCCAGACAGGCCCAATGAAGACACAATCTGTAATTGCAGCTATGTTGAATAGCACCTGAGTTGTCAGGGTATGAGGGAACCAGACAACCTCATGTATTAAGTGGAGAGGGGAGATAAACTGGCTCGACACGTCTGAGGGCAACTGGACATATCAAGAGATAAGTGGGCAGGCTCTGTGTCCCAGCTATTCCACAACTGCAGATTTAGCCTACCAAACAGACTTGCCCACATGCATAATACCGTGGGAAGAACATTTGACACCACATTGTAAGAGGCAGAAAAACTATAATCCACCTAGCTGTCCATCAGTTAGGCTGAATCAACCAACTGGCAGGCAGAGATTTAAATATATATGCTGCACTTAAAAAGAATGGAGTAGGGCTGGAGAGATAGCTCAGTGGGGAAGAGCACTTGCTATGCAGACATTAAGGACCTGAGTTCAGGTTCCAGGAGAAAGCTTGGTGAACATGCCTCTAGCCTCTAACTCCAATACTGTCAAAGGTAAAGATGGGGGTGGTCTCTGGGGCAAAGTGGCCAACACCTTAGCTCTAGCTTCATGGGCATATGGTAGAGAGTGATGGAGATATACCCAACATCTTCCTCAGGCTTCTGCACATGCACACAGGCAAGCACAGCCACATAAAAGACACATGAGTATATACCACAAACAAACAGAGTATGGAGGAGTACAGGCTGTTGGCTCATGCTGGGCCTTCCTCGGCTTCCTTTCTTATACAGCCCAGACCCACCTGCCATAGTAGATTGGGCCTTCTCACATCAATCATGAATCAAGACAGTTTCTCACATGGGCTAATCTGAAGACGACAATTCTTTAACTGAGCTTCTCTCTTCCCAGGAGACCCTAGATTGTACTGAGTAGGCATTATAAAACCAAGCAGGACAGCAAGGGTTGTAGCCCAGTAAAGAGCACTTGCCTACCACACATGAACTTCTCCACTCAATCCCCAATACTGGGGGGTGGGGTGAGAGATTAAGCTGGGATAGGCTAGGAATATAGCTCAGTAGTAGAACACGTGCCTAAAATACAGAGTTTTGAGACCAACACTCAGCATCACACAAAGTGATAAAGCATAGAATGGCGTGCACAACACAACACAAATGAAAAAGGCATGTGTGTAAACAGTTCTGACACTGATTACTCTGAGAGAGAACAATTGTTTGGGAGCAAGGAAGATTTACTGTACATGTTACAATGCATGCCACTTCAATTTTTTAACACATGCATGTGTGCCTGTTATAGTAAGAAACTAAAAATAACCAACTGAATGACATCTAATTGATAATTTATGGGTCTTTATGAATTTTAATACAGAGCAATCAAGGCAGATAAGAACAGGAGGAACCAATTCCAACTCCAAGTGCGTTTTAAACAGTCTGACTTGGACAGAAGACGTGGAAACATCCCTGTAAGGAGGAGGAGTCAGGATGGTTACTAGCTGCTGGGCACCATGCCAAGTGCTTTATACAATCCAGGGATTCTGAGACACTCTTCAAGGAAGCCCTAGAAGTGCTGTCATCCTCAAAGAATACAGAGGCAAAGTGACTTACAAAATCCAGGGGTCCTCACAGACAGTGTGGCCAAGTTCAGAGGAGACACATCCGGACCCTGGACTACTAATAGCACCACTAAGTGCCATTGTGATATACAAAGGAGGATTTGTGTAGCTGTGAAGGCTGATCTTGACTGTCAACTTGACACACCCAGGAACCGGAACCTCATTTAAAGAACTGACTCCATCAGACTGGCCTGTGAGCATGTCTTCAACCATCATTGGTTACAGTCCACAGAGGACCAGCCCACTGTGGACAGTACCATGACTAGGCAGGTTAGCCTGAGCTGTCTAATAAAAGTAGCTGTCAGTAAGACAAAGGAAGCAAGGTAGTAAGTAGCATGCCTCTGTGGTGTAAGCTTTGGTTCTTCCCTCCAGCTTCCTTCCTTGAGTTCCTGCCTTGGCTTCCTTTAATGATAAACTGCAACCTATAAGCCAAGACAATCTTTTCCTCCTCAAGTTACTTCTGAGCATAGTGTTTAACACAGCGATGGATGGCAAACCAGGACAATGGTCTCTATTCAAAACCTTGGGAATTCCCTGATTGACTAAAGCTAGAGAGGTCTCTCTTAGGGATGCTTAGCACAATGACACTGGTGACGATGTCTGAGTTTCTACGGAAGAAAGCAGTCTTGGGAGTTGGGGGCAGGTTGCCAGAGGATGCGACTAGAGGGGCAGAATTTTCAGAATCGCCAGCTTCCCAACCTCTTACACCTCACATCTCCAAGGAGGAGGAGAAGCTAGAGACTGACACCAATATTGGTCAATATTATACCCAACCATGAGCTTCCTTAAAAAGCACAGTTAGAGCCAGGTGGTGGTGGTGCACGCCTTTAAACCCAGCACCTGGGAGCAGAGGCAGGCAGATCTTTGTGAGTTCAAGGCCAGCCTGGTCTACAAGAGCTAGTTCCAAAGAAACCCTATCTCAAAAAAACAAAACAAACAAACACAAATAGCTTCTGAGTTCGTAAATGCACAGAGACAGAGGAGAAGCATATCCAGAACTCCTGTGACCACTTCTCATAATCCACTTAGAACATCCTCCCTTGGCTGCTCATCCACACATTTTTAATATGTAGATATAAGATGATGTTCCACTGAGCTCTGTGAACCACTATGCCAAATCAAAACACTCAAGGAAGAGGTTATGTGTGGGCAGCCTTCATTTGCAGCCATTTGGTTAGAAGTGCAGGTTACAATATAGGACTTAGAACTGGGCATCTGGAGAAAGGGCCGTTTATGGTACTGGCCCTTCACCTGCAGGACTTGTACTAAGTCTGGGTTATTAGATACGTGAATTATAACATTTCCAGCTGGTATCTGAAGAATTGGAAACTTACTGCATGTATAGAATAAAACTAGATATTTGTTCAGAAGTATACTGTAAATGTAGCAGACAGAGTTCCCCTTCCTTTGGGGTCTGTATGAGTCAGGCTATTTGTCATCACTGGAGAAAGCACCTGAGAAAAAGACCCAAGGAAGGATTTATGTCAGCTCACAGTTTGAGGTTTTACTTCATCAGGTGGGGAGGGCACACAGAAAGAAGGCAGCTCACATCCTGGCAGCAAGGAAAGAGAATGCCACTAGTAGCAAGCTCCATACCTCCCACTTTTTCCATCCAGATCCTCAGCCTATGGGGTGGTGCTCCTCAGCCTATGGGGTGATGCTGCCCATACTCAGGGCAGGTCCTCCCCATCAGGGAGGTTCTTCTGGGAAACACTCTAACAGACACACTCAGAGGTGTGCTGTCCTTTCTTCAGCAAACGAAGTTGACAGTCAAGGTGCACCACTTCAGGTTAACTGGCAGAAGCTTTTACAGGAATTCATGGGGGCCAGAAGAACCCCTGTGGAACACCCTGACCGCAGAAAACCTCTGCTGTCTGTTTAATATGGTAATAGAACTTGATGCACCCCCTGTGTGGATATCTCAAGTGCTGGCCCACCACAACATGTGCGCTTGGCACTTGGACAACTTACGGCAGTAACCTAAGCAGGGTCCTTCATCAAGAAGAGTGGTCCCCACAGCTCATGCTTCAATGGCAGTCATGTTTTCATGCCCTTTCCACTTCTGTGTCACCAGGGTAAAAGCCAAGAGCCGTGACCTCCTCAGCTACCCTGTTTCACTGACATTTCTGCTCGGAGGAATCTATCCCCCAATTCTGTCAAGTCTGTTACTCTTTGACATTCCATCACGGAGCATGGAATTAACACATTTCACAACTGACTTCAGACTGTTCTCTGTAAGGCCTATGAGGGATAACTAGTCCACAGAAATAAAGTCCCTCTGCACATTCTTCCAAGAAGGGTAACAGCTTTGCAGACTGAATTTAGTCCCCTTCCTGCTCCCAACCTAAAGGGTAATCTTAACACTGCAGGGCCAGGATGAACTCACATTTCCCCCTTTTAGTTCTTAAAGACTTTCAAATCCCAACGCTAGAAGGCATATCCTGATTGAATCGAGTTCTTGTGGCCACTGCCCACCTCCTGCTCCAAAAAAAAATAACAGTAACTCCACAGTGGCTTGTTGTTCGTTGCCCTTTAAGCAAAGTGCACATAGCGCTATAATAAACATGCTCCAGAGCCTTAGGACAATTAATTAGAAACGGGACAAAAATTAAAGAGAAGGACCTCTCTGATGAAAAATGCCTTAAAGCCTGCCTTTGAGATGCTGAGAACACCGTGCCTTGGCAATACAGCATTCTCCAGCTCGCTGGCATGAAGGTGTGTGGGGACACCAAGGATACAGGATCTCACACAGTACATGGCAGTTTATGGTCTTTTCAGCTCAAGCTTCTATGTTAGTACCCACACACAAGCAAGCACACACTCACATGCACACATACACTCAGTTATATATGCAGCTCTTGTACCTCTAGACCCTCAGCAAAGTGAAAAGATCTACCCTGAAGCTTGGCCTTTTGTACTTCAAAGGATTTACTTCCATACACTTCCCAGAACAGAGGAGAACTCAGCAGAGCCTAAATTGTACTGTTTGTGAGGCTGAAGGAGGGCTCCCTGCTTTTTCTGAGCTCTCTAAAAGCTTCAGAAAGATAGTTTCAGTGATTTAAAGCAGAAGTCAGCCAGCCACAAGGGCCTGGTCCTGGCTCATGTGAAGCCAGTGCTTCTGACATTTTATTTTATTTTCTATTTTGTACAAAGTCTAGTTGGTGCTTCTCATAGCGTACAGATGTGAGGTCATCCACTGGGGCATGAGAATCCTACCAGTGTCTATATTGTCAAAAAAGCCTGATTCTCTCCCTCCCCCACCCCCAAACTACAAAGTGTCCATAGTTCCTCAGCCTGGAAATCATCTTTGTCAGAATTTTGGCTGGTTTGTTCTTATGCAGGTAAGCACAGCTTCTGTCAGTTTATGCTTTCATGGCAACCCCCATCCTCCAGTGTTGTGAAGTATTACTTTAACTAGGCAAAGATGTGTTATATTTGTTTATGCTCCAGAATATTACCTTAACTGTGTAAAGGTGTGTTACATTTGTTTATACTGCATTTGTTTAATTATGTAAAGATGTGTTATTGTTTCACTTTGCCTGCCTAAGACACCTGACTGGTATAATAAAAAGCTGAATGGTCACTAGCCAGGGAGTAGAGGGATGGGGCAGGGGCATTGCCAGACAGAATAAGTAAGAGGAAAAATCTAGGCTCCAGAGAACAGAGAACTAGGGAGAAAAAGAGGGAGAAGCCTGGGCCAGAAGCCTGCCAGACACCAGACAGACAGACACTGAGAGAACAGAAAAGTAAAATATACAGAATGAAAGGTAAAAAGCCCCGAGGCAAAACATAAAGAGAAACAGATTAAAACACGAGCTAAGATAAGGCTGAGCATTTATAACTAATAACAAGTGTCCGGGTCATAATTTGGGAGCCAGTTGGTGGCCCAAAGAAAGCCTGTTACACTCCAACTCTTAGTTCTCTCCACCTCCCTTTCCACAACGGTCTCTGCACCTTAAGGGAAGGAAGTTTCTTAACGACCACTGGGCCTGGGATCAGCCTCTCTCCCAACACACATTCCCATACCTGTCCATGAAGAAATAGTTAGGACAGAAGTGCTTAAATAAGGAGAGGAAGGAAGAGAGGGAGAAGGAAAAGAGAAGGATGAGGAACAGAGAAGAGAAGAGGGACTCACTACATGGGAGCTCTCCGCATTGAAAACCCACTCTGCTGTCCTGTCCACCAGTTTGCACAATGAATCACTCCTCTATTCAAGCACTAGTTAAAAAATTTCAGTGACCTTGGTACATTACTTATACTCTTGAGAAGATTAAGTTCTCTCTGCTCCTCAATTACTGTATTGGGATGACTCAGCACTTTTCTGTCGTTCACCTTTAAAAAGTACAAATTCACTTTTCTTTCTCCTTTGCAACAGGGTCTCAGTGTGTAACCCTGGCTAGCCTAGAACTTGCTATATAGGCCAGGCTGGCCTCCAATTCACAGTGAACTCCCTGCCTCTGCCTCCTGAATGCTGGGATTAAAGGTGTGCACCATCAAGCCCAGCCTAAATTTACTTCTCATTCGCCAACACTCATAACCTTCTCCTGAAAAGTTGTATTAAATTCAGTATTCCCAGATAGACACACAGCCAGAGTTACACTGTTTGTGCTCTTGACCCATTGTGACCTTACTCAAAAAAAAAAAGTATGATGCCAAAAAGACTTTAAGACCATCCTTGTCTTGGAGTCAGTTTCAAAAAGTACCGCTAGTAATCTACATAACCAGATCACTATCTTAGATATCTTCAACATAATGACTTTTGAAGTTTGTAAAATCTCATGTCTTGGCTGGGTGTTTGTTGCTATTTTGTTCTGTTGTTATCAAACATAATGCTGACACTATCATAACTCAACCTGAAACATTAAAAAAAAAAATCCTACCTTTCGGTCCCCATCCTCACCCTATTTTCTTGCAGCAATCACACCCATGATAATTTGGAGTGGAAGGGAGCCGTAACTCTCGCTTTCAGAACTGGACGAAGGTCTATGTCACTTCTTCCACAGTGATGCACAGAGGAAAGTACATGATTGTTAGCATCCTGGTACACCAAGCCCCGCCCCTTGGGGACCTTGCAGAGTGCCTGTATCACACCTGTGTGCAGGGGAGGCAGTATCCTGTCTCTTTAAAAAGTGAAACTCCACCTACTTCTCTTCTTCCTCTTCCCACTTCTCTCTCTGCATCTGTCTGTCTGTCTGTCTGTCTCTCTCTCTCTCTCCTTTTCCTTCCCCCACTCACTTTATCTCAATAAAACTTTCCACTTAAGCTCTGTCTGCATAGCTTATTTGTCTCTCATCCACCACCAAGGTCCCTATCATGAAGAATCATTACAATGATCATTATTAGTTTTGGCGCACTGTGTTTCTGTGTGTGTGTGTGTGTGTGTGTGTGTGCGCGCGCGCGTGCAGACACGTGGAGGTCAGGGGTTGATGGTAAGTGTCTTCCTCAATCGCACCCCACAATTATTTTCTGAAACAGGGTCCCCTCCTGAACTCAGTGAGAGGCTGGCTGGCACAAGGCTCAAGAAATATCTGTCTCTACTTCCCCAATGCTAAGTTTATAGACATGCACCAGAACACCCAGCTTTTCCATGGGTGCTGGGGATGAACCCAGGCCTTCATGCCTGTACAACAAGCACCCGACCAACAGAGCCGACTCCCAGTCCCCAGCGCACACCTTTTTGATACAACACACCTGGTGATTACAGTGCCTGAGTCCCAGCAGGGCGAGCAACAGTTAAAAGAAATTATCTGTCACTTTTTAAGCTCACGGAGATCTGATTGTACAAAAAGCATACTGACTTGGGAGGGGAAGAAGAAAAGGAATGCTGAGTTTGAAGCCACCTTGTTTTAGACGACCATAGGCAGATGCTGGTGAAACACATCAGCTTTAAAACTCCATACTCCTCGGGAGCCTTGCAAACTACACTAGTCGTGACCAGGCACCTGCTTGACATGAACTAAAAGGGATGCGCAAAGCACCTCCGAGCTGAGGCTGATTTTGCCCAGTTCTTGAAGTGCAGCCAGCTGTACACTTTTGCTTGGCTCCCCTCATCCAGCTGCTGCCTCTGATCCAAGAAGTCTGGGGAGACGTTTCCAACCCCAGTAATGTGAATGATTGAAGATTAGGCTCAACTTCTATTTGGAAAGGAGAAAGAGTGTGATCTGAGCTGGTGGAGGCATTAGAGCCCTGACAGAGAATCCAGTTTGCAGGGAACTTGCTTCATACTGCTTGCCAAGAGGTATGCTGGCTCCCAGCAGCTGGAGCAGAGGCAAACGGAAGGTCGCTCCCAAAGATTCTAGGGGAGATTTTCCACCATCAATTAAACAGCTTGGGTGAAGCATGCTCAACCAAAGCTCTTTCTTACTTAGCTCAAACATGCAGACCGCCCTGCAAGCACACAGCATTTAGAGTCTCCATTACAGTAAAGTACATCTGATTTTCTTTGGCAAGTTAAAACAGATACTGAAAGGGAAATGTAATAAGCTCATAAGAAAGCTTTTTTTTAAAAAAAAAAAAACAAAAACAAAAAAAAAAACTTTGATTCTGGGCTTTATGTAGCCCGGGCTGGCCTTAAACTTATGACCCTCCTGCCTCAACCACCACCATACTTCACTCTGAAAGCAAAGAATTTCTTAAGTTGGAAACACGTCAAGAGTTATTCCATGGTCAGTTTTGTCAAAACTGTGAGCACAGAGGTTGCAGCCCATCAGGATAGACAAGCTAGGGTGCGAGGCGGGGGAGCAGACTAGAGATGGGGGCAAGGCACTTCCTTAGCAGAGCCCCACCTACTGTTTTCCATTACATCCCTAATCATATTATAATATTAACCATATTATACGAATCCATCAGTGAAGTCACTGATGAAATCAGAACCATTGTTGTGATCTGTCTCAGCCAGCAGCCTCTCTTACTAACCCAAAGGCTTGCTCTGCGCATCACCTAGGTGCTTCTCAATCCAGTCAAACTGACAGACATCCATCTCCACAGTACACATCTTGGAGTCACAACCTCTGTGTGGTTGAGACTAGAGACAGGAACTTTCAAAGAGATCATTAATGGTGATTAAAATCAGAGGGGTAGGATAGGTTTGTGTCCTTATCAGAAGAGAGGACGGCACAGGGAACAAGGTACACAGAGGGAAGACTATCTGAATACAGCTAGGCTGTTGTCTGCAAGCCAAGGTGAGAGGCCCCTAAACAACCAAACCTGACTGCACCTTGATCTCGGACTTCCAACAGCCAGACTGTTGAGGGTAACCCTCTGTAGCCAAAGTCACCCAGCCTGTACAACTTCACTACGGCAGTCCCAGCAAATCAAGACCTGGAGCTTCTGGCCAGGTCTTCTCTGTGCCAAAGGGGGCAAAGAAGCCTCTAAGCCCCTGACCTCAGCTACCATGGAACTTACATCAAAGTACCCACCATTGCTAAATAAGGAGTAACTAAGGAGAACCCAAGAGGACTCTGATCTGACACCTACTTCTTAAGAGTTTCAGAGACTCTCAGGAAACTGAAGGATAGACCTATGCATGAAACCTGTGGTCTTTTGCTTCCTATTCAGAGTATGGGACCTGAGCAGACAGTAACATCACCAGGAACTGGTAAGAAGTGCAGGCTCCCGGGCCTGGCCTGGACCAGAACCCTGAAATAGAGGCTCTGGAGATGGAGCCCAGTCATTAGGGTTATAAAAAGCTTTCTGGGAAACTCTAATGTCCCCTCAAGATTGACAGCCTCTTGAACTGGTAACTTCTCTCAGTAGTGATAAAACACCTAATAAAAATGTCTCAAGGGAGAAAAGAGTCATTCTGGCTCATGGCTGCAGAAGGCTTACTCTACAGGTTCTGGGACCCTAGACTTGGGCTGAATACCAGGGCAGTGGGGCGTGTGTCAGAACTACTCAGCTCAGCAAAGACATAAAAGGGACAGGGGCATAAGACCCCAGAAAAAAGATACAGTCCCCAAGGACACACCTAAGAGAGACTCCTATAGCTTACTTACTTCCCCAAGCGCTTCTTCTCACTTGGGACTAAGTATTCAATACAGAGCTTATGACAGCTAACTCATTTTCTCTCTTCTGTGACAGCATGCTTTGTCTGGGCATCATAATGACGTATGACTTTCGGATCACAAACCCCCTCAGTCCTCACTGGCATGGGTCTACAGTAGTATCCCAGTGGCATAATATGGAAACAGAGGCTTGGGAAAATCAAGGTTAAACGTCAACAAGATGAAGGGAGATGCTGAACACAAGACCCCTTACAGCCTCCACATTGACAGAACTGCTCAGAGATGTCTCTGAATATTGGCTTTCTCGATCTCACGGCAAGAAGACACAGGTGTGCACACAGCTGCTTGTAGCACCATAGACAACCAAATGCAGAAGTGATTTATATGCTCTTCTCTTGTCTCTTGTTCTGTTTGTTTGGTTTTTGATTGCTTTTATTTGGTTTTGGAAAGATCTGTATAGCACAGGCTAGCCTTGAATTCTCTCTGTAGCCAAGGCTGGCCATGAAGTTCACATATTCCTTCCTCCACCTCCCACGTGCTGGGACTGCACGTAACACCATGCCTAATTCACACAACAAGATTCTTAGGGTCCACACAGGAGCTCCTCTTTGAGTCAGAGGAACCTGACGTAGAATCATGTCCCCACCACTTTCTAGGGAAGGAGATATGGGTTGAATGGTGACACTCTCCCCCACAAAATTCCTATATTGAAGACCTTAGAATACCCCATCCCCTCAAAGTGCACCTTACTAAGACACAGCCAAAAGGAGGAAGTCAGATTCAAGTGAGGTGAGTAGAGGCCCTGCTCCCTTCTGACCAGTGCTTTCTAAAACGCAGGAGTTTGGAGCTGACATACAGGGTAAACAACAAAAATTATAAATGTAAGCAGAACTCCTCTATGGGAGACCAACCAACCAACATCTTGATTTTGAAACTCTTATGGTCCAGAACCATAAGGCAGTACATTTCCACCCAGCTGACAGAACTTTGTTACGCCAGAAAACTGATACTCTTAGCTTCTATGAACCCCAGTGTCCTCATCTGCAAAATGGAAATATGAAGAAACTGTACCCTTAAGGGGTTGTTCGACAAGTCAAAAGAGGACAGAGGACAGACTCCTTCAGAAACAGCAGGTCAGCAAGTTAGATTCACCACTGATACAGCATTCACAGAATGTTCTCCACATAAGCAATGCCTCACATTCTCCTGTCAGCAGGTGGGCATGTTAGGTTCTCCACTGAGACAGCATTCACAGAACGCTCTCCATGTAACTTATGCCTCACTCACATTCTCACGTGAAAATTTAAAAATTGGTACACAAGTCTATACTATAGAAAGGAATCTCCTGTTTGTGGACTAGCTTTGCTGTTCTTCATTAGTTGGGCATGCCCCCACAAAACACTACATAATAGCCAGAGGTGGTGGCACCGGTCTGCACCTCCAGCATTGGGGAGGTGTAAGCAGGAGGATCTGGAGTTAAAGGTCATCCTCTACCTAGGGAGTTTCACACCAGCCTGAGCTACAGTAGACCCTGTCTCAAACAAACAAACACAGAAGCTGTGGTATGGTGGCTCGAGAGGCAGAGGCGGGAAGATCACCACAAGTTCAAAGCCAGCCTAATCTACACAGTGAGTTGCAGGTCTGCCAGAGCCAGAGAGAGATCCTGTCTCAAAATGATAAATAAATAAATAAGTCTACTGTGTAACAAATATCCATACAAAAAAATTAAAACTTACTAGGCATTCAGTAGTTGCCTGTAGGTGGGGGAAATAGGAATTGGGTTTTTATAGGGACAAACCTACTCTGTCGGTGAGGGAGCAGTCATGGCTATGTGCACACATTTGCCAAGTCACAAGGGCACAAACAAAATGTGCAGGGTTTAGTGCAGCTAACGGAGTGCTTCTCGGACTAAAAAAGATCAAATGCAATGCTGCTAAGTTATAGCACAAAAGATGTTCTTAAAAGGGATAATGTATACCCTTGTCAAGAAAAGCTCATCAACCAGGAATCTGAATTAAGCTGGTCATTCCTGTGAGCACCTGAATGTGAGTTCTGAACATGCTGGCAAGCCAATGCAAAGAAAGGAAATAGAATACTTTATGCTGTCTTTCTTATTATATGGGAAAAAAATGCATAATGATTTTTTTAGGTGAGATGTGCTTTCTTTTTTAAAAAATATTTTTTTATTGTTATCATTAGTGGTAGTGGTGGTGGTTAGAGTAAAGTGGTAGAGTGTTTTGCCTGCATGTATGTATATGTATCATGTACATGTCTGGTATCAGGTGTTTTGAGATCAACTGGATCTGGTTACAGACAATTCTGAGTCACTGTGTGGGTGATGGGAATCAAACCCTTACAAGGCTTCTGGAAGAGCAGACAGTGCTCCTAACCTCTGAACCATCTTTCCAGCCCCAAAACAGGTTTTCTTAGTGCTGAAATTTACCAGAAAGGCCTTGTCACAGCAATCCTCCTGCCTCGTTCCCCTCAGTGCTGGGATTATAGGCATGCATCACCACGATGGCAAGTGTTTCCTATAGAGAACCAGACAGTAAATATCTTGGGATTTTTTTTTGGCCAGCTCTGACGGTAAACTGTTAAAATAACTTTAGATGATATGCAAATGAGCAGGTGTCCTGCTGTCCAATAATACTCTGTTAGCCTAGGCCTGACAAGGCTAGATTTGGTCACATGCTAGTTTGCTGACCTAAGGAACAAACAATGCACTTTTTCAGATTTGGTTCTAAGCTGACCTAAAGCAAAATAAGAACAAACCTCAGAATGAAGGTGACCTTGACTTAAAGAATTTCTCTGATTAAAACAAAACAAAACATTTCAAATACAACAGCCATGTTCGGGGCTCATACTGGATTAAAAACTGTAGAAAGTTTAATTTTCGACAATTTACAAATTTCTATGCAAAACACATATAAAGACGATCTCATTAAAACAACAGAAAACAAAAAATTCAAGTGTCCTATTTGCATCCAAATCTTATTATGCTGTTTCATCCAGTTCATTCAGCTTCCCTGACTCTCTTGGCTTCTCATGACAGAGCTGGGTATTAAACTACATCCTGTCTCTCCATGTCTATGTAGTCAACAAATGTGTTGATTTTGGATCCTGGAATTCTGAAGAAAGCCAACTTAAATGATTTAAGATGACTAATGTGTTGACTCTGCTTCCAACCCAATAACATGTTAAAGTAAGGACCCTTGTCACATGGTGCTATGTGTTTTGATTAAATTTAACACCAAGCATCAAATAAAGCCAATTCTTAGTGAATGAATAACCTAAGGACATTCCTTCACCATGGCAGGATCTCCATTTTGTTTAAATGAGTGGAAATTTGAACAACTTTGGTCAGATCTGCCTAAATGAGAAATCAGGAAAGCAGAGCCTCTGATGTCCCAGTGTTGGATCCAATGGAAAACTGTGAAGTGCCCTACCATAGGTGAAGTAGAGGGGTCCATTTCACGTCACTTACTGATAAACTGTAACTTCATAGTCCTGCATGCGACAGTAGAGGAGCATGGCCTCCATCAGGTCTGCAGCTTAAGTGCACACATCAGATCTGAACCTACCAAGAGCCTCTCAACACCACTGTGAGGATGCAGCTCCCCAGGAAGATCTGGCATGACTGGTTCTCTCCAATAGGATAATGTTTTGACGAATGTGCATGCTGTCTTTTTTCCCATTGGCTGAGGAGTTTCAGAGGTTCTAATACACTCAAGCACATCTTTGTTTTCTATACACTAACATTAAGTTTTCATCAAGTAATATGTGAATAATTACCAAGTCCACAAAGATTATTCCACTTTTAACAGCTGTTGACCATGTAGTGGAGCCTGTATTTTATTCTCTATGTGTTTCTCACCTACCTTCCATGAAGAAGACATTAAGGCCTTGAATGTGTAACCCATCTAAGAGTCAATCCTTTAAGTTCACTTACATTGACTGCACATACTGGCCATCAAAGAAGCTACTTTATTAATTACCTGCAGTATGAAATCAAGCTGGTTAAGAAATTATAAAATAAGGAAATCAATAATTAGAAGTTTCCTCTTTCAAAAAAAAAAAAGAAGAAATTTAAAATTTTATAAGGAAGAATTTAGAAATCCAGGGTCTAGAAATGGAAACTACATAGAATATATGTATTTTGCCCCTAGGTTTTAGATTCAACCGTGACAAGCTGTCAGTGACTGAAATTTTTTTTATTACCTGTCAGTTATTTAGGAAAATTCCATTGTTTAGCAAAGTATAATTTTGAAATCAGTAATACTTTATTAATTACATACCAATAAATTTCTATTGGAAGAGCGTTCATTTAAAAAGAGTTCAAAACATTCAGCAGCATATTTTTCTGTCTAGTCCTAGCTAATGAATTTTTATGGATTAAAAAGGGGTGCAGGTAAGCATGTATATTGAACTGTCACTAATGATTGTAACTCCTGGAAAGCATGAGGATCGCTTCATTCAGAATCCAGGAACTGGCCCTTCTCCTCGAAAATGCTACACAAAAGCCGGGCTGTGGATACAACCATTTTCCTCTAGAGAGAAAGAACAGAGCTATATTCTCAACGGAGCACAGAAGGCAGAAATAAATTTTTAAAAGTTGACATCCAATTGCCTGCGATGGTTTTAAAGCAGAAACCTACAAATGCACTGTGCTCCCCCTCCCCCCCCACACACAAAAAGGTCAGTCCCTGTGTTCAGGTCACACCATCGAAGCATGGATACGGGTCCTTTACCATCACACACCCTCAGTCCAGGCCAACTCTGAAATCACCCACCCCACAGCGTTCTTCCCAAGCTGAGCCCTTAAACACTGGGATGAATGGGAACCTACATGCCTAAAAAGTAGATGTGTTTACAGAGAGACCAAGTCCCCACTTGGTTCCTAGTGGGTGACAGAAACTAGATCAGGAGTAAAGCCTTCTGAGACTCATCCTCTATAAGAAGGCCAGCCCCATGAGGCAGGAGCATTTTATGCACTGGTGAGTTCCCAGGTACTCAGACAGAGTTGGTACTTAATATAAGCTTGGTGTTCTTACTGCTGCTGTTTTACTGTTGTTTATGGAGGTGGTGGTGTTTAAGTTTTTTGAGATTGGGTGCCACCTAGTTCCTTCTAGACTGAGATGACCTTGAACTCCCTACCCTCCTCCCCCCCTTCTTCCTCCCCCTCCTCCTCCTCCACCTTCACAGTGCTGGGATTACAGACCTGAGCCACTGCAGCAGAAATATTAGTACTCGATGCAGGAGCGACTCACTGGATAGCTGCTGTTTATCTGCACAGCATGGACAGTGGAGAAGAACAGCTTCTGCCTGCAGAATGATTGCTACATTCTGAATGGCATCCCTCCCCAAAACACAATGCACAAAGAAAAATGCTCTTGGGCCCCTGCTCTGAGCACTTCACAAAGAGGTAACACAGGAATAGGGGTTTTACAGACTTGCTCAAGCTCCAGTGAGATGCTAGGGGCACGCACGCATGCATGCACACACACACACACACACACACACACACACACACACACACACACACAAATGAATAAATAAATGTAAATTTTAATGAAACCATTAGAAAAGCAAAAATAATTGGTGTACTTTTAAATAAGGAAAAAGAAGACAGATACAAAGAGCGAAGATAACATGAAGGCACATGGAGAGAAGCGTGGGCCGACAGAGCAGTAGCTGGAATTGCTGCAGCACCCAGTAGAACTCTTACAGGGGTGCTCAGCCTTTTGGCTCAGCTGTCATCTACAAAGTTCACGTTTAAGAACTTTACAATCAGCCGGGTGGTGGTGGCACATGCCTTTAATCCCAGCACTCGGGAGGCAGAGGCAGATGGATCTCTGTGAGTTCGAGACCAGCCTGGTCTACAAGAGCTAGTTCTAGGACAGGCTCCAAAATCACAGAGAAACCCTGTCTTGAAAAACCAAAAAAAAAAAAAAAAAGCTTTACAATCTATTATCAACACACACACACTAACACACATTATATATTACATTTACAACTGTGTACTGAACCACATACACTGCTATCTTGGGCTACATGTGACCTTCAAGATGGACACCTTCAAGCCTACAACTACCAAGGAAGAATCCTTAGCTACATGTTTCAGTTGGACAGTGGTCCTTCCCCACATCTGGGTTTCATATTTCTAGTTTGATATAACACCGTGTCCTAAGCCACCACTTCCTGGCACTTGTTACAGATGTTCTTGCAAACAATGTGTAAACCCAAAGTTTACAATGAACTGGACTGGTTTATCTTCCTGACAGCCCTTCAGCCTTGAATGACACCTGGGATGAACCGTGTCTCACAGAGCCTGAGGACATTGAGCAGTGGGGTGAGGGGTGGACAGTACCAGAGTGTCTCCCTTACTTCCTAGCTTCATCTTACTCCAAAGGCCACAATTACCAGCCGTCAAAATCTTAAACTAGCTCCAGGCAACAGTATGCCACCCCCCAGCATTTCAGTTCCGGAAATCCCCTGACACTGGAGCATGGCAGGGCTGTAGAAAGCTGCTTGGCACCAATGCACTATGGCACCAAGGCTGCCTGAGAAGGATGAACGCCTGTGGACAAATGCATCTCCTTCCCCAACAGACAGCTCGCAGATTATTCCAGGCGGCTCCTCAGAAAGTTCTTCCCAAAGGAGCGCTGGCTATGGCAGCGCTCGCCCAACTCAGAGACACACGCCTGAACATCCTTCATCTCGTCACTTAGGTCTCCCAACACCCATCAAACTCTCTGAAATCACATCTTAAATGATCTGAAATCTGTCTTTGGCTCAGGTTCTTCCAGGAAGAGGACAAAAGCTACAACTAAAAG
This sequence comes from Microtus ochrogaster, assembly GCF_000317375.1. NCBI lineage: Eukaryota > Metazoa > Chordata > Mammalia > Rodentia > Cricetidae > Microtus > Microtus ochrogaster. Next base: position 22,644,389 of record NC_022011.1, on the reverse strand, counting down.
ATAAATTGTGTACACTATTTCCATAAAACAAAATAACATAGCTTTCATACAACTAGAAATTACTAGAAAAGTCTGCCCCCTTATGCACATCAAATTCTAATCACTTCAACACTTCTGTCTCCTAGAGAAATGATGTCCAGCACTCCTGGACATGCTGCGTTTATCTGTGTCCCCAGCAGCTATCAGAACTAATTGATGTCAATCTCTCCAACCAATCTACTAGCCATTCACTCTTCCTTTAAAGGGTGTTCCCAGAACAGAAACTTCAGCTAGCTTTTGGCTTATCTGTGCTTCATCTAGAAATGAACAGAATAGTCTAGATGTTTATTTTTATGGTCACATGTGTGCAGATACCTGCAGAGTCCAGAAGAGGGCGTCAGATCCCCTGAAGTTGGAGTTACTAGCACGAGCAAGCTGCCAGATGTGGGTGCTTGGAACCATACCGGGTTCTCTGCAAGAGTGGCAAGTGCTTTTAACCTCGGAGCCACCTCTGGAGGCCCCTGTTTACCTTTCTTTCCAACAAACTGATAGTTTCAAGCAACTAAAGGTACAAATGGCTCGACTACATCCCAGGCCTCACTGCTGAGAATGTCAAGAGTTGCACAGCTGCATGATGGCAGCATCCTGGAGCAGCTGTAGGTTAGAGCTGCCAAGCGCTGATTGAGCCCTCGAAGCTGGCTCTCCCTCCATTTGCTCTCCTTTCACATCACTGGAGAGGCGCATTAAGCACTTCACACCGGCTCTCCCGCAGGGCAGTGCACAAGCTTTTCGCAAGCATGATTACCGTCTATGGCAGCTCAGTGATTGCTACTGAAGTCAGGCAGATGCCTGCTAGCTTCTCAGGTTGGGCCACCCCAAATGTGTTCCACTGTCATTCTCTGGGTGAGGAGAATAAATAACAATTTTAAAGATTTACACTCAGGAGGTATGGCTCCTCAAAACATATTTATCTCTTAGAAACACCTAATTGCTCTTCAGCTTCCCCTGTTCTCCCATGCCAAGTCATGGACAGCAGCACCAACAATGACTCTGCACTTGGATGTACTAAAGGGCAAGAGTCAGACTCTCCCGTGCATCTTCCTCCTCTGGTCTACACATCTTTAATTTGAGTCCATTAGATCACACACACCTTCACTGCTCATTGAGTTCTAAGGACTCATTATTTAAAAAAACAACAACAAATTTGTTGCATGTTTTCAATGTATGCTGGCAAGTATCCCGGCCTGGATCTTAAAAGGAAAAGCAAACTTAATAAAATGAAAAAGGACTATTTCACTGAAGAGAGAATAATTAAAAGGCATACTGTACAGTCAGGAAAATGAGGCTGGCTCCTGTGGGAGTATGGGGAGGGCCAGTGCTGGCTTGGATGGTATTTTCATTTCTTCTCCTGTCTAACCATCGACGATGATGGAGCATCCCTTCACCCCGCTGGCCATCACCAACCTGCCAGGTACTTTCATTGTGACCGTTTGAAAGCTGAGCCGTTCAAACACACCCTCTTTCTCTTGAGCTGAGCTCCTGAGCGTTAGCAGGACTCTCTCAGCATTTCTTCTTCCTGTTCCTAAGTGCTATGGGTTCTACATTCTATGAGCTATCTATGTGCTATGAGCTCTATGTGTTATGAGCTCTATGTGTTATGAGCTCTATGTGTTATGATCTCTACATGCTATGAGCTCTACGTGCTATGATCTCTACGTGCTATGATCTCTATGTGCTATGATCTCTATGTGCTATGATCCCTATGTGCTATGATCTCTATGTGCTATGAGCTCTATGTGCTATGAGCTCTATGTGCTATGAGCTCTATGTGCTATGAGCTCTATGTGCTACAGAAGGGAATTAGTTCCACGGACAGGAGAAGTGCCAGGTTCAAGACCTGCTTGGACTGGAGTGAGTTCAATGCCACTCTGGGCAGCTGAGCAAGACCCTGTCCCCAGACGTTTTCACTTTTGGTTGGGGATACGGCTCATCTGCATAGCGCCTGCCTGGCATTCCTGATGTAACAGGTTCAATCCTCAATATGGAAAATGACAACAAAAGTGATGGCTACTGTTCCATTAGAGCGCAGAACTAAAGCTTTGCCAAACCCCCTTCAATATCCACTGGCAATTCGGTGCAGTCAAGAAAACCATGCCAATGTTTATGAAACTGTCAGGATGGCCGTGACAATTGTACAGCTGTCGCTAAGGTGGTTCGCTTGTAAATCTCAAACTCACACAAGTATTCCTTCCCTGTGTTAGTCAAGGGTGCGTCTTCAGCCATTTTCTCCTCATTTCTTAAGAAAAGGAAAGATGACTCTTGCTGTGTTGGCACATATTTGAAATTGTCTACCATAAAAAGCTAAGAAAATAAATTTAAAATGTTTGTCCTAGAAATAAAGCCGTAAACACAGAAATTCTTAGTGAGCAGTCGCAGGCTGGAGGGCTGCACTGAGTGGTTCTGTTCCTGAGGCTCTGTCTTCCCGTCTGACCTCTCACAGCTCCCGCTGGCTGCTGGCTTGAGCCCCACTCCTCACACAAGGAAGCTAAGGCTTGGGAGTAAAGAACACAGTCCACAGTCCCAGAGTTAATAAACTAAAAAACAGAGGAGCAGCAAAGTCAAATAAGATAAAAATTCTAATTTTCTAAGAATACAAGTGGTGGCCCTAACCCAAACGGGATCACAAGCCACGTGGTGACAGCCTTACCCCATGTGTCCTGAGACTGGAATAATACACCTGCCATAAGTCAGAATCTATGCCACAAGTGACAATGTTTCTCCAAGGGTATGTGATTTCTTGTTTTGCTTTAACGTTGTAATTTTTAAGAGTCAGGGGCATATCATGAAACCCCACGCTCTGTGAAAGATTCCATTATCAGAGTCGCTGTTATTGAACCTTTTTAGCCCAGATGTAATTTCTTACATGTTACAACAAGTTTGGCACGCATTGTGAATTTCAGCCAAGGTTGATAAAGTTCAATAACTCGGCTAACCAACCATGTGTGCGGCTCATTACAGGAGTAATAAATAGATTCATCACAATGGACATGGAGAAGCCCTATGAAAGTCGGATGCCATTGCTAGTACTGCTCATAAAAACACCTTTTGGACTTTAATGTAATTTTATATGTGGCTATCACACCTACTCATCATTCAACATCACTATATGCACCACACACTCCACACACACCAGACACCCACATGGCTTGCTGCATGCAGTCTAGTCACAATGGTGGATCTTCTATTCTAGAGATCTATAGCTGCTTAAATCTACCCATGTTACAGGGTCACACAAGAAGGTAGATCAAGTAGAAATACAATCTGACAGACACATCTACAGACATCATTTTTATTTATCCTTTGTTGGGTCAACTGTAATGAAATGCTTCAGGGTTTTTAATAAAATCTGTATGGATAAATAATTCACACAGCACACAATCTGCCCACTGACACATTCAATGGTTTTCAGTGCAGCATGCAAAGCCATCGCCACTTTCACTATTATATCAATTTGTGACAATTTCATATATATATGGTGGCGGAAAACTGATCTAGATAAAAGTCTTGGGTGGAAGAAAAAAATCTAAGTTTACAAAACAAAGAGATCCTATGTTCAAATGTTCCACAAAGCTGGCCTCTGATATCGGAACACAACTAACAAAATTTAATTTACTTAGAGAACAAACTCGGGCGAGTGGAGAAATGAAAACCTTAAATTCTATCTCCTGTTGTCCTCTCTTTTATGTTCTTAAAAGGAAAATGTAATATAGATATCTCAGAGAACTCAAGGACGCACTTCCCAGGAAGGAACTGTGCCATCCTGGGCAAGCAGTGGAGATGGCAGGGCCACACTCTAAGCAGGACACAAAAGGAATGTGGGGCTGATCCTGGTGATGGGCTGGGATGGCCACTCCTCTCAGTAAATCACTGCTCATGAGCCGTTCTTCTAGCCTTCCCCTCCATTCCAGCAAGTCCTGGTCTTAGTCAACAGGGGACAGACCACATTTAGATTGTCTGGCAAGAAAGCGACACCTCTTCTGTCTATGCATCTCTCCTGTCCTCTCCTGGTCTCCTGCATCAGTAGCATCAGAAGTCAGAAAAAAATTTTTTTCACTCAGTTTAATGCTCACTTCTAGACTTCCTCTTTGCATACTTCTCCACGGCAGAGCTGCCCCGTGATGACACTATTAATATCCTCAGGCTCGCCTGGCTTTTTTCACATCAAACGTGGACAAAAACATGACCAAGCTTTCTAACACAAAAGCAATCAGCTTAACTCAGCAAGGAAAATATTCTGTGCAATTCATTCTAAGCAGCACCTAAATGATCACGACCTGAGTCAAATAATGTGAACGTTTAACTCTGCAAAAAGAACAACAGAAGAGCGATTTATGTTCACAAGCACTCAGCAACTGCCAAAATCTTCCAAGAGCTTAAACAGCGTAATGACAGACACCGATGTGCCAAGATAAAAGTAGTAGACACAACCAAAAGGATGAAGAGACCAGCTGCGGCTATACCCTGAGCATCGTGAGCTAGGAAAAGGCACCAGTCCTCACCCTGACAAAGGAAGCTGAGCGATCTCAAGGGGAGTTTGATGCTTCCCAGATACCAACAGGCAAAGTAAAGTGTCAGCTGGTACTAGGTGCTAGGTACCACCAATATGTGCAGTACTACCCAGCATTAGTGATAGAATTTCATTCCGAAGACTTCTGATAACATCCACAATAGCAGCTGTCACCGCTAGCACGTGGATACTGACAGCCCATGCTCAAATTCAAGCAAATGCTACAGACCACATTAACGCTTGCTGTTCTGTAACTGGCCACAAGTAAATTTCCCCCCGGCCAACCGGAGAGCAGTTATGGTTGTCTGCATGATCACAGATATGGAGAGGTGAGGGGAGGGGGCACTAGGCAGCAAATCCCAAGGGGAGCCATTAAGAAGCATTTAAGAAAGTACATATGGAGCTCTAATATCTGAACAAGAGCCTGCAAAGAAGATGGAAGAATTTACCGCCTATTCACTACCAACTCTGAAAGCCTTATTTCTGATGTGTCAAGTCTGTGCTGTTTTGTTCCCTTCCAGCTCAAGCTCAGTTCTGCAAATGCATCCCCTGCTCTTGTGAGTTGGGCTGCTCTAAGACAAGGCTCCTGTGTGTGCCATGCAACCAGAGGTCCCCAGCAGTGGTATCTGTCTGCATTTAAATCCATCTGCATTTGTTCTGTGGGAGAGTCCTGGAAATCGTTTCACTCCCAAGTACTTCCCTCTGGACAGCTTAAAAAGAACATGGAGTTTTAAAGGAGTATCTTTTGAAAAGTTAACACTTTTAAATGCTTCACTTCACACAAGCCCACCTTAATGACAACTAAAATATGAAGTCCACAGGTCACTCCCTGAAGACGGAGTATACCATCCTGACCTAGCTCACTTTCTCATTTTACATAATAGGGCATAAAGTTTGCCTGGAAAGCGTGATTCCGCATATTCTCCAGACCATGACCGCTATCCCTGCAGCCCTGGCAGAATGCACAAGCATGAGTTGCAGCCGTTCGCCTCCCTTTGGCTTCAAAGACCATGCTCTGTAGTCACTGCAGCACTGGAAGAACTACAGGCGGAGCAGCACAAGGAATTATGGCAATTATAAACCTCCCCGAGCAGACTGTCAGATTCACAGCCAGCATTAGCACAGCTCAGCTCCATCACCCGGCCTGAAGAGTCCAGAGCTACGGGGAAGTCCTACCACAGAGCAAAGTCTGGGACCTCACGAAGTGAAACCAGGGAAGAACAGTGAAGGACATCTGGCAGCAAAAGCAAGCCAGCCACTCAAAGCAGCTACAACTCGTTCTCAGTACACACTAAGTGGAGAGTCACTGCTCAGGCCAGAAGCAGGAACAGGGAGCTGCAGGTGACCTTTAAAAAAAAAAGTAATATGCCTTCATGTTTATTAACACAAAGCAAGCAAGAGAACCATAATGAACAGAAATTACAGAAGAAGCAATTACATGGGATCACAGATCACACAGTTTAGGGTGCTGCATTCACCCCATACCTATCATAGATTCTGCACTCCTTTGTAGCCATTTGGAAGACATATATGTGGGTTAAAGCTTAAGAAAACTCAGACACTAACTCTGTGATTTAAAGAGCACCAGCTGCTGGCAAATGTTCTCTTCAATGTAAAGAAACTATTTACTGATTTCCTTGTAGTTGTCTCAATATGAATGTGGAAGAGGCCTCTGCGTCTGTGTCTTTAAACACAAATAGAAAAATGTAGGAAGTCAGGAATGACCCAGAGGCTACACATACACACATACTCAGGGAAATGACATACAAACGCTACAGAGCAAATCAATTTAAATGCTCTGGAGAAGCACAAACATCCATTGTGAACATTCTGAGGTGTTTGCACCTCCCTAAGTGTAGAGGCTAAGGCTGGTTAGCCACTGAAGACTAAGCAACTAATACCCAGTAATTGATAAATGTGTATTGAATGCACAAAAGAAATAAGTAAAAAGAGACTCTGAGGTTGTGGGTCAACTATCCACTCTCCTCACAACTAGGCAGGTCACATGACCAGAGGCAAAGGGCAGGACAAAGCCTGCAGGGGATAATAGTGTTCAGTGAGCACCAAAGGATTAGACACCAGAGGGTTTAGTCAGCTATGGCTGCAGTAACAAATGCTACCGATTGGGTGGGTGCCCTGAAGAGCAAACAGCTTTCTTGCAGAGCTTACTGATCGGAGAGTCCAAGGTCAGGGTGCTGACTTAACAGGGCTCTCAGAGGGAGCCCTCATCCTGGTTCACAGAGCTGCCTTCTCATATCGCACTATAACCTTGCTGGGCAGAAAGAAAGAGAGCTAGCTCTCTACCCAGACCTGTAAGGGCACTAATTCACATTTCCCCTCCGGATATAACCACATCCTGAGCTACCGACTCTGCTCAGGGTCACTCAGGACTAGGATTTTAACAAATGAATTTGGAGGACACTGTGAGCATTTGGTCCAAAACACTAAATCTGATTTCTAAAACTCCTCAGAACTTTAGATACCTTTTGAGTAAAGCATCCTGATTTTAATATGCTGGTAAGAAGATAGATAGATAGATAGATAGATAGATAGATAGATAGATAGATAGATAGATAGATAGAATTAAATGCCAACTGGAAGTTTTGCTCTTAGCCAAGAACCCCTACACACATGCGTGCACACACACTACATAGAGGCACATATACACTACACACATGTGCACATACATCCCATGTGTCCACACTACACACACATATGTATACACACTACACATGCCTATACACACCTATCCACACTACACACATGTGCATACTACAAACATAACAATATGCACATGAATATACACACATTCTCATATAAATATAATCACTTTCATCGAACACTGGATTCCAAGAGACTCAGCAAGACAGTCCGAGTTTCAGATCTGTGTGGACCCTCCTACTCCAGAGAAACTGAAACTGGCAGATCTGGGGTACCAGGGGACTGCTCCCAAAAATCAGACAGAACTTTTCCAGACAAAATTCCCCAGTCTGGAGATCCACCGAGGAAAGAAGTAGAGAGGGACAGAAGTTTTTAAAGCTGACATAGTCTGAATGGGACTGAACACCTGGTCCCCAGCTGGTCGCTCCTTTTTAAGAGGGTATGGAGTCCTTTGGACATGGGACTTTGCTGCCAGAGATAGGGCAGCCACAAGGGGCAGGCCTTGAGGACTCCTGTAGCATGAGGTCAGTTTCCTGATCCACCAAGAGATGAACAAGCCACACTGCAAGCTCTCCAGCCACTGTGCCTTCCCTGCCAGGGGGACTGGACCTTCTGAGACCCTGGAGCCTTCAATCTCTTCTCACAGGGTTTGTCACCGTGACAATAGAACTGATAAGCCGACTGGTGCTGAGTTTCTGGGACAACACATTTGTTTCTGCCCTAGGTACAGGAATGCCTCTCCCCGGACAATGTGGACATCTTGATCTTTGAGAATGTCGCCTGACACAGCAAAGGGGATTTTGACAATGGGGTTAAATGAAGGATTTACAGTGGGGGGAGGGTGACCCTAGATTACAGGGGAGGGGAACAGTACAGAATGTCATCCTAGCAGTTAATGGAGGGAGGTACTGCAAAGCTAGGTCACAGGAAGACTGGGTGGCCGGAGGGATGTGCTGCATGGTTAGAAGGTGGAGGATGGGACAATGAACCAAAAGGACACAGGAAGTTGCTAGGAGCTTTGGGAAAGGAAAGGAAATGGGCACCTCCCACCCCAGAGCCTCCAGAAGGACCAGGCCTGCTAGCACCTTGACTTTAGTCTGGTGAGACAGTTATAACTTCTGACCTCTAGAGCTGCAGCACAGAAACTTGGTGTTTGAAGCCAGTAGGTCCATGATGATCTTTCCCAACAGTGACAGGAAATGGAGACTAAATGAACAGGGAAGAGCCACATAACAGACACTGTGCGTGTGTGTACAGTCCAGTTCGTCAGTGTCAGAGTGCCTGGTGATGATGCATAAACACAAATGGCTCCATCCCTGATCAAGAGGAAAATACAAAGGAAGCACAAAGCACAGGGCCAAGCAGCGATTACACTTGGTGAAAAAGGAGCCTCGGGCACGCAGACAGTCAGCTCTGTAGACAGAAAAGATGGTGTCTCTTGCCAAAAATCTGACTTGGCTCACGACTGAGATGCCTCTCCGAACAGATTTGTTACGGCGCTCTCCACTGTGTCAGCTACTCAATCTGGTAACTGGACAGGAACTCGGAATGGAAACTTCTTCACTAAGAGATACAGCTGTGATGGCATGGGTTTGGTTTGGTTTGAATGCATTGATGATCTCTAGGCTGAGACAAGCTTCTTAAGCCCAGCTGCCGAACTGAGCGCGCACAGCTGCCTTACTCTACAGCACAGCCGCACAGAAGAGCCCAGCGAGTTGGAAGACAAGATCCTGGGCAATACAGAAAGTTCATCCTTACAGACATGGGTGGCTAACAGCGAGCTCCTCCTTTTCTTTGCTGTTTTCCTTGTTTTCCCATTTTTATGTTTGTGCATGATATGTGTATATGTATGTATGCTTGTATATATGTGGGCACGTGTGTGAACGTATATGCATGTATGTGTGGAGACCCAAAGTCGTAGTCAGGAAACATCTTCCATCACTCCTCTGCCTTACTTATTGAGGCAAGGCCTCTCAGTCACAGTCAGAGCTCACAGATATGCCTGCTCTCACCTTCTCAGGCTGAACAGCTGGTGGGCTGCCAATCCCACTCGCTTTACTATGAGTTCTGAGGATTTGAACTATGGTCCTCATGTTTGCAAAAGAAGCATTTAACTACAAAGCCATGTTCTCAGCTTCTTGGGGTCCCTCCTTTTGGAGAGATTATTTTCAATATTTGGCTTCTATGACCACTTGGAAAAGTTTCCAGAAACAAGACGGTACTTTAAATTGTTCTTGTGGCCTATCAGAAGAAAGCACTCAGTTCACATAAGAATTCTACATCTGCCTCTGAACTGGCTCCATGCTGCAGACAAACTGAACACTGAGAAACTAAAGACCACCAGCAAGAAACCATGCAGCCCAAGAACTGGCAGTATTTTCACTTAGGAAATCGCAACACAAGCCCGCCATGGACTTCCTGACTCTATGAGGAATCCCTTCCAACTGCACCAAGTTTTGGCTTCTGGTCCCCTGGATGTCACCGTACTCTGTCAACTCTATCTGAGACAATACCTGGTTAAGACTTCCTAATCATAGCCACTAAACCTGCTGCACAGCACACAGTCCAGTTTCCTCAGCATCTGGCTCCCTTCCTGAGCATTGAAGTTGATGCCTGAACCAACCTCCCAGCACACCCCAATGAAAAAATATCAAGAGCTCCTAGAATATTCCATCTACTAAGGAATTAAATTACTCCCTTCCTCTTCCAACCTTCAGGGCTCTTTCCTACAGCCGCCAGGGTATTCTTTTCCACAACCATAAGCACCCTTATTCTAAAGGACTCTCCAGTGTCGCGCTGCCACCCAGTATTTCATCTATGTGAAACAGTGACTGAGTCAGGCGTGGCGGCTCATGCCTGTGATTCTGACTCAAAGTCAGCCTGGGCTATAAGACCCCCTTGTCTTAAAGGGAAAATGTGGCGTCACTGAGATAGCTCAGGAGGTACGGGTGCTTGCCATTGTGCCTGATGACTGGAGCTGGATCCCAGGAACCCACATAGTGGAAAGAGAGAACTGAGTCTTGTGAGTTGTCCTCTGACCATACACACACATGCATGTACACACACACACACACACACACAAATGCAAATTTAAAATGTTTTAAGAGACAGAGGAGTAATATGCTCTATATTTCACAAATGAAAAGCCTTAGATTAGAATAGTAAAGCCTGCCTTAGATCACTTATCAAGCTAACTGCTGCCCCACAATCTAGTTTTCTTCCTCCTATGTCCCAAGAACGTCCAGCCAAGGTGCTGAACCTCATTTCTGAGTGATGAGAAAATCACATTCCAACACTAACATGTTCTTGAGTATTCCAGAAAAGAGCAACAGCAAAAGTGGACGTTTAGGCTTAATACTGCAGGCAGTCCTGCAAACCATCAGTCACATGAGCAAGCGTCCTGGTGCCAGACACAGAAACAACTGTGATCTCTCTGATTCATACAAGGTCTAATGGTTCAAGTCCCTCCAGTTCCCCACCCACTATGATATCCTTTTTGTTCTCAGGCTGCAGCAACACCAACCCAGCCTCCTTTGTCTTTCATTTGATTCCTTTTCTTTCTTTGCTAGATGATGGAACAATCTGCCTTCTAACCAAAAGGGTGAAAATCTTTTCAGACTAAAGAACAGGTAATTCCATCACCGTTGTTCAGAAAGATGATCCTAGGACCAATGCATAGCTTCTGTAGCAACCTTGGGAGGACCTCAGAAGCAGCAAGCTTGGACACACCAAACTAATGTGAGGACTCACTCCAGCCTCCACCGCGGAAACGGCTGTAGGCTAAGTGTCTGCAAAGGGCCCAGAGCTCCATCCTGAATAACTACACACGAAGATGGAACTCTCAGTGCAGCTCAAGAGCTGGAGGAAGTCACCTGGCCTGAGTTACTCAGGTAGGAAGCGGTGAGCAGTTTGGAAACTAGGTCATGCCTGCTCCCAGAGTCAGAACTCCTTGTCTGCCCCTCTTCAGACTGAAGCCCGCCACCAATCAAGCCCGCCCTGCCTGTCAGCAGAGCTATTTTCAGCATTGGTACAATTTCACTACACGGGAGCCAGGCTCATCACATGAGCAAATGCAGGGGAAAGCTCCAGAGTGGTATTATTGGCTTTAACGGATCTGAGAGAAAACTGCAAAGCCCGAAAGCACCCATTCCTGACTATTGTTTACTGGCCTCGCAAGCCCCATTGTGAGCCTGTCAAAGGTGAACCTGAGTTTGCCGGGTGCCCAGGGTATGAGGGGGAGCTGGAGTGCCAGGCAAGGCATACTGCCTAAAGGACTTCATGAAGCAAGCTGGGAAGTCAGGCTGGCTTCTCTATGAATTGCCTCTTGATCACAGGATTGAATATGTATTTAGAGTAACAGACACTTGGAGATAAATTAACTTCTAAGAGAAAGGGACATTTTGAAAATTAAATTATACTGCATGGAACGAGCAATCAATCAGCAATCAATATGTATCTGATAGCCATGCATACAAAATGAAAAGGCAATTCATAAAAGAATAAGTACAAATGGCCAGACGTGAAAAACTGCTCCATCTTAGGTATAATCAGAGGCGTGAGGATTTAATTGATTTTTTTTTTAATGCTCTTTCCCAAGGTTGACAGGGACACGGGGCAACAACTGGCATTCAGACTGGTACAACAGTCTAGGGGTACAGTGTCACAAATCAAGATCTTAAGTTGGTGAGGAAATCTGCCGATTCAGCAAGTCTCCTTCCACAAAACAAGGCTGCAGAGTGTCACAGATGGGTACAAACACTTAATTACAAAATGTCTGTCTCCATCCCGTGGCTATTAAAAAGCTGGAATCTACCCAAATGTGCCACACTGGGGAAATAGCTAGAACCATATAATGGAATAGTATGCAACCATTTAAGAGGTGGAATATTTAATGGCAAGGAAAGATACAAACCACAGCTCAGAGGAAAAAATCACAAAGGAGAGGAGCTGATGCCTAGAATTGGAGATGCTGAATACTAACTGTATGCTTCCAGCTGGTAAGGGGTTTAGGACACGTTTTGTTTTGTTTGTCTCCATTTTCGAAATTTCCCACATGGGATACATATACATGTAACAATAGAAATAATTTTTAAATCATTTAAAAGAGAAGACGCAGAAAGCTAATTCAGTCTAACACATGGCTTGATGAGTGCTAGCTCCTATAGCCCAGAACTCAATGCCCACACCTGGCTCACACTAGCCCACTAGGAAGAATCCTAAGCAAGCATTCATGCCCTCACCTGTGAGCAACCCGGGGTTTAGAAGCCGCATCCTGCCATAGGCCACCCTGCAGATCCACCCTCGGCCCTCAGATGGCTGATCCCAGACCTGGCTCAGAGTGGGTGAGCTTGGTGGGGTATGTGCAGTTACTTCTCAGGCAAGCAAGGTGGCAGGTACCGTGCCCAGGGCCCCAGGGAGGAATCAGAGGCATTATGTACCCGTCCAAGGACCTCACGTCTCTCTTTGCTTTCTCTGGCACCATTCTGATGCAGCTACAAGCACTAGATGAGAATTCTAAAAGATAAGCAGAGAATCCTCACATCTAAAGAGCCTATCAGGGTAATATTACAGTGATATAGAGACATGGGTCTGAAATTTTAAGTACAGTTTAAAGGTAAGAATGAGAATCGTGGGGTTATTTATTTTACAACCACACAAAAACTCTACCTAATTTTGTTTCTATGAGATCTGTTCAAACAGAAAGCCTAGATCCACTCACCTTGCTAATCTGCCTCACACAGTGAAGGTGATGCCCTGCCCCAGTTTCAGTCTCTACCCCCCCTACACACACACACACACACACACACACACACACACACACACACACACACACACAATCTCCTATGGACACACATGTCTAGATCTCCTTAGACTCTGGAAGGAAACTTTAACCTGACTCCAAGGACAGCTGTCTGAGTACAGTATATAAAAGGATCCAGAAATAAAAAAAAAAAAAAAGAGTAAAACAGTCTGATAAACGAACACCAAGAGACTCCATGCCACCCAGCTCAGCACTAGCTCTGTATCCCAGAGCTCAGTCTGGCAAATCACTATGGGGGCCAATTAAATCAAGGGAAATGATTTGGGCAGGGGGACCTCCAACCACTGGACTGTTCTTCTTGATAAACCTATAAGTACCTTACACCAAGAGATCCTTGCAAGAGGCCCTTGTGGCCCAAACGCAGTTTTAGAAAAGGTTGAGAACCCATACAGGGACAGTGAGAGTGACGGGAAGGGCCCAGGACAGGGCTGCCTCACACTACCCAGTGACAGCCAGGGTTCACACCTGCAATAATAAAAGCGGTGCCTTTATTATCAAATCTGTAATAATTCCCAACAGTCACCTAGTTTTAACAATTTATTTCTTAAATGGTGAGCACATCTGTGCACGAGCGAACCAAACATCTCCACCCGGGTGAACCAGTCTGCTCTGGGACAGGAGGATACCCACAGTGTTTTCAGGTCGGTGAGAGGGGAGGGTGGCTGAGAAGTCACACAATGCACGACAGTATATTACAGAGTATATTCATCCTGTCTCCATTTACAATCTGAAAACAAGCCGTGTATAAAGCCAAGGCTAAGTTCCTTTCTTCTGGGCCACATTTCTGTTGACAGCTGAGAGTAGCAACGAATGAGCTGCTTAAACTTTAATGGTAGTATCAAAATCCCCCCAACACTGTGCAGAGCACTGGCTGCCTGCTTCACAGTCTGGCTTATAGGACCTCTTGTTTAAGAAACAGAATCTAAATGAGAAGGGATACATTTTCTTCCAGTACTAGAAAGCATTGTTCATAAACAACCTAATTAAAATACATTATATCACAGCAGATAAGGCTGCTGGGCAAGAAAAAGTAAATAAATAAGGTCACTGAGGCATTCTAAATGAATCTTAAACACGAGCATTAATATTTAAATATTACAATCCCCACTTAGAAAAAGAAATCAGATAATTGATAGGCCAGCACACTCAAAACCGATAATGCCAAGGAACACTGTCCTTGTGTAATTTGGCGGAACAAGCTGCTCCCTGAATACAATGGACCTTTTTGTGAAATGGACCTCTTCATCTCTGGCATTTTATACAAACAAAACAAAAACACAAAGCCAAGAAAGAGAAATGTGACACTGGCCCCCGTCTTCAGCCGGGGCTCTATCACGGAGACCGACACGTCCTAAAAGATATGTTAAGGAGGGAAAAGGCACTATTTAACAAAAGCAAAAGCGAGGCCAGTCAGCCAGGGAAGAAAACTACTACGGAAGGCCGGGTTAGTTCAATTATGTCGAAGGGCAACAGTGCCCTCTAGTGGGAAGTAGGATAAACTAGCGGAACATGGCTGCTTTCAGGTTAATTACAGAAAACAGCAATACTTGTGTTACAATGCATACTGTGCCGCAGCTCCATTATAAGAAGGCAGGAAAGAAGAGAATCACTTTAATTGAATTTTATGGAAGACCATTTCCAAGTTTGCATGTGATATACCACCTTAATAATGTAGAAATCAGATTCGTAAACATTTTCTTTGAATTAGGAGTTTCAGCCACTTTGTCACTGAAGCATAGCTAACATGAATTACATTTATTAAACTGACATTAAAAAAGTGAAAACCCAAACCTACTTGAAAATATAAAATTAACTGGGGCCTTAGAGAGCAAATTCCTTCTGACAATGACCAGAGGGGTATATGCAACATATATACACGGTCATAAACTAACTCATTCTAGGCACCCTCCGAGGTTTTTACACAGGGTGAGCAAACCACACGGTGGTGATCCCTGCAGCAATTTTAATGGGCCTCTTGTTTGGGCAGTGAGCATCCCAAGCACTATGATATCCAAGAATATTCAGATGTGAAGTGGCTGTTCGACTCACGAAGTATTCATTTTTAATTTTTGTGTAATGCCAATCAAGGACCTTTTCCAATATTGTCAAAAATCTCAAATTTCCAGTCAGATGTGGAGAAGGCTGAGGCAGGAGAATTCCCCTGAACTGGAAACCAGTCTAGGCTATGTAATGAGACTGTCTCAAGGAAAACAACTTCCAACAGTTTCTCGGGAGGGAATAATTTCAAATCACTTTAGCTTAAGAGTACAGTTGTCATAGATATATTTAATTAATTCCCCCGGGGTCACTTCGATGATTTAGGGGCTTCCTTCTGCTTATGAGCAAAGAGTTCCCAAAAGGAAGATGTTACTTGCGGCCCCATGAGCTCATATCTCATCAACTGAAAAGGAGAGCAGTGGGGAATTTCAGGGCCCCAGACACAAAGGTGCAGGCTTCACTCAGGAAAGGGACTAGGGGGCAGGTTCTGGCAGCCCAGCTAGACTCTGACGCCCTGTAGTTCCCGATAAAATAACGATGCCGCTGCATGGTCATAAAGGAAAACAGCGGAGCATGGGCAGCACTCTCTGTAGGCGGGAACCCACTAGAGTGGGGATTTCCAGGATAAAAGGGTGGCACTAAACTTCATGTCAGAGCACCAGCACATGATTTAGGGACAAGATCCTCTAAACCAGGACATAAGCACTCTGCGCTGTAAGAGCACTGCGAGGCTCTCAACAAGAAAGCCTGGCGCTTTTACATTGCTCTAAAGACAACAAATTGAGGGGTGATTGACAGCTTGAGTGAGCACCTCTTTTATCTCCAAGAGCATGAATTTGGGGTGTATGTGTGTCTCTACAGTAAGCCCTGGGGTGGTGATTATAATGACATATATAATAGTAGAAAGTTAAAGCATCAGTCTTAAAATACATACATACATATTATACACGTACATAACTATTATACATGCATATATACAGCAACATGCATACACACACTATATATACAAACACATTATACACATACACTACACACACATTTTATATTTATATATACACACATACACACTACATATACACACATATATACACACATGCATTTTTATATATATATATATATATATATACACATACACATTATATATATATAAACACATACTACACACACACATCAGCATCGCTGGCTTATGCTTTTTTTCCAAGGGAAAAGCTAGTTTTGTTTTTGTTAATGGCTCCTCTGGCTCAAAACTCAAAGCCAGGCCAGGCTATTTCAGAGGAAACCACATATGATGCAGGCTGACATTATAAAGGTCCAGAAGATGAAAGAAACTTTTCATTCTGATTAAGCTCAGAAACCCTACTGACTTAGGACTAGAAGAGAGTTCTATCACTGGTACTCTGAACGCTGGATTGGGATGGTCTGGTGTGCTCACGCCTGCTAACAGGGTTCTAACAACATCTGACAAAAGCCTGACTGTTTCTCCATAAACAGCATGGCAATACGTCCACCTATTTGAAGTGTCAATCGTATGGAGCTCAAATGCTGCTCTGACAAACTATGTTTGGCTGCTCTCTCAGAGCCAGTCGGTGCCATCTGATTCCAAGTCAGACCACGGGTTCAAGGCAAGCAGCGTCCACACAGCACTGTGCAAACATAACCAAATCTGCTCGCAGACAGGTTTAGCTTAGGAAAATCCATGAGGCACCAGGAAAACGGGAGACTCCCTAGCCTAAAACATGCCCTTCTTGAGACTCCCCAGGACTTAAATGCGGTCATCTCCACGTTGAAGCCGTTTCCTTCATTTTTTACAGAATCAGAGCCAGCCAGCCAGTGGCTAACTCCAGAGAGCCACAACCTCCTGCCCCTCCTGCCCAGCTGTGCTGCACACACGGTAGTGAGCTCCTCCCTTGTCTACTGGTTAGCAGGCTCCGGGCTCTTGGTCTGCTAGCAGCAGCTCTGGATGAAGGGACGGCTCCCCCTGGAGCCTGAGATGCTGATCTCCACTGAGGTCCACAAGCTACAGCTTTCAGTCTAAGTCTTCAGGTTCAGAAAGCTGGTTAAACAAAGGCCAAGGAGAGAGTGTTAGTTTCTGAGGAGACAACAGTCTAACCTCCAGCTCACTAAGAACACGGGTAAGGTGGGTAGATATTGGGGAGACAACCCTTCCAGCTACCCATGATGTGCTGGCCATGCTCCTCCTGCAGCCTGGGTACCCATTATCCTAGCTCCAGCTACACTGTGGCTGACAAGAATGCCAAGGCAACCCAGCTTTGTTTTCAGCTAGACCACCCAGTGTGGGAAGAACTAATGCTTTGAGTGTGAGCCCCACATAAATACATTAGTTTGGGGGCCATATAATCCCTGCTGTTTTACTCAACTTCTGGGGATACCCTAAATGTGCATGGCTGTGTTCCAATATGAAACACCTACAAAATCAAGTCAGTCAGGTTACACCCGGGGCCTGCAGTTAATCCACAGCCAATCTAGACAGCTGAGTCCAGTCAAAAGAGGTAAAGCTGGCTAACAACTGTAAAGAGAAGGCCCAGGAGCTGGGTGTGGTGGGGCACATCTGTGATCCTGGCAGGCAAGGCAGCTGGATCAGGAGCTGGAGAGTAGGCTGGCCTATATAGTGAGCTCAAGCAAGGACACATGGTAAGATACTGACTCCAAGAATCAGTTTTTCCATGCTCCCATTGTACTTCTGCATAGCCTCTGAAGAGCCATCCTGGCCTTTTCACCCTGCATAAAACTGAGAATGCTTCAATTGTGTTAGTAATATCAACTATCAGCACTCAGAGTTAGATCTGCATTGCTTATGGCCAGTGTGAGAAAGGCAGTGACTGAACAGTCTGCTCAGAGCTCACACCAAAGGCGGCAAGGCCCTGGGAAAACACAGGCCTCCCTCAACCAGCACTCACAAGCAGACACAGGGGGTGGGGGGAGTGCTCAGAATCAATCCACTCAGCTTCACAGGCCAAAGACTCAAATGCTGATACACAGACAAGCATCGCCCTGCTGCGGCCCAAAGAAAGGGATGCTGACAACCCTGGCAAAGCTTTCACAGAGGTGACACCAGTGATCTTGGGAGCAGATGCCCACTCCACTCTACATTCAACAGGCAAAAATGAAGCAGTTATGCTAGTTTATACATCGGCAGTTGAACTGCGGGGGGGGGGGGGGGAGACACCAGTGATGGAGAAGCCACAGACTACCTGGGCAAGAACACTTTTCAAGACTTTCTCAAAGGACACAACAGTCAACTGTGTTGTGATGAAAAGACACGTGCCTATCAACCTCCAGCTTCTTCAAGCTCGTTACACCTGCTGAAGAGGGACAGGGATTTGTACAGATTCGATTACTTGGAATTTGTAGTATATTATTCCAAAAATTAAGAGTCAAAATCTTCAGCACTAGCAGAGACTCGTGCTTGGTCAAGTAGAGAGGGAGAAGGAGAGACAGGAGTGTTAAAGTCAGTCCCTGAGGGAAAGCAGGGGCCGGGAACACTGCTGGCTTTCCAAAAACCTCCCACAACCCACTTCCCCTAACACTGTGACCAGTCACACCAGTGAGACCGTGCACATCTCCTGCAGTGCACACAAATTAGAGAATGGGCACAGGAAGGATGTGCTGGAGGGAAGTGGGAGCAGTGGAGAGGTAGAACATCCGCCCTGCTCCCAGAAGCCTTTGGGGCCCACGTGTTTCTTCACACTTCACACTTCAGAATCTCCTTATCTCTCTGTATCAGAAATCACCCAAGCATCATTCTCATCCTGTCCGCGGCCAGCTCTGAATCCAAGATGACAAACAGCTGGCGCTGCCACTCTCTGCGATGACAACAGTAGTATCCAAAGGTCTGCTAGCTAACATCAGAGCAAGCAGCCCGACGGGAGCCAGTCACACACCTCACTGATCAAAGACAGCCTATCCCCGGGGCTGGAAGGACGGCTTCCCAGATAAGCGCTGCCCAGGGAGAGAACCCAGACTAAGTTCCCGCACCATCATGGAAGCTCACAAACATCTATAACTCCACATCCATGATATCCGATAACCTCTTCAGGACTCCCAATGTGGCGTACAGAATACTGATACACATAATACAAAATAAGTAAGTTTTAAATAAATAAGAAAGAAAACCTGTTCAACTAAAGGACCGAGAGGTGAGGTCTTTCATTGAACTCTTAGTGAGCCGAGGGTTAGAAAAACAAAGGGGTTTTTCTTAACTCATCCAACCATCTTTAAAACTTCCTCTGCAGCGTCCCAGGTCCACACTCAGAACTGTAGCAATGCATTGCTTCTCGGACCCTGAGGAGCCAGTCATTATTCCCAGCACTGCGGCTCCACTGACAGCATGGCACTTCTCCAGGATTTACCCAAGGCAGAGACTGAAAGGGCTGGACGGAATGTATTCAGAGCTGAGATGGGGTTTGGGAGGTGATTTTTAAGGAACCTGCTTCCTATTTCTTTAAAAAAATTCCTTTGTCTCTTTACCTTAGTGGGAGTATGGTCAAGATACTGACCATCTCTGGGATGGCGATCTCAAGCTCTGAGAGCCTGACACATAGCACAGTGACTGATCCACTGTGGTACTTCACCTCCTATGCTTGCTGGAAAAGGACACTGGGGACTCCAAAACCAGAAAGAAGAACAGAGAAAAGCTCATGAGAGAGGTCATGATGGGCCACTGTGATAGATGATACAGAGATGGACAGAGAGAAACCTGACAGAGGACAAGCCAGAGGACAGCTGGATGCAGCTCTATTCTTCAAACTGAAGTTGCACATCCTATCTAGAGTCATTCAGATGCTAATGTCAGATGTCAATGGACCAAAACAAAATAAAACCCATCCCTCAGGATGGCACAAATGCCATTGCTACTGCTGCACCAGCCCGGGAAGCCACTGACCTCACCATGGCCACTGTGGTTAAACAGTGGCAATTAGGAGGGTTGCTACAGAGGTGAAGACAAGGACAAATTCTCCAGTTTTATGAAGAAATAAGATACGGTTACCAAAAGAAAATGATAGGCTCAATGACCAGTGGAAACCTGCAGTACCCTTGGATCCAAAGTCACAATCTGCTGTTGTCCAGTATCCCATTACCAATCAATTTTGGTTTGAATAACCCAGGTAATTGGAATACATCCATGCACCGCACAGACCGGGTCAAAGACTCTTAGCCAGAGCCTGTTGTCTCCAGCCCCTGAATACCAAAATAGTCACAGCCTTTGCTGACTTCTCAGCTTTGAGCAACTTCAAGGTCAGGTCCCACACAGCCTCCCACTGGAGCATGGGGGTTGAAAGAGGCTGTGATTCTAATGAAACAACAGCTCAGAAGGAAGGCTATGTGACCATCTTGAGACTGGAGCTTCACTACCAAAGTTTTACTACAGTTTTACATTTAAATGGAGTTCACTGAAAACCAAAAAGAAAAAAAAAAAAAAAAGGAGTAAAGTAAAGTAGGATGACAGTAAGGTACGGGCCTACCTATTCCTGAATTCGCGCCGGTAACCAGGACCACCTTTCCCGTGAAGTCTCGGCCCTGCAGGATCTCCATGGCAGTGGTGCTGCCGTCGTATCTCTGTCTAGTGGTTGGCTTTGTTGGATTATCATCCACAGTAAATGCCAACCTTGGGTCCAAGTAGGTAGTTCTTTTATTTATGTGGCTGCAAAGAACAGGGAGGGCATTGAACTCTATACAGCAAGGACCAGCATCTCCAAATACAAGATACACTAATACCTCAGGCAAACACCGTGATTCTTGCACCAGAAGGATTACTGTCAAACATGGAGAGATCCAGAACCCATTTGATCTTCTAACCTTCAGAGACTGTATTCCTGCCTGGGAACACAGCCATGGAAGCTTCTCAGAACTACTTGAAAGTACTACGGCACACTTGGCCCCTTTTCTCTCACAGCAGCTTCCTGAGATGGCTCTAAGCTTCTACTGAATTCCTGTTAATATAAATTTGTCTGTAAGATCTGCCAGGCACTCCCATCAATACATGTCGAGGTACTTTTGCTGGGCTTTTCGGGGGCCCAAAACCCCTGCTATACAAGGAGAAAGTGGAAATGATGGAAGTTTTAATAACTATAAAATGTTTTACTGTTTTGCATTTTAAGACCACAGCAATGCCACCTATAATAAGTGCTCTACTTTTAATTTGGAATTGATCTAGAACAGAAACAACATTAAAATATACTGGCACATACAGATTATTAAATTACTCCTTTTAATACCATTTTTATATTTTAAATGTGTTCTTGGGCCGTCAAGATGGCTCAGCAGATAAAGGGGCCTGCTCCATAACCTGATGACTGAGTTCAATTCCCAAAACCTATGAGATAAAGGAAACAATCGACTCCTGCAAGTCCTGATGGCCATGATGCGCATGCATGCGTGCACATACACACACTCTCTAAATATATAAAATGTAACACAAGAATTATGTGTATTCTTGAAATCTGGGATAAAGTCATTGTAATGCCCTAAACATGTTTAAAACTATTAAGAACCCTTCCGATATACATAGAGTGCTGTGATTTAAAATGTGCATGTGTGGGCTTCATGGCACAGGCCTATAATCCCAGCAAAAAGAGGACTGTAATTTCAAGGCCAGCCTGAGCCACTTAGTGAGGCCCTGTCTGACAACACTGACATTAGGCAGTGCTGGCTGTGCTGTCATCTCCGCTCCTCAGTGACTCCACCTTGGTAGACCAGATCTGGCAGTGGTGACAGCATTTGCACATGGAAACAAATCTACACTTCTTTTCCCTGAAGAGCTGGTTGTTGAGCATATTACAGCATACACCTGCAGCAGGCTAGAGAATAAATAACAAGCCAGGAAAACCTTGTTCCAGCTTGCTTGCAAACCCATGCTCGTTCTTAAATAGATCAGCAGTTAGCTGATGTGTCCATAGCTTGCTTCTGTAGTTTTACTGGGACACAGTAACGGGCATCATTTTTGTATTAAAACAGAAACCATGTAGTGTCATACCCTAAAACATGATCTCTGATCCACTACAGAAAAGTTTGTTGATCCCTCTCTATAGTAGGCCAGTCAAACCAGCATGCTTCAGAATTCCCTGGAGGGCATAGGCTGCCAGCTACCACCACCCCATCCCAAGTTGAAATTTAGATAGTAGGGGAACTGAGTGTGAGTGTGTGTGGTGTGTGTGTGTGTGTGTGTGTGTGTGTGTGTGTGTGTGTGTGTGTAATAAGTTCTCAAGAGCTGCCAAGGATGCTGACTGGAGAATCCCACCTTGGAACCACTGCTCTGGGCAATAAAGAGGAAGGTACCCCAGAGAACAGCTTCACGATCATGTGTATGCTCCGGAGGAATCTGGCTGCAGGGAGTCCCAGAGTTCTACAGTCATGTTCTCCAAGAAAAACATGGAAAAGGATATTTGGAACATAAAAATAAAGAAATGATATCCCTATTTTGATAAGGGTAATGATTTTTATAGATCAAGGGAGAGGAAACCCTTTATAATCTAATAGGCAGCAGAGAATACCCACACATCCACCTACCCATCAGAGAGGCTGCCCTGCTGGAGCTGCCAATGACTGCTCAGACTCTCCAAAGCAAGCCCTAGACTACCTGCCCCCAGTGCAGGAGACATGCCAGAAGGGAGTTCATTAGGTTTGCTGACAAACTATTTACTTCAGGTAAACCTGCTAATGTAATTATTCCTACAGGGATAGTAACAGGTGAGGTCTAACACTGCCACTGTAGTTACAAAAATATGAAAAATGGGAGTTCCAGAAATGGCACAGCAGTTAACGGCACTTGGTGCCCAATTATGAGGACTGGAGTTTGGAACTCAGCACCCATCAACAAGCCAGGCATCCCAAGTTTGTACATCTGTAACCCCAGCTCCAAGGGTTGTAGATACAGGACTGCTAAGGCCTAGTGTAAAGATAAGGGTGGAAAACTGCAGATTGGAAGAAACAAAAAAACAAAATCACCAAGCCAGCGAAAATGGTTACTCCTGCTGACAATACAGGTATATATGACTTCAAGGATCCACCAACATAGGGAACTGTAATTGAAAATTCCTCTTCAAAGCCAACCTGGCCATGTTTCTACATAGACACTTACTCAACAAAAAACAGTTGTCCGTTCTCGTCAGTCTCTTGCTCCCATCCATATGGCAAATCTGAAACACAAGAAAGATTGATTGACAGCTGTGTATGTGTAGTGGAATGAAGCCAAGCCATGCCCCAAGGTCAGGAAGAAGGGTCATCCTTCTTATCTCCAGTACCCTAAACTCTCTGGACCAGCTTCCTCGGGTAACAAGGTCAAGGGCAGTGGCTACAGAAGGCCCAGTCTCCCATCTGAAACGCACATTTCTGCCTCTGATTTAGCTAAAATCCTGTTACACTCTTGATCACCCTTCAGCGTTCACTCGGCTCCGCCTCTTCCTGCGAGCCTCAGCAGCTGCTCGCGTGAGCGTGAGTTCCCGAAGACCGCAACCATGTCTGCAAGTACAGCGGACACTGACCAGTGGGGTGCTGACTTGTGCCATGGTTTAGAGCCATCCCATCATTTCCATGTACCAGCCCATTTGTCTTCAACTAGACCCCAAGCCCACTGAGGCCAAGCAGCTTCAACGTCTCTTGTTTTTATTCAGTACTTCTTCTATTCCATGGATTGTGTACTTGTTCGGAAGCACACAGAAGTCATGGTCTCATAAAAACCCGACATTTGCCTCCACAGCCTACACTAACAGCAATCACACACACGGTGCAACTACAGAGAAACCCAGCAAGGCAAAGGCCTCAACTATTTCAGTAATCTTTTGTTTAAGGCCAGAAGATACCCTCCTGTCAATCTCAAGATCTTATCTCCTCTCCTGCCAAATCCCACTAGACTCTCAGACTGAGAGTCTTATTCCTTGATGGTCACCCAGCAGGCAGCCTTCCCAGAATGCCAGGGTCAACTGCTACCTCACCACTGTGACACCTTCCCTAGCTCATCAATGTTGCAGACTTGGGATTCTGGGCTACTGACATACAAACCTCCTGCAACTCGTTTCCTTTTGCCGGTTTTCGGATGTTCCCACTGGGTCTTTTCCTCGGTGTGGCTGAAACACAGACCACAACAGAAAACATTAACATGGCTAAAGAGTAATCACTATGTCTCTCCCAGATAGAGTGGGAATAGTAAGAACAGGTGCAGAAATAAGTACTCAGAGCAGAAATTTTCCTGGCTACATCAGGTCTGAGGCCCCAGGCCTGAAAGAATTTTGCAGGCCAGGTGGAGAGAGCAGTGGGAGGGCGAGGAGGGACTGGGTCCCAGCGATGAGTCAGCTTTGCAAAGCTTTGTGAGTCACAAAGGTCTAGGAAAACACTTTGTGTTTCTTTTCCCTTTATTTAAGGATAAACTGATAAACTTCAGTGTCTGGTTTATAGTGCTCACATTTAAATATAGTCTTTATTATATATAATCTTTTTTAAATGCTTATTTTCCTTGTTCTTTTTGCTTTTTTTTTTTTTGATGTTGTTGTTGTTGTTGCTGCTGTTTAGTTTTGCTGTTGCTGCTGTTTTTTGGAGATGAGGTTTTATGCAGCCTGGGCTAGCCTGAACTCACTATCTAGCCAGGGAGGACATTAAACACTTAATAACTCTACTGTCTCTACTTGCTAAATACTAAATTACAGAAGTGACTTTAAAAATGTACATTCTGGGCTGGTAAACTGGCTCAAGAGGTAAAAGAGCTTGCTATGCAATCCTGACACAAATTTGCTGCCTGGATCCAGCAGTGGACATAGAGAACAAGCTCCTGAATATTGTCCTCTGACCTCCACCAGAATGCCATGATATGCGCACTGTTAGACAGACAGACAGATACACACACACAGTTTTAAATGTGTGTTCTGACCCCAGGTGTAACTGCAGTGTCTCATAACTCACTGGGTCCTGAGCACACCCAAAAGAACATTAAGAACGCAGTACGATGGCAGCACAGGTCACAGGCTATAACAAGATGACAGTGGATCTGCGGACACTAGGTCTGACAGGAGAGGCCCTAGGCGCCACTAGTCCACTCACCCCACCTCTCAGCCATCACTTCCTGTCCCTTGCAGAATGGGGCTGCTATGAGGACACTGCTCAAATGGCCCCACGGAGAATCATTATAATAAAGTGGTAAACTAGTAAAACATTCTACTGGTAAACTGTCATGTGTTGTCCAAGCCCACTGAAAGCGGACTCTTGGATCAAGGAGCATGTTTATTTCAGGTATCCTCCAAAAGCTCCCAAGAGACTGATGACAGGAAGAAAAGAAGCAGAAGACAGCTAAGGGTATTTAAAAAAAAAATACCATGTCCTTGAACACAGCTAGAAGATTCCTAAGTGCCCTCCCTCAGCTACGATTTACCCCACAATATAAAAATGTCTGTGGGTAAGGGGAAGCTTGTCCAAGGAGAGCTGTACCAGGAGATGGGGAAAGCCAGGATGGCCCCTCACAGGGCTCCCAGATGTCTGCTGCTGTTGAACACATCTGACTTAAAGCTGTGACTTTACTTCTCTCTCAGCTGGGCTCCTCCACTCTGTCTCTGAGGTACTCCACTGGATAGTACTTTGCTAGTCACGGCTTCTATCTATCTGCTACATGGCATTTGGTCCTTTACATTTGTTCAATTCACATTTAATAAGCCCATTTAAAACTGAAAGTATAGCTGTAATAGATCATTCTCGTATAGAGTATGGATTAAAAGCTAGAAACACTGTCGCCAGTGACAAGAACCCAATCATCAGGGAACCAAGGGGACACTGAAGGAAGCACTTGAAGCATTCACTTCCTTCAATCCACACTCAAAAGGAGAGTAACTAACTGTATCACTTTATCACCAGCTGACAAGATGCCTATTTAGATGCCAGGAACCAAACACAGTGGAAGTACAGGTGGCTGGCACAGCATAGACAGGCCTCTAGGGCAGAGACTCTGCACACAGAGGTGCAGGTAGGAGCGGCAAATGCAGGATCACTGGCATGACCCTTAACCTCCTGCTCATACAATCCACTTACTTCTCCAGAGTCACTCATCCCTTCTAAAGACACAAACTCAGTGTTACTCCCTGGCTCCATCCAGATCCTCACACCAGTGGGCTCCAGAATCTGACAACAGAGTCCCAGGTCCTCAGTAAAGCACAGAAGGGCTTCTGCAAATTGATTCCTTCCACGACAGTCTCTGGCTTTACAGCCCTGTACCACAGACAGAGGCCTGCCCTGCCTGGGACCCTTCCTCCTGCTGTGCCCTCCACCTGCCTGACTTCCTGCCACACGGACCCACCTTTCACCTGTGCTCTGAGACACAGGCCAAGGACACCTCTCTGAGACAGGCTCCCTTGCCCACTCACACACACCCCCTGCTGGACAGACTCAATGTACTGGAGCTACTAATACAAGTCATCCATCAGGTCTTGGGGAGCTCCTTTAGATGGCAGCTGCACCTCACTCAGCTGGGCATCACCAGTGTCCACAGGGGGCCTGGCTCTTCAGGGCTCTATACACTTGAAGGAATAAATTCCCTGAGCCTCCCTGTTTCCTGTTTCTGTCCTGGCCACCAGGGACAGGAGTGACTCATACCCTTACTTAGCTGAAAATCTCATGGGAAGTTTACAGCCTATCAATGGAGAGATTCCAAGGCACAAACTAAGACCTAATTTGATAATAAGCTAGGAACGTTATCTTTAAACTTTTTCTGAAACCAAGTAGGGTGATGCAAACATGTGATTCCGTGCCTGGAAGGTGGAGGCAGGCGGCAACCGGATCAGGAATTTTTAATATCATCCCTGGCTACTTAAAAGAATTCTAGGCAAGCGTGGGCTAAAAGAAACACTGTTGGACAAACAAAACTATAGCACACGCCACTAATCCCAGAGGTGAGAGGAGCTCTGGGAGTTTAAGTTTTTAGTTAAATATTAAAAACTAAAAATACAAATTATAGGTGTTATTATAATATCTTGCTTTCTGAAAGCCAAGTGATAAGAGACTCGTGTGAAAAGCCTTAAAAAGATTGATTCTCCTAGATGTTAAAAACAGAAAGCCAGGTATGTTCATGCATACTTGTTGACCCCGGCCAGTCCTCAGGAAGTGAAGAAAGGAGACTCAGGAGCTCAAGTTAAAGCCAGCCTGGACTCATGAGACCCTGTTTAAAAAGATATTTTACAAATTCATAAAAAAGCGGGGTGGGGGGGCAGTGTCACACACCTTTAATCCCAGCACTGGGGAGGCAGAAGCAGGTGAGAAACCTTGTCTTGGGAAAAAGAGAGAGGGAGGGAGGGAGGGAGGGAAGGAGGGAGGGAGGAATGAGGGAAGAATTTCAGAAGAGGAAACAAGGGCTGGAGAAATGGCCCAACGGTGGAGAGCACTCCCTGCTCTTCCAGAGGACCTGAGTTCAATTTCCAGCAACCCTATGGTGGCTCACAACCATCTGTAATGAGATCTGACGCCCTCTTCTGGCGTGTGGGCATATATGCAGACAGAATGTTGT
Organism: Microtus ochrogaster; assembly: GCF_000317375.1. Lineage (NCBI taxonomy): Eukaryota > Metazoa > Chordata > Mammalia > Rodentia > Cricetidae > Microtus > Microtus ochrogaster. The sequence continues at coordinate 22,616,867 of NC_022011.1, read as the reverse complement.
ATACATAATAAATAAATAAATCTTAAAAAAAAATAGAAGAGGAAGCAAATTGGGGGTGGGACAAAAAAAGAGTAATGGGATATGGACCACTATGAAAGTCCACAGTGTACATATGAAATAAAAAGCAGGGACTTGGGGACTAGGAGGGAGATGGACCCTTGGTAGGCAGAGAGCTAGGGAGAGGAGCCATGGCTAAGTAACAAAGGTGAACTCCCAAAGGCCAGCTCTTCCTTACCCTCCTGACCTGAGACAAAAGCCTGACAAAATTTTTTTTAAAAAAAAAAGGCCTTGTTGGTGTTTTGCTGTTGCCAGCAGGCCCTTGGTGATACTCAACAAGTTCAAGGCCAAATCAGGGCATGTTACCCAAGAGTTGTGGGTCAACCAACCACCTTATCTTTCTGTAAACTGACCAACTCTTATATTAGGGAAGGAAAGCTCTTCAAAGACTTAAAAATAAAAAAGAAAGAAAGGAGAAAGAAAACGAACTCTCAAAAAGAGCCTGGATTTGGGGGGGGGGTGTCCAGAGTCCCCCCTCTGCATTGCACAGGGTCTTTTTTAAACGCCCTTCAACTGTTGATTCTGCCTGCTGCTGTTTAGGGTAGTGGAGATTTCTCCACCACTACCTGTAGCACTGGAGTTTTTCCTATCTTTTAATTCTTTAACTCGCAGAGAAAACGAACCCGATTGAGAGCCCTAACTGTATCAAAAGCCCATCATTTTGCACATTAAATATATATTACTTGCTGAAAATGAGCAGATTCCCCCAACGCTAGAGTCAGCTGCAGTAAGTTCTCTATAGAAAACTCCATGTCTGTATATAAGACACTACCCAGATACTACGGGTGGAGGGTCGGGGGTCACACAGTCCTACGTTCACAATGAGGTCCTGTAAAGGCAGGTGGATCTGTGAAAATTCGAGCCTAGTTCCAGGGCAACCCGGTTTTCATAGAGATCCTGTCTCAGAAAAAGGGGAGAAGGAGGAGGGACTGACCACACAGGTAATTCCAACATCAGGCCTAAGCAACTTTCCCACAGATACAGTTCAGCTAATGCCGGCTGGGCGGGAGATCTGCAAGCCACCAGCCTCTCCTCTGTGTGCCTTATGTACAGCACTAGATTCGTTCTTGTGTCAACTCATTTTACTGATGGGGAAAACACTAGTCAGGGCTTTCAGTGGCCCAAGGTCACGCTTAGTTATGGAGAAAGGCTCTGCTGCGGAAACTTTCCCAAATACTTCCCTGGGAAACCACTGTGAGCCACCCAGGACCTCTGTTTAAAACTGCAGACTGCTGGGGCCTTCAAGGGTCGCCTTGGCGGGAGCTGGGCATGGACGTTTGTTCTATTTCCTCTTAAGACCTCGGAGCCAGCACCGCACCAGGCAGTGGCACCTCGTGAGCAGCAGGGGGCGTTGCTGCAGGATGCCCGGTGGCCCGGTCTTGGCCCTGAGCCCGCAGCAGCGGGGCCCCGAGGACAGGTGGCTGGCGATCTGGATGTGCGTGCCCGCCGGGCTGCACAGCGCAGGGTCCAGGCCTCGCAGGACACGGGTCCCGGGGGCGCCGCTCCAGGCCGCTTACTTGGCGTAGTACACCCAGCCGTCCTTGGTGGTTCTCTCCTCCCAGCCGGGAGGCAGCTCATCCTCGCTGTCCGTGTCGTCCAGGCCCGCGTAGCGGAGAGCTGCCATGGTGGTGACAGGAGTAATCGCCGGGTCTCCCCTCAGCAACTCTGCCTTCAACCGCGCCGCCGCGCTTCACAGAGCGCCCCACCCCCCGCCCCCGGACCGCTCGCGCCTGCGCACCGCAAGCCCAGCCGATCCGCATCTGTAATCCAGTTTCCTGTTTTCGCGGCGACTGGCGGGAAAGGGGAGGGAACCTGAAGAGAGAAGCAATGGAAGCGCTGGAGAGACCGAACGGCCTTGCGGCTGGAAGGAAAGACAGGAACGGCTCAGAAACTGGAATAAGCGTCTTCACCCGCTGGAAGGGGCGTGCTCACCCAGTCACGGTGCAGGACTCCGCCCGTTGCTGGGCGACCCGAAATCACTTCCTCATTGTTTTACCCATTCCTGAATGAGTCTCAGCAATGGGGTATCCTGGGAAATGTAGTCCAGGCTCAACAGCGCTATAAAATACAGCAAAAAAAAGAAAGCTTTCTGATAAGTTATCCTAGGTCCCAGTCTCTTCCCTTGCAGTTGTGAGTGCTCAATCTTTTGAGATTGCAACGCGTTACTGTGACCTTGTCATATACAAAGTTAACACTGGAGAACCGCTCAATCGAATTACAAAAAGGAAAAGAAAATCTCAAAATGTTTTAAGCTTACGGTTTTTGTGTCGAGCCGTATTTATTATTATCCTGGGCCGTTTGCTGCCAGTTTGGGCACACCCGTAAGAGTAAATGTCCCGGCTTGATACTACGCAGTTTTTCCATTCACAAGCTTCGTTGTACATGTAAATCCTACATTTTAAAAACCATTTATACTGTGGAGAACTTAGAAATACAAGGTCTAGACAGGTGCAGTGGCTCATGCCTGCAGTCCCAGAATTTGGGAGGCTAAAACAGAAGAATTATCAAGAGTTGAGGCCAACCTAGGCTATAAAGTGAGACAATGTCTCCAAACATACAGAACGTAAAAATTTGCGTTCCTCCAGATTTTCCATTAGAGAGAAGGGTCATCCAGCCATAATGGAGTTCTCTTGTTCATAGGCACTACCTAATTCCAACCTCCCAATGTAGACTCTTAAAGCAATTGACAAGAATCCTGTCTGTCCTAGCTCCACAACCTGAAGCCTACCCTTCAGCTTGGCGGTGCTGAAGGAAGTTTCCAAAACATGCCGGACTAATAGCTTGTCTCCCAGCCCTGTGTTACAGGAAAGACTTCTGGCCCAGGACTGAGGGAATGCCTACCGCTCTCAGAAGACTGCATATTCTATGGGTAAGTTCCGGACAGTGTTGCTCTTGTCTTCTGCTTCCGAACACAATCATTGCTGTGGGAGAGAGAGCTCCTCCCTCTCCGTACTCCTTAGGGGCAGACACATAATGCAGTGGAAAGCTAACTGGATGAAAACAACATCTAGGGTTCTTTTTTCCTCCACATGTGTATATGTGTGTAGTGTGCGTGTGTATGTGGACACACGTGTGCACATGTTTGAGGAGCCCTGGGGTTGATAAGAAGGTTAAATTCTTCAACTGATTATTTATTGAGGTAGGGTTTCTGTTGTCTCCTAGCCTTGCTCCAGGGATGCCTGTCTCAGCTTCCTCAGCACTGGAGATACGGAAAGGCGCCAACCCACCCTGAATTCCCAGCTTGGTCCTCATGCTCACATGGCAAGGGCTCTAACCACTGAGCAATCTCCTCATCCCAACCATTTAGCTGTGACAGCACTGCCCTCCCACTAGATTCCTATGCGAGTGTGACTCTTCAAACATCAGTGAGTTTTTATCTGCTGTTGCTAATCTACTGCACCTCTGCTTACCCTTTCATCTCCCTCCTTAGCCCACTGACTCCTCTGATATGACCAGGAAGTGAGATCACAAAGTCCCCTGATTGTGCAGAGAGAATGAGTAAGGTCCAGATGAAAAGTCTGGGTACCCCTGGTCACCTGTGGCCTCTTCTCAAGGTGTGAGGCCTTAGGTTGACCAGGATTGCTCTAGCCAGTGCCTCTTCTGTCACTTGCTTTTGGTGACATGGCATCAAGCCATCGATATTGATAATGAAGAGTGTCCTTCTGCTAGTTGGATTCTGAAATATCCCCCACAGGCTCATGACTTGAGCGCTTGATTCCCAGATGGTGGTACCATTTCGGAAGTTTCTGAAAACTTTGGGAGATGGTAGATAGCTGGAGATGGGTTATCTGGTGGGGAAGAGGTAGCAGGAGTATTATCCTGGGGCTGGCTGAATCTCCTCGCTATCACCCTGCCTCCAACCCTGCTTCCTACCTGGATCTTCTAATTAGTTTTTGTTGCCGATTTTACACAACCAAAAGTCACCTGGGAAGAGGGAAGAGCCCAGATATGATTAGCTGATGGCTGGATCTCTGGGGAGCTGTCCTAATTACTTATTGATGTGGGAGGGTTCAGCCCAATGTAGGGGCCACTATCCTTGGTCAGGTAGCCCTGAACTGTATTTCTTTAAAATGTAGCTACGAGTGAGCCAGTAAGCAGTGTTCTTTCATGGTTTCTGCTTCAGCTCTTGCCCTGACTCTTTTCAATGGACCAGGACCTGGAAATGTAAGGCAAATCCACCTGTCCTCCCAACATTGCTTTTGGTCATGGTGTTTGTTACAGCAACCAAAAGCAAACTAGCATGCCTGCTGTGGTGAAAATTGATCTGCCCCATCATGCCTTTCCCCACCTTCATCTGCTAAGTCCTCTGAACTCTAAGCAAATCAGTATTTCATCCACTAAGTTGTTTCTGTCTGGTATTTTCTTCACACCGGTGTGAAGAAGCTAATACACAATACACCTCCAAGTTACTGGCTCCCATGTGTGGGAGTTTGAATGTAATTAGCCCCCATAATCTCATAGGAAGGGGCACTATTAGAAGGTGTGGCTTTGTTGGAGTGGGTATGGCTTTGTTGGAGGAAGTGTGTCACTGTGGGGGCGGGCTTTGGGGTCTTGTCCTTAAATTTCCCTCAGTGTCACAATTAGTTGACTTCCTGTTGCCTGCAAGATGTAGGACTTTCTGCTACTCCAGCACTATGTTTGCCTGCATGCTGCCATGCTCCCTGTCGTGATGATAATGGACTGAACCTCTGGAACTCTCAAATGAGACACCCCAGTTAAATGTTTTCTTTATAAGAGTTGCCATGACCATGGTGCCCCTTCGCAGCTAACTAAGACACCGTGGTAGAATTCCAAACTTCCGGGAGATTCTGCTGTCCTCCTACATTGAAAGTTCTCTCCGAGGTTCTTCTGACATGGGCCCCAGGGCTTCTCAACCTCAGCATTACTGACATTTGGGGCAAGTCATAGCAGCGTTTTCCTATGTATTGTGAGATGCTTCCCAGATATGACAATCAAAACTGTATCCAGATTAATGTGTAGTATGGCAACCCTGTAATTCTATCATTCAGGAAGAAGAGGCAGAAGGACAGCTGTAAGTTCAAATCCAGCCTGAAATATGTAGGAAGACCTTGTCTCAAAATACTAAAGGGAAAAAAAAAAGTGATCCTAAATTACTATTTGGGTCTCAGTTAAGAAGCATGCATTAAGTCAGGCATGGTGGCACATACCTTTAATTCCAACAGAGGCAGGTTAATCTCTGAGTTCAAGACCAGCATGATCTATGGAGTGAGTTCCAGGACAGCCAGGGCTACACAGAGAAACACTGTCTCAAGAAGAAAAACAAAGCAGAAGGCGTTTATGTTTACAGGAAGCTAACAACATATTAACTTGTGTGATATGCCAACGGTGCTATACAAGATTTATTTAAGGTATTGTGGAGCAGGTTTCTGGCAAGAGTCTCCGAATGGAATACTACCCCTAAGAACTAGATCATAAGCTCTGAATGCAAAGTTCTGCGACATTGTCCTGTTGGAAATACTATTTTAAGATGCATTACTTTTATTTATGTTGCGTTTCTTTAACTCTGGGAAGCTGTGATACTTTGTCTTGAACACCTGATGGTCTAATAAGGAACTGAACATCCAATAGCAATGCAGGAGAAGGCATAGGTGGGGCTGGCAGGCAGAGAGGAGATTTAGAAAGAGAATTCCGAGAGAGAGGGAGTTTGGAGAAGTAGCCCAAGAAGGAGGAGAACATCAGGAGCCAGCCATCCAGCTACACAGCAATCCACAGAGTAAAATTTACAGAAATAAGAGAACCAGAAAACGCAGAGGCTAAAGGGTAGATGGGATGATATAAATTAAGAAAAGTGGGCAAGAAACAAACCAAGCTAAGGCTGAATGGTTATAACTAAGAATAAGCCTCTGTGTGTGATTCATTTGGGAGCTGGGTGGCAGGTCCCCCAAAATTTCCAAAGAGCTTAACATCATCTTATGCTTCATTGTTCCATATGTTCTGTGAACCCCCTGCAGGTCAGAGACAGCTGACTGGCTGTTCTTTACTCAATTAGCAATTTCAAATGATTATTAGTATGATATTGTCTTCTTTCGCCTTTTCTTTCATCTTATTTGTTGACTTCTATTTGAAGACTGACAAAGTGAAACATGTAGGCATTAGCTGACACTGTAGTTCAGTGGTAGAGTGTTCAACTACTGGTACTGATAAAATAAAAAGCATAGAACCATAATATAGGCAGAGTTTTCCTGTGTCCCAGTAGTTACTCCCAAATCACCAGAAGAGCTTTAATATTAATTATAAATGCTCAGTCAATAGCTCAGGCTTATTGCTAACTAGCTCTTACAACTTAAATAAACCATTTCTATTAATCTATGTGCTGACACATAGATCATGGCTTTATCTGTCCTCCAGCATGTCTTGTTCCCTCTGTGTCTGACTGGTAACTCCACCCTTCTTCTTCCCAGCCTCCTCTGTGTTGGGCTGTCCCACCTATACTTCCTGTCTAGCTATGGGCCAGTCTGCTTTTTATTAAACCAATCCAAGTGACAAATCTTCACAGTCATCACCATCAAGATTGTTCTATGGGTAAAGTTAAACGGAATGTTTAATATTTAGAATATTGGTTATTTTTCTACTGTTGTGATGAAACACCATGACCTAGGCAACTTAGAAAAGAAAGAGTTTACTTGGGTTTATGGTTTCCAAGAATTAAGAAAGAGTATGATGGTGGAGCAAAGGCATGGTGTCAGGTAGTTCGAGCAACAGCAGAGATCTTACATCTTGATCCATAAGTAGGAGGCAGAGAACATACTAGGGCTAGTAGGAACTTGTGAAGACTCAAAGCCAGCCCTGCGCCACACCTCCCCCAACAAGGCCACACCTCCTAATTCCTCTTAAAGAGTTCTACCAACTAGAGACAAAGCATTCTAATATATGGGCCTAGGGGAGGACATTGTCATTCAAACCATCACAGTAAGACAATGCCAGATTTTAGTCAATTAAAATTTTAGCTTCACAACACTCTTAGTTGATTCTTTCCTCTATTTCCTTATCATTTCTGGCTCCTGAACTTCTTTTTAGTTTTGTCTCTTATCTCACAAGGATCTGTCAGCGGGTAAGTAAGATGATAGTGAGCTTGAAGACGGTCAAGAGAAAACCCAAGTGATCTAAATCTAACCCTAAGAAGTGTGTACCACTGGCTTGTTTCTGTGAAAACATCTGAATCACAGTAGTTATTAAATAAGGATTTTTAAACCTCCAAGCATGTGGTTACCAAGCTGGAAGCCAGATGGCTCTGTCTGCCCATGGTTGAAAGTTAGTTCCCAGCACTGATGTCTGCCTTTGAACGTTTTTCCTCTTTTTGAGTGAATACTTCTTCACTAACGAGGAATTTGTGATAAGATGGACACACTTCTGCTGCATAAACAGGAACACTCCAAAAAAATGTAATCAAGGGACACAAATTTTAGTAGGATATTCCTGGTGCCATAGGTCTCTTCTCACTTATCAATGCCAGGAAGTCAGTGATATCGACACGACCCCCCCTCCCCAAACACTCTGCAGACCTGATTTAACTTAAATCATGAGTCTTTTCGAAGGCAAACTTGGTGTTCTGGTGCAAAATAGATCTGGGAAGCTTCCTTACAATTCTGGCTGGTAAAAAAGAATATTGGCGCTTAAACTGATGGCTCTTGCCTGTAATCTCAGTACCTGGGAGACAGAAGCAGAAGGGCTGTTGCAAGTTTATGGTTAGACCTGGCTTCACAGTGAGTTCCAGATCACCCTGGGCTATTAATAATAATAATAGACATGAGTGTTAGGGTAAACTCCTAGTCACTGTGACCTAACTTAGGAATGTCACAGGTATAGATTTGAGTCTGGAGTCTCCATGTCACTGTACTTCTTTATAATAAATTGTACAGAGGCACACATTTATTACAGGAAAGGGGGTCATTTATTAACAGCAGGATTCAGAGGAGCCTGGAGGTGTGCCAGGCCTCAATCTGTGGCCTCAAAAAAAGCAATAAAGGGAAAAATGTTAGGAATATTTTCTAAATACTGCTTCATCTCATCTCATGAATTTTTATATGTTGTATTTCTGTCTTAGTTTTTTAAAAAATATCTTCTAATTTCTCCTGAACTTTCTCTATTACCTGTTTTTTATGGAGAAATATGTCATTTAATTTTCAATATTTAGATATTTTATAACAATTGTTCTCCTATTAGTTTCTAGTTTAATGACACTGTGGTCAGAGAATATACTTTAAATTATTTTAATATTTTAAATGTATCCTAAGGTATTTTTACGGTTCATTTGTGGATGGTTTCTGTGCTCTTGAAGAGAAAATGTATTTGTCAAATGAACACTTCTATAAATGTCACTTGGAGTCAGTTGATTGACAGTGGTGGTTAGCTTTCTGTTCCTGCAGATTGTTTACCTGTTCTATCAATCACTGACAGTAAAATTAGTATCATGAGCATAAATTGGGGGTGGGCTATCTTTCTTTCATTTCTAGATGCTTTTGCTTTAAGCATTCTGTGGTTATATTATGAAGGTTAGCATCTCATTCTAAATGTTAGAATCCTGAAATTTTAGTTTGTTTTATCTTCATGGTGTCCATCAATAACTTCATTGTGATGCTATGTGTCTTCAACGTCCTGGTGTTTTCATGACTCTCTACTTGGCCCATACATTGTCTTTGCTCTGTTAGATGCTTTTGTTCTGTAGAACAGGTAAACAATCTGCTCTAGCAAGCGGAATACTTTATTTTCAGTGGAAAAAAAAAATAAAACCAGCAGGCACTGGAATAGTACCCTAGGAAGGTCACCTGATGAACTCTGACCTCCACAGTCATGATTGCAGAAGTCAGTTAATCTCTTAATTTGCCTCTTGCCTTTTGCCTCTTCCTTTGGCTCTTCCAGTGGTTCTCAACATCTGGGTCACAACTGAGGGTCGCATATTAACTATCCTGCATATCAGATATTACATTACAATTCAAAACAGTAGCAAAATTACAGCTATGAAGTTGCAACGAAAATAAATTTATGGCTGAGGGTCACCACAACATGAAAAATTGTAGTAAAGGGTCTCAGGATTAGGAAGGTCGGGAACCACTGGTCTATTTCTTCTGAGGCTGGATAGAAAGAAAATCAAGGGAACCCAAGTAGGAAAAGAAACCCCTCACCTTGGAATGGAGTTTCTTTTCTGGCTAAGAGCTAAGTAACTGCAACACTGGCAATAAACCCAGATAGCCTGTTTTCCGAAGGATGTCACCAGCAATGAGCTGTGCTAACCTAGGGCCAGCCTTTTTGTAGCCTTGATCAATTTTAATACAAGTCCCTCATCCCTAAACCTAAATAGTCTACATTATAAAACCAGCTTATATTTCATTTAAAATAATTTTTAAGAGAAGAAAAATAAATCAGCCTGGGGAGATATTTCAGCTCGTAAAGTGTTTGTTTTACATTTTGATCCCAGGAACCCATTTTTTTTTTAAAAAAAGAAATCAGAGCAGAAACACAGTTTGTTATCCTAGCAGAAGTAGAAACAGGCAGATGCCTGAGGCTTGCCAGTCACCCAGGTTGCTCTAGCAAGCGGAATACCTTATTTTCAGTAGGAAAAAACAAACAAACAAACAAAATAGCAGGCACTGGAATAGTACCCGAGGAAGGTCACCTGATGAACTCTGACCTCCACAGTCATTCGCATGCTTAGGCACACATGAACATTCACACACACACACACACACACAGAGAGAGAGAGAGAGAGAGAGAGAGAGAGAGAGAGAGAGAGAGAGAGAGAGAAATAAACCAGCTCACACATGTTTATTTAACTTTCAAACTTTACTTGAATTTTATGTTTTCCTTATTCTTTAGGCTTATTATCAATTACATCACTTGGGGAACATAAGTTAGGAAGTTGCAGATTCACGTACACAGTCACTGCCACAAGGTGTGACTTTCTCTCGAGATGCCCACACCCTTGTCTTGGGATGTGTACCATCCTTTACCTTTATGAGTCTTTCTAAACACTTTAGAGCCACTACCTCTGCTCTCTTCTGATTCGTCATGACATTCCTTCCATGCACAGCATAGTAGCCCACCACCTCGCTGTAAGTGAATGGCTGTTCTGAAGGGAGAGGGGAACTTCTCCAGCTGCTGGTGGCTCTGTTGGGCTGTGGTTTCTGGTTGCTACTGCTGCTACTTTGCTGTCTTGCTCCTTGCAAGGATGACCCTATCTGACACAATCTTGGGGTGGGGGACATCCAAACTCGGCCATCTACATGTGGTCCTGGAATCCTTAACCCAGGCCTTGCAAAGATTTCAAGGACAGTAGCTTCAGAGTCAACGTCTTCTTACCTGTTTACTCGAATTATGACCCTCAATGACGATTCTGAGCCACGAATGGGAATCTGCCCCATCATCTGTTGGGACAGATTTCACCAAGTCACAGCCTCCCTGGTTGCTGAGGGTGTGGTGGGTTTGCCACTGCTTCTGGACATGTGAGTTGGGACAGCCATCACCTCTCTCATTGTGTTTTTCTTCCATATAATAAAATAAATCTACTTCCCGGTGTTGTTCTGATAAAAATTGAGAATTGTGTCAAGTTTAGCACAGAACCTGGGATGTGATGGGAATGTGCTGTTCATTCATGTTTGTTCAATTCATTTCCCTCTCCCTCCTTAACTCCCTCCCTCCTCTCATCCTCTCCTTCCCCACCTCGTGCTCGTGGTGTGTGTGTGTGTGTGTGTGTGTGTGTGTGTGTGTGTGTGTGTGTGTGTGCGTGTATGCATGTGTGTGCATGTGCCATACAGGCCAGGCTAGCTCATCCCGAAGGTCCCCAACTCATTGCATAGTACAGGGTTACAGATGCACACTGCCACACTCAGCCTTTTGTGTGTCTTTCTAGGTCTGAACTCACTTCTTGAAGCGAGTGCTTTGGCAACTTAGCCACTGCCGCCTATTAATGTTATCTTTCAGAAGACAATGATGACATTTGGGTTGGCTGGGATCAACCAAATATAATGGCAATTACATATGTTTAATGTCTCCTCTGCTCCCCGAGCCCACTCCTATCTCCCATGTCCCATCTCAAAACTGTGCCTCTTCAAGGCCAGTTTAAATTGTTCTCCAAATACACCAGTGTCCCAGTTTGATCAAATCCAGGCCTTTTCCCTCTTAAATTCTGTCCAGTTTGATATAAATGTCATAATCTAAATAAATGCAATCAATATATAAACACATCCACACTGATCAGATTTGGGGCTTTATTGTACAATGAAAAAACAAACCTAAAATTTAATTCTAAGCCTATGTAATTCAGCTCTTGGGAGCAGGACATTATTCACAAAGGAAAAAAAATATTTGTTTGAAGGACAGAATATATTCAGAATTGTTTATTTCTGCAAAAACCCATTTCCCCTAAGCCTTAAATTTATGTTGCTGCTTTTAAGCAATGAAGTTATTTTTATAAAATCTAGTTAAGCAGTTTAACGGAAATAGCATTGTTTGAATAAAAAATTGCACACATGTGTGACTCTGAAATAGTATTATTTAAGCCCCACTTTCAGCTTCTAATGACAAATTGCCCCTCATAGAGTGAAATACATAATGAAAATGGAAGGGATATATATGTAAAGAAAGTTAAAAAATATTGTTATTATGTATAAAAGGAGACTGCAAGGATGTATAAGTAAAGGGAAAGAGGTGTTTTTCTTTTGTTGTTGTCTAAATAGAGTCTCACATAACCTAGAGTGGCTCTAAACATGACCTTGGACTCCTAAACCTTTTGCCTCCACCTCCCCAGTGCTGGGATTATAGGCTTAAGAGTCTTGTTCTTGTGGGTCAGGTCTTCCTGCATGCTAGACAAGCATTCTACCCACCTAAACTGCACCCCAGACCCTGCCTTGTCTTTCTCTAATTTCTTTGCCCTCAACAGAAACTCTACCTTAGCCTTGCTCATTGACTATAAGTTCTTAGAGAATGCTGAGAGCAGAAATTGAGCAAATACACTGACTCACTTTGGGGGGCAGTCTTGAGTGGGTGGGGAATTTGAAGAGTTAGATGAGAACCTCTTCGGACATCCCTGATCTGATATGGCAGACAGGATCCACGCCCCACCAGGGATCATGGCATCTGAAAGCAAGGGCATAGGCCAACGGGATGGATGAAATTAAGCAGCGTGCTAGAAAGGTTGGGGATTATATGGCACCTAGAATCTCCCACTTGGGACATTCTTATCAACCAAATACATCCTCGCACTTTTTAGAGTGTATTTGATGGTGGTCCCAAGGGCTGTAATGGGGCTGAAAATTTTGTTGCCTAGAGACATTTTTGGTGTGTGTTCTTGGTGACAGCACTAGAAACAAACCTAGCATACCTCCAGCCATACATACTTGGTAAGAATAATAAATGACAGTTTTGGTTTATATGTTTATCATACACTATAGCTGAAGGTCATTTGATTGCTTCTGTCCCCTCAAGGACCCTGATATGACAATTTTGAAAAACATTGTGTGCCTTAAGGAGATAGGTTCGTCTAGGTGATTGGGGACACTCCTTTGAAAGGAGACCCTGCTTGTCATCTCTTTCTGCTCCGGTTTAAGGTGCTACCACTTTTTCTTGCTAATGATCTGCCGTCCTCACCGTTGGCCAAGTCCCAGTGGCTGCTTAACCTTTGTCTTTGAGCCACTAAGACTATACAAGCTGCGCAAACCTCACTTGGTTTTACAAATGTCTCTGTCAGGCATCTTATTGCACTGCTGGAAAGATAGTATACTCCACTGCGTTTGCAACTGCTCTTTTATTGTGTTCATACTTAGAAAAAGAAGTATATAGTGAAAGCCTACCATGTTAGACCCACAGAATCTTCACACAGCTTGAGTCTGTTAATGTGTGTGGGGGGGGCATTTAGAGGCACCTGGAGTTTTTCCCTACAACATGGAGAGCAATCTACAATAGTCACACAACCGAGAAATCAACCACTGACAACATTTCTCAAAATGTATCTCCATCACGACTGAATTTTAAAGGGGAATCTTCCAGGCAGCCCAGTCTTGTTTTCCTGTCTTGAAGAAGCACACGGCTATTATATTTTTCAAATAGGCCAGGTCTATCCACCGGAGATGGCGAAGGAGAGTGGGAAAAGGATTTGGCAGGCCATTTTCAGAAGTCCCTTTCTTACCGTGTCTGGGTCATTCTTTCCTCATCCCCCTTGCAAGATGAAGGGTAACACCCCAATGAGCTATAGTAGAAACACGGTCTGACTCTATCTACCTACGGAGATCAATCTTTACACGGCAACCTTGCATTTAATCAATGTAATTTTGACTTACTTAGGGTGACTACCAGCTTATTTACTTGGGAGGGATATTAGGGGGAGGCTTGCTAAGGGATGATAAACTCACATATGTACCTCTTGCTACTTCGACAGGCCTCATCACTCCATTTGCCCTGAGCTGACTGGGAGAACAGAACACAGTTTTCCCGCTTGCCGCCACTGGGCTGGGCACGGTCCCAGTTGAGAAAGGAGACGGCAAATCCGTGGACATCGAGGAACTTGCCTTCTGTGACCATGTCATTTATGCCCAGCCAAAAGTCGTTGACGCCCGGCAGACTCCTCTTACTATAGTCGCGGAGGGCGCTGATTTCGTCGGAGTTCCTGGGGACGGCCAGGGTTCCTCCCTTGGAAATGCAGTCTTCGTTGGCTTCATGGTAGTGCTTCAGGCCTTCTGAAGCAAGGTAGCATTTCTTATGGACTTTGGTGCCTCGAAGGCAGACTGTGAAGAGGGGAAGTTGGAAAATGAAACCGGATGCCTTTTGTGTACGACCACACCTAACACCGGACCTAGCAAGCAGGGATAGATGTTTGCGTCCTGATTAATTTGTGAACAGCAACGAGCTGCCATTGATGGTTTTATTCATTCCAGACACAATAATAAGCACTCGCCAGTTCAACAACCCCCTGGCTTGGTGGCTTGGCTGGAAAGTGTGGTGTTTTGTCATCCGCATTTGTCAGGTTGTTGACACTTAGAGAAATTATTACAACTTGACATGCCCCCAAAGGGTTTAGGGAGCGTATAATGAATTCATACCCACAAAAGACTCAAAACATAACCTTAAACCCTAGGTTGCTTTGATAGAATTTGTAGCCCAGCTGATGTAAGGAACCGCACGGTGGGTTTCCTTGGGACTTTTAGAATGGAATGGGATTGCGTAATAATTTAAAAAGCAAACACAAACCACCTGTGGCAGGGCATGCCTATAAGTGTAGCACTTGAGAGGTTGAAACAGAATGCTTGCCTATGAATTTGAGGTCAGCTGGATCTAAAGTTCCAGGCTGGCCAGCCCTGCATAGACAGACCTTGTCTCAAAAAAGAAAAAGAAGGAAAAAAGGAAGGAAGGGAGGGTGGGAGGGAGGAAGGAAGGAAGGAAAAAAGCAGACAAAAAGTCAATGAGAAAAGTGTCTCCCCACTTTGGTTTGTTTGCTTGCTTTTTGACACAGGATCTCTCCCTCTCTATCCCCCACCTTGTGTGTGTGTGTGTGTGTGTGTGTGTGTGTGTGTGTGTGTGTGTATGCGTGCGCATGTGTATATACACCTGCCACAGTGCATTTGGCAGAGGACAATATGTGGGAGTCTGTTCTCTCCTTTCTTTAAGTGGGCCTCAGGAGTCAAACTCAGGCTTGGCGGCAGGCACCTCTGCCTGCTGGGCCATCTTGCCAGCCCTCATTGTGGTTGTCACAGACATGATCTCATGCAGTCCAGGACAGCCTCAGGTTCACTATGTAGCTCGGGATGACCTTCAGCTTCTGATTCTGCTGCCTCTACCTCCTGGTTCTGTGGCATTAGCAGGCATGTGTCATCATACCCTGGTTTTGTATGTGGTGCTGAAATGGGACCCAGGGCTTTGTGCTTGTGAGGCAAGCATTCTGTCAACTCAGCTGAAGCCGTGCCCTAAAAACAAGAGTCTTGACACAGATACCAGGCTGATGTGGAATTTTCTCTATAGCCAACTCTGGCCTTGAATGAGCCTGTGCTACTAAGTGCTGGGATTACAGGGCTTGTACCACCATGCCCAGTGGAACTGTGGTTTTCTTACAAAGAGGACTGGGGACTAGTAATATTGCTTAGGTCACCCAGGGTAAAAGAAACCCACAGATAGTTCAAGGGTTTAGTACTGTTGAGCCACGCTCCAGAGTCATGGAGCATGATTTAAGTCTCCCTCCCTCACATTTAATATGAATTATTGGAGAAGTCAGTGTAAAGTGACTATTCAACACATATACTGAAAAATTAATTTTCAGGCAGTAGCCTACTATGGTGGTGCATGTCTCTAACCCCAGCATTTGGGAGGTGGAAGCAGAGTGTTCAGGAGTTCAAAGTCAGCCTCAGCTGTGTAGTGAGTTTGAGCCCATACTGCTCAACACGAGACCCTGTCTTAGAATAACGCATTAATGGTATCAGAACACACAGAAAGAGTAACATGATTTTTCTCATTACACAGGATCCTTTGCCCTTGCTTTAGCTTTCCAATTATGTATCCCTGGAAAGCTGGTAAAAGGAGGGTTATCACCCTGTTCCTAGGTAGCATTGTGTATGGTGAAGGTGATCCTGATTTGGTAACATACACTAGCTTGGGAGTCATGACTACTTGATGAGAAGTTGTGATTGCTACCTGATGGCGCTAACTTTAATAGGTAGGCGTCCTGTAGGGACCCTGAGAGCTCCACTCTTGAAGCTGGTATAAGAGGCCTTGGTTCCTGGTATCCATCCCTAGGACAGGGCTGCTCTGGACCTGTGAATTCTGCTCTCACTCATTCATCTTTTCAGAGCACAGCTCCTGGCCAGAAGTGTGTGCAGCTAGCAGGCCATGGAGGAGGGCTTCTCTCCAGATGTAATCTTTCAGCAGGCTGGGGCCCTAGCCAATATCATAATCATCTCATGTTGGGTGGAGCCTTGTGGACCTGTTTCATCAGGGGCTCCCTGAAGGCCCTCAGTGAACATCTGGTAGGCAATGCTTCATTCCAATCATTTGGTATTCCTTTCATTATGTTTCCCCACCAATAAAGAAGGTAATTAGGGCTGGGCGTGGTGATGCATGCCTTTAATCCAAGCACTCTTTGTTAGGTTGAAGCCAGCCTGGTCTGTATGGTTAGTTCCAGGACAGTCAGAGCTACATAGTAAGACCCCGTCTCAAGCAAGCAAGCAAGCAAGCAAGCAAGCAAGCAAGCAAGCAAGCAAGCAAGCAAACAGAAGGTATAAAGACCTGGTCTTTAAATTATCTTTGTGTGTGTGTGTGTGTGTGTGTGTGTGTGTGTGTGTGTGTGTGTATGTATCCCTGTGTGCGTGTCCCAATGTGTGTTTCTGTGTGTCTGTGTGTGTTTCTTTGGGTGTGTCTGTGTGTGTCTCTGGGTGTGTTTCTGTGTGTATCTCTGGATATGTGTGTGTGTGTCCCTGTGTCTGTGTCCATGCATGTGTTTCTGTGTATATGTTTTTATGGGTATATTTTTGTGTATGTGTTTTTATGTATGTGTTTGTGTTTGTGTGTGTGTGTTTGTATGTTTATATTTCTCTCTCTGTGTGTGTGAGTGTCTGTGCATGTGTTTCTGTGTGCATGTTTCTGTGTGTGTCTTTGTGTGCATGTTTCTGTGTGGAAGCCAGAGGACAAAGTCATGTGTCTTCCTCAATTGCACTCCACCTTGTTTTTCTAGTAGGCGTTTCACTGTACCGAGAGCTCTATGATTCAGCTAGACTGCATGGCCAGTGATCCCCATGGAGCCTCCTATATTCTCACCCTAGCTCTAGACCTGGATGTCCTGGAACTCAGAGATCTGCTTGTCTCTGCCTCCCGAGTCCTGGGGTTAAAGTAAAGGCTAGCATGTCTGGCTGTCGATGTCTTTTGTTTTTTTCATGCTTTGTCTTTTGTTTCTTTCTTTTTTTTTTTTTTATTTAAACAAGCAAACTCCAGAACTCAACATGTGATCTGGATGAGTTTAATCCTGGCAATGACTGGTTGTCGCCTGCTCCCCTTCCAGACCAGACTCTGGTGACCGAGTGTCTCACCTGTCTGCAGAGCTTGCATCTCCTTCAGGGCATTGACTTCCCGCCATAGCTTTTCAACTTGAGACTTCAAGTCACCATCCTTTTCTGGGCACCGTTGTAGTGGGTAGAATGGAAAACATTTGATTAGATGAAATGGAAATATATTTTTAAAAAAGGAATCTGTGAGGGTGATCTTAGCTAAGATTCCTACCACTGGGGGATGCAGAGGAACCGACCATCTCCCACAACCAGGCAAGACGTTCAGTGGGGGGTGGGGGGGGATTAGGACCCCAACCCAACCACATAACCTTCAACCTACAATTTATCCTGCCTACAAGATGTGCTGAGTAAAAGCAGTGCAGAAATTGTGAATCCAGCTCAAGACCCATACCATGAGAAGGAGCCCACCCCAGATGCTGGCTGGGTGGTCAGGACCCAGAGGCTGGACAACCTAGAGACCAAGGATAGAACCAAACACAACTGGGGGGGAAAGTCAATGAAATAATTCCTAACAATATTTTTGCTATACTCAGATATAGGTGCCTAGCCCAATTGTCATCAGAGAGATTTCAACCAGCACCTGATGGAAACAGATGCTGAGACCCACAGTCAAACATTACGCAGAGCTCCGGGAATCCTGTGGAAGAGGTGGAGGAAGAATTGTAAGAGCCAGAGGGGTCAGGGATACCACAAGAAAACCCACAGAATCAACTAACCTGGGCTCAAAGGGACTCACAGAGACTGAGCCGATAACCAGGGAGCCTGCATAGGACTGACCTGGGCCCTCTGCATGTGTGTTACAGTTGTGTAGCTTGGTCTTCTTGTGGGACTCCTAACAGGGGGAGCAGGGACTGTCTCTGACTCTGTTGCCTGCTTCTGGGATCCTTTCCTTCTACAGGGTTGCCTCATCCAGCCTTAATAGGAGAGGAGAAGCCTGGTCCCACTGCAACTTGATAGACCATGGCTGGCTGCTATCCATGGGAGGACTGCCCTTTTCTGAAGAAAAATGGAGGAAAAAGAGTGGATGGGGATGTGGGAAGGACTGGGAGGTGAGAAGGGAGGGGAAATCGCAGTTAGAATGTAAAAAGCAAGCAAACAAACAAGCAAACAACAAAATGACAGATTTGGAATGCAAAATCTAAGGCAGTGGAGGTTCTGATGAAGCCAAGTCAAATGTGCCCTGGAAACAACACACGAAGAGAACCTGGGTGACAAGGTTTGTAGGAACTTTGCAGATGGTGTCTGCTCTCATCTCTCCTTACCAAGCTTATCTCTGTATCTTGCACAGACTTTCTTGATAATTCTGGAAGTTAGCATCCCCACTACTAACCTTCCTCAAAACTTGTTTGCTTTCCTTCAGAGTGCCATTTAGGTTTTACTTACTTAATTTTCTTAGTTTTATCATCCACAATTCTCCCTATGCTTGACATGATGCCGAACATGAATGGTGCTTGTACTGGGGGCATATACTTTGTAGGATGTAAAAAGCTTCATGTTATTTGAATGTTAATGGAGGATGAAGGTGAGTGCCATGAGCTAAAGGCCATGGTGGGTACGGTCAGGACTCAGATTTACGGGGACTCACCTCCCTCACGCTGGGACCTTATGAGGCTGATAAGGTATGGTGGAGGTGCAGTGGCTCCTGGCAGGATTGGGTGATAAAGGACCAGGGAAAATTTACCTATGGGAGCATCACCACCTACTATTTCTCCTTATCCCTTGTTTTCCATCCACCTCATTTTCCTTGTTTCTTTTCCCTTCATCCTTCACCCCCCACTCCCTCCCCCCTCCTTGGTGGTATTTTTTTTGTTTTGTTTACATTTTATTCGCTGTTATAGTGGGGACCCTGGAGCTGCCTCACCCCTCCCTCCCCTCCCCCTTCCATGGGGGTCAGGCCTTCCCAGGAGCCTTTGCTGCCTGGGCTCGCTGGAACTCCTGTTGCAGCTCAGCAAGGGTTTCCCTCTGTTGCTCTGACTGCCGCTCAAGGTCCCGAAGCTGCGATTCGTAGCACTTAATTTCCGCTGTGATATAGTCTAGCCTCTTCCCCACCGTGGCCCGAGCCTCCCCTAGCTCCTGTTTGACAAGCACGGGTCCCAGCAGCTTAAAGACGACCTTGGATCTATCCAGCAAGGCCAGTTCCTCCTTCACAATATTATTTTCTGTTAGCTGGGCCTCAAGCTTCTGCCTCCCTGACATGGGTTTACTTAAGTCCTTCTGCAGCTGTTGATATTTCTCCACTTCTCCCTGCAGCTTCTTTTGGATCAGCTCAGCCATGGTGAAGATGAAAGCCTAGGGCGAGGGTCGCTGGCTCTCAAGCGATGGAAGGCACCTGGGCTCCGCTTTCTGGCCCTCTTCACGTTAGACCCACTGTCTTAATCTAAACCCGGGGTCTTATATCTTATGTGTGCTAGGCAAGGGCTCTATCGATAGCCCCAGTTATTTATTCTTGAATGTTCTTAGATGGGGCCAAAGAATCTTCATGATTGTTTATGGACAACTTCAGTCGTACATAAGTGAGTAGCTGTGGCTAAATCCAAATTCTAGAAGGATGGGGACTGTCTTAGTGACCACTAAGAACCAAATACTAAACATGAATATATTAGAAGATCATACACATTGTCTCTGAGATAGACACTCTTGTCTGGAAGCTTACAGAAGAGGGGGCAGAGAAACAGAAAGCCGAATCCACCCTCTGAATGTCTCCCAGTCCGTAAGATGCAGAACTCAAGCGTGGGTGTCTCTGGCTTCCAGCCTGCTCTCTCCCATCCCTCTGATCTGTTTCTGCAAAGCAGCTGTCTCTACCTCCTTGGTCCCCAGCACAGGGACTTAGGCAGAGATGTCACGTAAAGATGTTATGAACCATCTCCAGCTGTCTCTTTGTGGGGGCTGCTATATAGAAACTTGGTTTTGTGGGATGGGAAGGTGGCTCAGCCAGGAAAGTACTTGTCAAATTTGACCTTCCAGAACCCAAGGTTAACTAATGAAGCCAGACATGGTGGCTTGTTTATAATCCCAGTTTGAGAAGCAGTTATAGGCAGATGCCTGGGGCTCCCTGGCCAGTCAGCCTAGCCTACTTGTCAGAACTCCAGGCTAAGAAAAAGCCCTTCTGAAAAAACAAAAACAAAAAACTAAGATGGGTGACATCTGAGAAATGATATTTGAGGCTGGCCTTGTGAACACATACTGACACATGTATGCACAGGCATACACGAAAGACAATCAGTTTTGTGTCTCTGATTTCTTGGGAGAGCATAAAGTCCAGCGCCTTAGTTCTCCGTCCCCTTAAACTTGTGCTTCACGAGCCAGATGTTTTCACATTTGGGCCAGGAAACTGCCTTCTGGGGTACTCAGCATCCCTTCCCCCACCTCTGTTTCACTTGACATTGTACATCCGTTCTTAAGCACTGAACAGCTCAACTGAAGAATATAATTACCCAAAGATGTTTTCCTGTGAGACCACTCAAGCTGGAATAAATAAAGGGGGCATTTAGGATGCAAACCCATCAGCGACTAGGACCAGGTTTGCAAAGGCCTCTGAGGTGTTGCTTCCAACTTACAAGCTGTCAGCTAGACACAGTTCATCCCCCTTCCTTCCCGCTCAGCTTCCAGCTCCTTTCTATTTAAATAAGTAGCTGTAAACACCATCATTAGCACAAAGACACATGCGTTCCTATTAGGCTCCTGGGAGATCATTATGGCAGCCATCACCTGGGTGCCTTGGTGGCTTCCTTTCTCCGTTGCTCAGGTGGATGAACAGAAGGAATGCCCCGAGGAGCTAGCTCACTCTAAAAGGTATATTTTATTCATTAGTATAACACGTAATTTGTTGAGACCCGTGAAGTAAGTACTCAGGGAACACTTGTATTTGCTGCCTAACTGCCGTTGCCGCTGTGAGTCTCTTAAAAGGTCTCCTGTTCTTTGGTGGTCATGATTGTGTGGCGTCAGACCCAGGACAGAAAAGCACAACAAACATTCCCAGCAGGGTGTGGGGTTTTCCGACTGAGTGAGACTAGCATAGACTGGTACTGTCAATTGAAGAGGCAACTAGAGAGTCTGATTCACAGAGAATGCCGCTTCTAGAAGGTACGCCACGGTCTCTCAGTACCAGGACGCACATATGTGCACAAAGGTCACACGCGGAACACTAGGAACTACATAAACATTGCCAAGAAAGAACCCATGAAGCCTGAGCCTCCCCAAACATTAAAGTAACATAGCCAGCTATTAAGATGAGGGAAATACGCTTCCATTTATAGCTATCCAAGACTGAACACGGGAAGTCAATTTATTTACTTGCCAAATCCCTGCAATGCCAATCTGGGAGAGATTTATCTACTGTTATTAGCAGTAGATAATTCTGGGTAAGGACTGGAGTGGGGAAGGTGGATTTTACTTTTATGTTGTTGGTAGTTTTGTGTTTTTGAGACAAGGTCTTAGTGAAGCCCAGGCTACCCTTAAATCTGCTCTACCACGGTTGAGCCCCTGCCTCGACCTCCCATGTGCTAGGGTTACAAATGTGTGACACCACTCCAGCCTTGGCTTTCACATTTGACCCTAGAAATGTTGGCATTATTTCAAGGCACTCAAAATATTTAAAAACAAAATAAGTGAATGGGTGGGAAAAGGATTAACCAACAAATCTAGGCCGATCGCTTTTCCTGTTGTAGACCTGACTTTTATTTGACCTGAAGGCAATGACTTTGAGTCTGGGGGGGAAATAGTTAAGACGCGTCTGCAACTGATTAAAATAACGTGCCTGCCGGGGGTGACCTGAGGATAGAGATCAGGGAGCTAGAAAGAGCAAGAAGCTCACATATATATGTGTTTACCCTCTCCCCACAGTTGCGACTTCAGTAGAGAAGGGAGAGCGGCTCAACAGTATGCCATGTCACTGTGTCTGCTCTCTCCCTTCTTCCTCCGTCCTCACCGGCTGTGATAGACTTCACCCCTCAAGAGAAATATCTGAAACTTTCATTTAAAGAGTTCGCAGGGAGAGGCAAATACATGATACGGGAAAACATCTCTGCTTAAGAAGACGTCCCTCAGAAAAGACTTTCATGAACACCGCTAGGAAATGGCCCTTGAGAAGAAGAACAAAACAAAATAAAAAACCCACAAGCAGCAGCAGCAGCAGCAGCAACAACAAAACCCCCAAGGGGAGTCATCATCCACTGGTGACGTGTGGAATCTAGACTTGAGTGGAGGTTTTTTTGTTTGTTTGTTTGTTTGTTTGTTTGTTTTGGTTTTTTGAGATAGGAATTCAGGTTGCCCAACCCCGAACTCCCTCTCCAAAGATGACTTTGAAATCCTTGTCTTCCTGCCTGCACTTCCCAAGCGCGTCAGCCACCCTTTACAGCTTGGCTTTGCGTTGACCAAAGTGAAAATGGTAAGGAAACAGTGCTATAATATTTATGTTGAGACACCCTGTTAGGAAAATGGCTCAGAGCCTTAGATAAAATGTCACTGGGCCCGCTGCATTTCTCTTTTGCTTTGGTTTCTGCCGCAGGCAGGCACAATCTCATCATCTTGGCTCTTTGCAGCTGCGAAATTTTTGTCTCTTAACCTAGCATAAACCCACCTCAAATCTAGCTACGCTTGATGAGTGAATTCCATGTCAAAATATCTTGAAGTTCTGTCTGATTTTGTGTTGACAGGTTCTTAAATTAAAGAGACATCCAGTACTCTGTGATATGAAAACTTAGATCCCCGGTTTCAACAGCTGTCCCAAGGCTGATAGGGATGAGGAAATAAACCCACAGGATAATCAGTGACAAAAGGAAGCCCCAGTTGCCCCAATCATCTTATTTAATGAGATTTAGTGAGCTTACAAATATATTTGAATGTATTTATATCCAGGAGATCACAGGGCACCGCCAATGAGTGTAGTTCTTTCCCTTCATCCATAAAGCCCTGTGTCCTCAGGTCCGTGTGAGCTCTAGCTCAGAACTGTTCCACATTAGCGAAACTCATAGGACAAAGGACGCATGATAGAGACTGTTTTGATCATAAGAGATGCTTTTCAATAATAATGTTACTAAAATCTAGCACATGTTTTCTTTAAATAGCAAACTCCAAATGTCACCGGATCCCCGCAAAGCCACACACCCACGGTGTAATGATGGTCTCCTAGTGCAGTTAGGGCATGAACCTTGTCCTGCACCTCCCCTGCCTAAGTAAGCCGAGGGTTTTTGCTGGGCAGTCAAGTCCCTTTACCTTTCACGCGGCGTTTGCTGTGTTTCCTGGCTTTCATTCTGGATGGGTAACTGTTGGTCTGATCCAGGAGTAAGGTGGCCACCAGGATACAAATGACAAGTCCATTCTTGGCCATGGCTCTGGGACAGGCCAGTCTGGCCACTTGGTCAGCAGCGCTGGAGCAACTAGGGAGAAGAGAAACTGGGAGGCCACATCTTGCTCTGGGCTGCCTGGAGCTGACTTTATATAAAGGAGCTGCAAGGTTGGCTAGACGCCTGCTGACGAAAGACTGGAATATTCCTCCAGCCATGGCATAAGAAGGCCCCCTGTTCTTACACCTCACGCTGGGCTCCTATTAGTTTATTTTTATTCTGTTTTCATTTTCACATTGATTTGCCTTTTCAGAGTATATTTGAGTAAAAGAAAAAAAATATATGTAATATATTTGATATATATTGTATACATTAAGATCTGGGAAGTGTGAGGTCTCTGTGAAGGCCCAATATATAATTAGAGCTCTGAAGTATATTAAATGTCTGGAAAATGAATCCAGTTTTCAGAGTTAAAAAAAAATGTCCAAATTGCTCAGTGTGATGTGGTTCAGTGGTACAGTGTTCGCCTGGCAGATGTGAGACACTGGGATCAGCTCTCAGCAACGGAAAATAAAGTGATACTAGGATCCCTCCCCTCAAGGAAAACACCTGAACCCTGTTAGGGAAGTTCCTGGATATGCATTGTGTTTGCATGTGTGTGTGTGTGTGTGTGTGTGTGTGTGTGTGTGTGTGTACACGGGGAAGCGCATCACAAACCCATGTGAAAGTCAGAGGCAGTTCTTTCCTTCTACCGTGTAGGTCTCTGGGTTCAGACTCAGTTCTTCACTAAGGTTCCCAGGGCCAGAGATGACACTACAGTCTACTTTTCACTGACTTTGGAAGGCCTGGGCTGTGAAAATGAGCTTTGATTGAATAAGGGGAAAAGATCAGTGTGTAAAACAAACATTGATTCCGCAATTGATCAAAAATACTTTTTGCCAGCTTTGCAAATTCCTTCCTCAGAGGATGAAACATTCAAGCTGCCAAACAATGATGAAAAGCCAATTGTTATCTTAGATCTTTGAGCACACTGCCCTCACATGACCCTTGCAAGGTAAGGTATCTTTTTTTTTTTTCTAAATAAATGTATAATGTTTTCCAGAAAAACCCTCCTGATACCTCTTATATTCTCTTTAAGTCTCAACCAAAATTCCTTGCTTCCTTCTTTTCAAGTTAGGAGGATTTATTTATTTTGGATTTTATTTTAGCTTTAAAAATGATTATTTTATGTGCATGCGTGGTTTGCTTGCATGCACCTATGCGCATCGTGAATGCCTGGTGCCCACAGGGGCCAGAAGAAGGCATTGGATCTGAGAGAACTAGAGTTATAGATGGTTGTGAGCTTCCAGGTAGGTGCTAAGAATCGAACCTGGGTCCTCTGCAAGAGCAGTACGTCAGCTCTCCAGCCCCAGGAGAATTTATTTATTTTTTTATAGAGTAGTATTAAATTTAGAGAGATATTGAGGAGAAAGTACACAGACTTCCTTGATATCTTACTACCCTTCCTGTGCCCACCAGCACAGTTCTTCCCTACTGGTAACATTTTGAATCAGTGTGGTGAATTTGTCACAATCAATGAATGAGTATCGATATATTACTTATGAACTAAAGTCGACAGTGAATAGCGTCTGGGAAGATTTGTTACTTGTACTGTCCATTCTGTGGGTGGGAACAAATGGACAGGACTGTGTCCATGGTTATACTATCCTAACCAATAGTGTCAATAACCTGAGCCTCTTGGTTCATTAAACCATCCCTGTCGGATGCTCCAATCCCCTAGACACACTTGCTCTATAATCTTGTTCCCTCTCAGGGTTTCAGACTTTTTGTCAGGGACCCACCCATTGAATCTGCCCCCCTCCAACTCTATGTCTGGCTTCCCGCAGGACATCTCTGGTTTAATATCTTAGAGTCGTTTCAAATCATTAATGGTTAAAAATTAAATTCTGTTTTTTTTTTCCCTATGAATGTCCTGTGAATTAAAAAATAATGTTCCAGCCTGGCAATGGTGGCGCACGCCTTTAATCCCAGCACTTGGGAGGCAGAGGCAGGCGGATCTCTGTGAGTTCGAGACCAGCCTGGTCTACAGAGCTAGTTCCAGGACAGGCTCCAAAGCCACACACAGAGAAACCCTGTCTCAAAAAACTGAAAAAAAAAAAAAGTTCCATTTTCTGACTTCTGACCCTGTCTTTCCCATCACAATAATGTCTTCAGCATCCACTCAATGGGCCAAATGAGAACTCTGGAAGTTATGTTTGAGTATGGCCTTAGCTCTCTAACACCCCAGTCCCCATAACCATCTGAACATAAAGTGTTGCCATTTCCACTCCCACAGCCATGCTGAGACAACAGATCTTTCTTTTAAATTTAAAAACCAGTATTGTGTGTATGCCTGCTCCCCATGAAGCCAAGAAAACAACATCACATTTCCTTTAACCGGAGTGGCAGAGATATGAATGGCCAGTTTCCAGTTGCTGGAAATTGAATGCACATCCCCTGGAGAAAGAATCAATGCTCTCAAACCTTGACTCTTCTCTTCAGTCTCAAATCACACCCACCTATAGCATCTGACATCTCTGTTTCTTCAAAATGCCTATCAACATTGGAAATGTTCTCCATGTATTCATTCTCCTGTATTATTATCAATTTTGATAATAATACAGCTTCAGCTCTTTCACTGCAAATAAATATAATATACATTTTCGGTCCTTCAAAAAAAAAAATAAATAAATAAATAAATTTAAAAACCAAACCTGATTTCAACAGTTGTTTATGAGGCTTACATACCCCTGCTATCTCCCCTAGCTCCTCCTGGTGACCCTGGTCAAAGGGACTGCTTGCCAAGTTTGAATTGTAGTTAATAATCACTTTAATCATAACTAATGGACTATGTCCCCCACAGAGGCTTTCAAGACCCTTTTCCTGTGGCCTTCTACCTCATCCCTCCCAAACTTGAACTGTTGTGTATTCTGGTGTGACTGCAGCTGGTCTCTCCTCCTTTCGGTCTGAATTCAGTGTCACCTCCACACCCAGGCTTTCTCTGCACGGTCTGAGGGGTCCCTACTCTGCTCTTCACACCACACTTTGATACTCGGGCTTCATCGGCTCACTCCCTGTAAGCTGGAGGCTGGGTCAGTGAGCTTGGTTAGACACACAGTACGATCTTTGCTGTATAGCATTTGCTTAGTAAATGCTTGGGAACATGATGGTAGGCAGCTGTGATTCTGTTTCCTTCCAATGCTCCTCCATTTCCATGCAACGAGGCCCATAACCAGAGGAATACAGCACCTCTACCCACGGAAGTGTGATGAGGCTCATGGGTGAGTTAGCTCTTGGGGGTCCTTCTTGCTAAGAGGTCATCACTCTGAGGCCCAGGGAGGCTCTGAATATCCAGTAGGTGCTCAGCCCTGTGCTCAGACACAGAAGGAAACCCTGCTTGAGCTCTAAAAAGCTTTTGTTTTACATTTATTTATCCTACTCTAAGTGTGTAGGAACGTTGCTTTCATGTGTGTCCTAGTCAGGGTTATCACTGCTGTGATGAATTGCCGTGACCATAGTAACTTGTAGAATAAAAAGGCTTATTGGCTGACACTCCCACATCACTGGTCATCACTGAAGGGAGTCAGAGCAGAATCTCAAGCAGGGAAGGAACCTGGAGGCAGGAGCTGATGCAGAGGCCATGGAGGAGTGCTATTTACTGCCTTGCCCCTGTGGCTTTCTTGTAGAACCTCAGCCTGCAAGACCATCATCCCAGGGGTGGGACTTCCCATAATGGGCTGGGCCCTCTCCCATCAATCACTAATTAAGAAAATACCTTGTAGGCTCGCCTACAGCCTGATCTTATAGGAGGCGTTTTCTTAATTGAGGCTCCCTCCTCTCAGATGGCTTTAGTTTGTGTGTCAGATTGACACAAAAGTACTCAGCACATGCCTGCATGTGTACTATCTACATGCCTGGTACTTGGGGAGAACAGGAGTCCCTGGAACTGGGGGTATAGATACAGATGTTTGTGAGTTGCTTCATGGGTGCTGGATTAGACCCCAAGAGCAACAAATGTTCTTAGTTCCAGCACCCAACGTTAGCTCCTTTTTCCCTTCTTGCAGAGATTCCAAGTTCATGCCAACCCTTCTTTAAAATAAGTAGACTAACTTGCCAAATGATTGGCTAATAGAAGAGACAGGGATAGAGCTCTAAGAACATACTGAGTCTCTATATGCTCTCAAGCTAAAGATTCTCATCCTGCCACACATGATGACTGACGTCAGACATGACCTGTCCTTTTATGTGAATCCTTGCCCCCCAAACGCTGGAAACACCCTCAGAATCTTTAAAAAAAAGGGGGGAGAGAAAGAGAGAGAGAGAGAGAGAGAGAGAGAGAGAGAGAGAGAGAGAGAGAGAGAGAGAGATTAAGACCAATACAGACATGAAAGAGAATGAGTCTGCCATCCCCTTCCCACTTCATCCAGGGAAGTAGCCTTCCTCTTCTTGGAGGCTGAACAATTCCTTCTTTGTTAATTAGAATGGTGAAACCAGCTTGTCTTCTGGGTTGGACCTGGACTTCTGAAAGGGCTATTTAAGAAGGAGCACACATTTTTAGACAGGGAATAGGAATTATAAAAATATTGCCTTTAGACAAAAAGTGTCTTGATGATTTTAAAGCTGTCACCAGTACTTTATTTTCTGTAATAAATGTCTGTTTGCCACACATCCTGGGCCACCCTGTGTCACTACCGTGTTTGTTCCCCAGTTGCTATTTTAAAGCCTTCTCTAAGCTATTTTCCAGAGTCTCGAATTCTAACCAGCAAATCCATCCGGCCACATTGTGATTTCGTCTATTAATACTCAAGGCCAAACACGTTTGAAGGCTGAGTTCAGAGGTTCAAGGGCATCACGTAGGGGAGGTCGTGGGATTGAACTTGGAGATGGCATGGCAAGCTGAAATGCAAGCAAGAACGATCGATAGGTAGGTATGGGCCAGTTACCTTGTTTCTGTTGTTTGTGACTCAAATTGGTGACTGCTGAGAATGTCAACACTTTGAAAAGAGTCAGTGACGGGTTGAAAGGAAGAGGTTATGAGATTGGGCTACACAGGCAGTAGTGTCTACAGGAATAAAAATTAGCTCTGATAGCAGGAGAGCAAATTTCAGATGTCACAGCTCACTAGTTGTGTGACAGTGGTCAATGACCATTAAGAAAACAGTTTCTTTACTCATCTTGTAGAAGGACCAAGCAAACTAGAACACACGTAAGGCGTGCAGAGTTTTGTCATAGCAGATGGCCATTGTGGGATACTCTGGCTTCCCTTTCTACTTCCCTAAGGAAAACCAAGGCCTTATCACACCTATGTACGGCACTCAGACCCACCCTTGCTCTAAACCCAACTTGAAAGACTTAGTCCTGTACTCATCGTACGAAACACTTCTGCTGTGCACACAATTGTCTTTCATGTATTGATCTCCAACTACATACTGATCCTGTGAAACACCAGTTCTAATTCTTCTTAATAATAAAAACCCCTGGCTGGGCGGTGGTGGCGCACGCCTTTAATCCCAGCACTTGGGAGGCAGAAGCAAGCGGATTTCTGTGAGTTCGAGACCAGCCTGGTCTACAAGAGCTAGTTCCAGGACAGGCTCCAAAACCACAGAGAAACCCTGTCTCGAAAAACAAAACAAAAAATAAAAATAAAAACCTGGAGATAGATAGTAAGGGGTAAAAGCTGAGAGATCAGAGAAGCAGTGCAGCCAGCCAGTGTAGAGACCTTTTACCTCTACTGAGTCCTCAGGCTGCTGCTCTCTCTACAAAACCTCACACTGCATGCTCATACTGCCTCTCTCCTGTCTCCTCCCGCCTGATATTCCTCTTTCTGCCCAGTCATATCCCTTCCTGTCTCCACCTCCCTAGTGCTGGGATTAAAGGCATGCGACTCCCAAGTACTGGGATTAAAGGTGTGAGCTATCACCACCTGGGTCTGTTTCTCTTTTAGACGGTAGCCACAGCTTGTAGCCCAGGGTGGCCTTGAACTCATAGAGGTCTGTCTGCCTCTGTCTCAGGAGTGCTGGCATTAAAGGTGTGTGCCACCACAGCCTGTCCCCTATGGCTAACTAGTGGCTTAGTTCTGCACTTTGATCTTCAAGGAAGCTTTGTTTGTTAGATTACAAACAAAATATCACTACAATCCTGGACACAGAAATTGATTTTTTTTTCTCTCCCTCTTCTCTTTTCCTCTCCTCTTCTCCCCTACCTCTCTTCCTCTTTGATTTCTTCCCTCCTTCTTTCTCTATCTCTTCCCTCGGGTCACTAGTAGTCCAGGCTGACCTCAAACTTACTATGTAATCAGGGATGACCTTGAATTTGTGATTCTTTGGTCCCCACTTTCCTGGTGCTAGGATTACAGGCATATACCACCACATCCATTTTATGTGGTTCTGGGGTATCAAACTCAAGGCTTCCTGCATACCAGGCAAGGTTTCTACCATGTAAACAAGCTACACCCTCAGAGTCCTTGGTCTCTTCTTACTTTTTAAACTGGTGCCATTGGATACGAGTGCTCAGCGGCACCTATGGCCAGTGGCTGCCATGTTGGATGACTCAGTTCTGATGCCTGCTCAGATGGCTAGTTAGCTTAGTGGGCCTCTCATAAACATGTGATATGGGAGACATGTCCACCAAGATGCTTTGAAGTAGAGTGATGGTGACTTAGCCTCCATTCATCTTAGGTGCTATGCTAGAATTTTTTTTTTTCAGTTTTCTTTGGTATCGTGACCAGATTTTTTTTTTATGTAATTCCAGAAAGGAAGTCATTATTATATAGTGAGGTTTTTTTTTTTCAACCTATAAATGGTCAAACCTAGCTCTTTGACAATCAGAGCTCAGCTAAGAAGCAACATTCACCTGATGGTGAAAGGAATGCTTGTCCCCCATCCACGGGATTCATGGTCCCACTTCGCACCACATATCATTACACCAAGAGCCCATTTGATGAGCTCCAGGTCAATGAGAGACTGCTAAAAAAGTAAGTAGATGGTATCTGAGGCTTTCCTGTGGTCTCAATACATATGCACACATATGAAGCACCCCTCCCCACAGGTATACACACACACACACACACACACACACACACACACACGGAAGATTACAGGACCCAATGCCTGCTGTTTATGCAGTTTCTTCCATGACCCTGGCTGATGAGGTAATATCTGTTCATGGTTTGGCTTTGGGCGTGTAGCAGTCACTTCCTTGGGCTGCTTTCTAACTGTGATCTCATCCTGAACCAGTTCCTCCCTCTTTAGGACCAAATTTTCCTGTAGCACCTTCCCATGCTACCTACTTTATAAGACCCTCAGATGAAGTGCTAGGGACTCTGAGTCCTTGGCCCGCAAATATCCAGACACCCCATCCTTCCCATGTTCTCCACACCAGCACGGGGTGGTTCAAAGGCACAAATGACCTCACCCAGACTGGAGTCAAATCGTGCCTCCCCTCTTTACTGGCTCTGGGAGTTGGACAAGTTTATTATTAGAACAATCCCTCAGTTCTTCACATTCCTACAATATGGAGATTATATTTACCATTAAATTTGGGAAGATTAGAAAAGATTCCCTGGATATTACCAATATAATGATGATAGCCAGCTTACTTGATATGTGGTCTTACTGCTGAGAATGTAATGACTATCATCATTATTAAAATAACATTCAAGTTTCTACTACCGTTTTTCTTTTGATGCCCACTCCTTTCCTACCCTACCCTGTATCCTCTCTTTCCATCCTCCAAACACCAACTCCACTGAAAGCTCATTTTTAAAGGAAGGCAAACATTCAGTCAATGTTTTTCCCAGATGTACCAGTGTCTCAGATTTATGGTGAGCCTTGCCTGGTAGCACTGCCAAGACGGTTAAAGGATACAAATAAGTCAGTATTCACCTCCCTCCTCTGAGAGCATGGACAGACCACAGTGGAAAGACCTTCACAATCCCCCTCTGTGGGCCTCCTGGAGCTGGAGTTGGTGGAAATGGTTTTCAACCTTCAGGTGCCAGCAACAAATAAAGTCCTTGTTCCTCCGTGGAAGTCAGCAGTCTGCTGCCTCTTCTTGCACTGGAAGCAAGAAGATGGCAACAAGATGGGACGTGGGAACTTGGGCAGGTTTGCTTTTCTGACTGTGAATAATTTTTCTTAGTGCTTCATTGGTGTAAATTCACTGATGGAGCTATGGCCATTTCATCATCGATAGATGGGGTGTTGCTTAGTTTTCATCTTGGTTTGAAGTTTCTGCCTGTCATGGGCAAGGGTCCATTTGGGTTGTTGTTATAGAATTTCTGATGAGAACGTCGTGTGTGTGTGTGTGTGTGTGTGTGTGTGTGTGTGTGTGTGTGTTCATATGTATGCATTCACTCATTCAGGTGCCAGCGGGAGCTAGAGAAGGGTATTAGATCTCCTGGAACTTGAATTCTGGGAGGCTGTAAACTGCGAGATGTAGATGCTGGGAACCCACCTCCAAAGGTCCTCTGCAAGAGCAGTATGTGGTTTTCAGCACTGAGACATCTCTTCAGACCATTTTCTTAGAAAAGAAGTTATATAAATAGATTGATTGAAAGATACTTAGTAGCCGGGCGGTGGTGGCACACACTTTTAATCCCAACACTCAGGAGGCAGAGGCAGGCGGATCTCTGTGAGTTCGAGGCCAGCCTGGTCTACAAGAGCTAGTTCCAGGACAGGCACCAAAGCTACAGAGAAACCCTGTCTCGAAAAACCAAAAAAAAAAAAAAAAAGAAAAAAGAATGATACTTAGTCTGCTGCTTAGCAGCTTGATTGTTGAGAACCAAATCCAGTCTGTGCTGTAGTGTGGACAGTTTTTTCAAGCCCTTCACATCTTGGTTTCTCCATCTATCAAAACAGGAGAGAGAAGCACTTGAAATCCAGGATTGTTGGATGCACAAAGGAGCTCATACTCATAAAGCACTTACTTAAAGTGTTACTCAGGCCATAGTTAGGATAAACAAACAATAGTGAATATCACTGCAGCAAAGGGGATGAGAAACATGGGACGCTCAGTACTTACTCATAATCCTATCCAATGGGAAAGAGGGTCTTAGCCAGTGACTTTCCTGCGAAAGGATTGTGATTGGATTGGTCAGCTTCCAGAATTGATTCATGTGAATCACAAGGAGAGGCAGAACGGTTTTCATGTGTGTGGGGGGTGGGTCTCTGCAAACACGACAACCGGCAGACTGTTGATCTGTGTTATTTAATCACAGCACAATTTGGAAAATAGTTTTCTGGTGATGATTAACTCAATCCCTCTTGTATAACAAAGCTTAAGACATGGTAAGTACATGTGACCTCTTCCACAAAAGTGGCTTCTATAGGTTGATGGAGAAACGATGCTCAAGATAAAGGCCTGGGAAGGATGACAAGAGTCTTGGGTAGCCAGATATGGCCTGGCCATACAGATAGCACAGAGATCATCAGGCTATTAACCACATCCATTCCCAGCCTTTTGGGCAGAAAACAGGTTGTGCATCTCTCTTTGAAAAGACAACACTGTGTGTTTAACATCCCTGTGAGTGC
Organism: Microtus ochrogaster; assembly: GCF_000317375.1. Taxonomy (NCBI): domain Eukaryota; kingdom Metazoa; phylum Chordata; class Mammalia; order Rodentia; family Cricetidae; genus Microtus; species Microtus ochrogaster. Next base: position 22,583,960 of record NC_022011.1, on the reverse strand, counting down.
TTATCTGTGAGCACAAGGACCTTGTGTCTTTTCCTCTTTGACACTTCTTTTATATTTATTCATTTATTTACTTTATTTTGTATGTGTCTTTTGCATGCATGTATGGACAAGCACCATGTTCATGACTGCAGGCACCAGACACTTGTGTGGTATCTAAGGCCAGAAAAGGTGTCAACTTCCCTAGAACTGGAGTTACAGATGGCTGTGAGCCAACATGTGGGTGCTGGGAATGAAGCCCAACTCCTCCAGAAGAACAGCCAGTGCTCTCAACTGCTAAGTCATCTCTCTACCCCCTCCCTTCGCCTTTGTAAGTAAGCGTTGTGTACCTTCTAGTTAAAATCTGAGATGTACAAATATGGATGTGATATGTAAATATGGGCAGGATGTGCCATACAAATGGGCATCGGCAGGATCCAAAGAATCAGGCATGGTCCAAATAACATACAAAAATGCTAAGCATTTCCATGATTGTGCAGCATGCTTCAGGGGGCCTTGTAGTGACATTTAGGACAGCTCTCTATTGGCGAAGTAGATCCCTGTGTCCACCACTGTAAACATAAGAATAGGAGGATGGGTCAGGCTGGATTTAGGTATGCTCTTCCCTGTAACTTCGTTCTATAACACCAAATGTCATTATCACACACATCTGTATCAAAAGACACCATTCCAATCTCATTATACTCCCCCCCCCCAAAAAAAAAGGAAAGAAAAGGAAAGATGCAATCAGGGGAATGATTTAGGGCTTTATTTTTTTTATTTTAAGAGAAAATAGACTTGTTTACCACAAGCTATTTTTCCCTTGCTGGCGATAAGGTTTGTACAGACTGGTTTGGTAAATGCTCAATTTTTGCGTCTTTTGCCTTTTAAAGGAATTGTTAACATTGGAATTGAGGGTATGTACAGAGAAGTTGGTGTCAGCGCCATTTAATAAGTCATATTTTTTCACAAATAAGAAAACATCATTTTAATAAGAATTTTAAGTCTTTGCAATGAATATATGTATATAGATTATATGTATTCATATATTATTTTTCATTTTATTATTAAGTAAAAGATAATTAAAAGTTAAATTAAAAACAAAAAATATAACAAAGTCACACATCAGCTTTTATATCTTTCTTGAGAAGTGTGGAGAGTGTTTTGGGATGGTGGGGAAGACATGATGTCAGCAAACACTGTCTCTTTCCTCAGAACACAGGTCAGCGTTTCTTTCCTTTCAGGAAGCCACCAGCACATCCATTCGGGACGCCTGGTAAACAGGGAAGGGGCCGCTGTTGTTTGGTTACTGTCTAGTTTTCATCTCAGGAGACTTTCTCAGCTTCTGCTCCTTGCCAGGCTGCAGAGGGCCAGGCAGTTTGCGTTGGCCACTGCTGCTTCCTGCTAACGGGGCTCCTTCAAAGTGAAGCCAGACAGGAAATGCTTCCAGAGCTGGCCACGGGGGTGTGGAGACAGTAAGTCCAGGAGACAGGCTAATATCTCTGAAAGTCCCTCATTCACTGGGCCTGCAACTTCTAATTTGTTCTGAATTTTTTTTCCCCCTCTGGCTAAGGAGATGAAGCCACCTTCAAAAATACATACTAGATAGCTGAGATTGCCTGTAAGAAAGCCCGTGTTTGCCTTTGAGTGTCTCTTCCTGGGATAAAGAGCGAATACAGTCTGGGTCTGGGTCTATCGACGGGCATTTACCAAGAGGCAGCAAAGGAAATGTTTTACTGACTAAACTAAAAAGAATATTACTCAAAATGGGTGACTATATTAGATTTTTGGACACCACTGAAATTCTACCATGGTAGGATATTGATTGAGAGTAAAAATGGCATCCATAGTATATGTGCTTTTTACTTCACTTTAAAATTGACTTTTATTTAGTTTGGGAGCATGTATGCACACATGCTAGGATAGTATGTGGATTCGGAGGACAATTGGCAGGGGTCTGGTCTCTCCTTCTACCGTGTGGGGCTTGTGTTTGAATTAGATCTTCAGGCTTAGCGGCAAGTGTTGTTGTTATCTGGTGAGTTATCTTGTGAGCTCTCCTACCGCCACCACCCCACCCTGAAATAGTCAAAGTGATTTATAAAGCAGAGCACATGAAGTGGGGAACGGTAGATGTAGAGGGATGAAATGGACCAAAATAATATAATGGTTGTTTTGTACTTCTGAATGTCTAGATTTCTTTGTCTTTGTTTTTCTGTATCTTTTGCATATAATAAATATGTCAATGTTCTCTTGGGGTTTTTGTTTGTTTGTTTGTTTTGTATTGAGACAGAGTTCCCTTCAGAGCCCTGGTTGTTCTGGAACTCACTATGCAGACCAGGCTGGCCTCAAACTCCTGAAGACAGAGATTTACCTACCTCTTGATTGCTGGGATCAAAGGCCTGTGTTACCACATCAGGCTGATTTTGTTCTTTCAGTGTTTGAGATAAGGTAGCCTAGGCTGTTTCGAACTCTCAATCTTCTTGTCTTTTTCTCCCAAGAGCTAGGTTTGAGCTACCATGCTTGCCATCAGTGTTTTCAGGGTTAATATTTTTCTTTGTGGTATTAAGGGTATAAAGGCTCAATTCCAGAGTCTTAGACATGCCAAGCAAGATTTCTACCATACATTGTGTCCTTAACTTAGAAGCAAACATTTTATTGAAATAAAACATCCAGATGCACCCAATCTCTTGACATTACAAATGACATTGTCATCTACAAGGATGCTTGAGAATGTGCAATAGAATTACAAAAATGGGAAAACTGCTCCCCTGCCATCTCATAATGTTTTAAGTAAATTTACAGCCTGGTATTGGGTTACATTTAGAGATGAACTCAGCTGTATATGTCCTGAGGGACACAGGTTTGAAGAAGGACGCTTAAAAAAAAATCCCATACTAGCTCAGAATTGAGAATAATAGATGGTTATTTATTTAGGGGTAGACTCACAAGTCACAATCCTCTGCTGAAACGGACAACAGTAACTAATCCCACAGCTGGAAAAGAAAGGCCGGACACACACTTTATATCAGCATATATAGTATAAGAGGTCACGCCCAAGTGGACAGGTAACTTAAAGGCTACTGGCAGTAGGAATTTCTACAGCACCTCCCCCTTTTGATTAAATAAGAGAGTTCTAAGCCTAATACAAAATTATATACAATAAGAACAAATATATCAAGCAAGACACATGTGATAAATGTTTCAATATATATCCTATCCTAATGAGTTTAAGTCTTGTATAATGTTCCCAAATATTGTCTATAAATGCTTGATTACATTTAAAAGAGGATATGATATAGATATGAATAATTTGCATTGATATATATCTTGGCATATTAATACAAATTTGAGGTCAATCTTGTTATATGTATATTTCTGCTCTTGACTAAGGTGTTGTAATTGTGTAGTTCATTTAAAAGATGTAATGTATAATTAAGAAATATAGGTTAATGTATAATCATCTATAATAGCCAAGCTTGTAGTCATGTAGTTAGATTTTCTAGATGTATAGAGATTTGTTTCAGTTAGATAGATATTCTTCAAATCTTTCAAAGACCTTCAGAATATGGCATTTAAAATGTTTAAGAACTTAAGCCTTTTCATGACGGTAAGACACATCTGCTCCTGGCAGCACCAGTTACTTCAAGAGGAAGATGGGCATCAAAGAGGCTCCTTATGGAGTTTGCTAGCTATTTGGGCAAGAAACTGCTCTTGTCTGGTTAACTAGACAAGGTAAGTTAAACTGTCTTGACTTCTTTTTTGTTTTTTTGTTTTTCGAGACAGGGTTTCTCTGTAGCTTTGGTGCCCATCCCGGAACTAGCTCTTGTAGACCAGGCTGGCCTTGAACTCCTAGAGATCTGCCTGCCTCTGCCTCCCGAGTGCTGGGATTAAAGGCATGTGCCACCACTGCCCGGCTGTCCTGACTTCTTAACTAGACACACAGGACCCACAGAGAAATGGCTCCTGAACTCACCTAAAGGTGAGATGGTCCTTTGGGGTTCCTGCTACACAAAAGAGTCTGCTAGACATTCTGCAGGGCACAGAAGAAAGTGACTGACAAACTGCCAACATGGACAGAACTGTCTTTGAAGTTTGCTGCTTCATGGAGAAGTCTGCTGGATACTATGGGCCTGTAGGCTGAAGATGGATACCCCAACGATACAAAAGAACCTTGGGTGACTGTCTAGATAGTGAGATGTCCCTGTCAATTTTAGAGTTTTTGAAGTTGCTTGCAATGTACTTCCTGTTTACTTAGGTAATATTATATCCTTTCTTGGGATTCTGGTGTAAAAAACAGCTGAGAGCAAGCCTTGTGGACTGAACAAACACCGAATTCTTGGACTTTTTGTCAGGAAACAGCTATTGTTGGAATAGTCAGACTGTAAGCTGTAAGTCATTCTCATAAATTCTCTCTCTCTCTCTCTCTCTCTCTCTCTCTCATGTATATGTATATGTATATATATATCTGTGTGTATGTATGTATGTATCTACAAACATATATACAAGCATATATATGTTCAAGTATATAGATATATACATATGTATATGTTTATTGATACATCATATATGGTGTTTATATCTATATATAAATATAGAGATGATATAGATATATAAGTACAAATATGGATATATAAATATAGATATAAGCACACATATAACTATCTATATATCTATAGATATCTATACATACATATTCACATATATATATATTCATTTTATTAGTTGTTTCTCTAGAGAACCCTGATTAATATACCCATGGATTTTTATTTGTGAAATCTGTCCTAGGAATGTTCTTTTGACTTGATAGACACAACTGCTTAATAAAGTAAGGTGTTGGCTTTTTAGCAAATGAAATATTCCACTCTTAATGAAAAGTGCCACACTGGGGGAATTGGATTTCCCCTTGACTTCATGTAACTGACAAGGCTTGATTAAACATTAATCACACTCTCCTGGAGACAGGGCTGAGTGTGTTAGGTTGTGGTTATTATAACAGGACCGTGCTTCTTCCTGCTTCCTCGGGGCTAATAACCCATTCCCCCTGACGCTTGTCAAGTCCTGGAGACAGGTAGGAATGACAAAAACACAGTGTTACTCCTACTTGTGTGGCCACAGTGGGATAGACCATTGATTAGTTTGGACTGGGGTATGTCCCATGTGTTGAACGTCACTTGGCTCTTCTTTGTGCAGATGAGTATTCTAAGTACAGGATGCAATGGAACCAGGTGAAAGCCTTCCCTCCTGAGGCTGCCCTTTATGGTTTGGGAGTGATCCCATGTGCTCCTAATGAGTATTATACCTCAGGTGACCTCTGAGGTACAGTTTGTTATCTGCTATGGAGCCTCTTACTGCTTAACATAATTTTTCTCCTAGTTAAGAAGATTCCGCTGTGGAAAAGGAATTCTTCATGACTTGATGCAGATGAATGACTCTCCTTCCATGGTCCCAGAGGTAGACGAGCACACTACCTCTGACCTTGTGAAGGATCTTTTCTTGAGACCAGACGACAGTTCCCTCTGAGACCCAACAAGAACTGGAGCAGGGCTTGCCAAACTGCTTGCCGAGGTTGTCAAATCCATTCTCAGCGGCCAAAAGTTCACAGGTTCAGATGGGTGTGGTAGTGCAAGCTTGTAAATGCAACATTGAGATGCCGAGGCAGGAGGATTGTTGGGAATTTAAAGTTACCTGGGCTATATAGCAAGACCCTGTCCCTAAAACAAAGCAAAACAAAACTAAAAATTCATATGCTGCTCTATGCTATCCCTACAGAGAGTTCTGATCTACCCGAGGGGATCTGCTTCCCCTTTGATCCCCTGCTTCCCAGGAAGGTCTCCTCTGCTCGTCTGGGTACTTCTTTGAAATACTTGAGTGTTCAGCTTTGGGCTATGAAGGTAACTTGGTGATAGAGTATGCGCCTCCCATGTACAGGCCTGAGGTACATCTCAACACCTTGTTAAAAACCAAAACAACAAAACCTAAAATCAACATAAATATCCAAGCCTTTAAAATCATTATTTTATTATTAGTGCATAATGTGCATGTATGTACATTGGCATGCATGTATGCAAGTGTGTGTGCAAGCATTTGCGTTCCACAGTATGTTTATGGAAGTCAGACGAACACTTTTGGGAGTCAGTTGTCTCCTCCTATGGTGAGTTCCAGGGACCAACCAGACAACTCAGGTCATCAGGATTGTTTTTTGGCAAGGGCTTTTACTCACTAACCATCTTACTGGCCCCAAAATACCAAATACTTAAGGGTTTGGGGATTTTGCAAACTCATAGTCCATTATTGACAACAAGAAACTGACCGACATGGGACTTTTTACATCATACAAATCAGCAGCATCAGCATCAGGCCTCCTCCCTCCTGTTGTAGAACATTAGTTGAAGATGTGTTACATTTTTTTTTATGCAGTGGAACATTTGTTTAATGATGCAATGATGTGTTGCATTCTTTTATGTTGCATGTGTTTAACTCTGTCGAAGCTGTGTTCCTGCGGCTGCCTAAAACACCTGATTGGTCTAATAAAGAGTTGAATGGCCGATAACTAGGCAGGAGAGGGTTAGGCAGAACTGCCAGGCAGAGAGAATAAATAGAAGGAGAAAAAGAAAAGAAGGAGAGAGAGAAAAGGAGTAAAAGGAGGAGAGAGGACACTATGGGGCCAGTCACCCAGCTACACAACAAGCCACAGAGTAAGAAGGAAAGGCAGACATATAGAATAGGGAAAGATAAAAGTCCAGAGGCAAGTCGAGCAGTAGTGGTGCACGCCTTCAATCACAGCACTCGGAACACCGAGACAAGCATATCTCTGTGAGTTCGAGGCCAGCCTGGTCTACAAGAGCTGGTTCCAAGACAGGCTACAAAACTACAGAGAAACCCTGTCTTGAAAGAAAAAAAGAAAAGAAAAGGAAAAATCCAGAGGCAAAAGGAAGATGAGATAATTTAAGAAAATATGGTAAGAAACAAACCAAATGAAGGCTAGGTATTCATGATTAGGAGTAAGTCTCCATGTGACTTGTTTGGAAGCTGGGTGGTGGGTCCCCAGAGAAAAGAATAGAAACTGTAGACTCTCTCCTTCCACCCTGCACAACCTCCTTCCTTCCTTCCTTCCTTCCTTCCTTCCTTCCTTCCTTCCTTCCTTCCTTCCTTCCTTCCTTCTTTTTTTTCTTTCTATCCAGAGAGCTGGTTTGCCAGCAAACCCAGCACATTCCTGGCAGCTGTGAGAGAGGTTGAGGCTGAATAGTGTAAAAAGGCAACATGAACCAAAACAGAGAAGTGTGAAGAATTCCAAAGGGCACTGGGGATCTTGAAGACTCAGAACTGAAGCGTACTTACCCCTAAAACTGTCCCTTCTCCTTGCTTTGAGAACTGTAGTTCTTAAAATATTTATTAAGCAAATATTTTAAAAGTGTGACCCTTTCGCGGCTGACCCAGGCCAGGGTCAGCCCAAGAAAGCAGGAAATGATGGGATTTGGAATTGCTCACAGGCTAGATTTGAGGCACAATTTTATCACTGAATTAGTTTTCGGACCTGAAGAATGAGCACAACCTTGAGAGAGTCTCTAGTCCTTGTCTGCACAGTGAAGATTACGTTTGCATGTGGTTGCAAAAAATGGCTAAAAGCAATAGCAGATGTGAAAGCAGTTTGGAAACTAAATATTAAGCCAAGGCCGGCCATGCACACATAGAGAACTGGGTTATGAACCTTCTGGTGCCACAACTCAATGTTGTGTTTCATATCGGTATTTAGGCAGCACCTAGGGAATATCTGTGGAGTCTATAGCTGGGTTTTATTTCTTTTGTTTTGGAGACAGCTCTCACTGAGCAGCCCTAGATGACTGGGAACTTGCTGTATAAACCAAGGCTATTCTCAGATTTGCAGTCATCCTCCTGCCTCATCTGGATTACAAGTGTGCACCACCACACCCAGATCTCTTTGGAGTTTTAAAAGTGTACTTATCTCCTGAGAATCTAGCGTAGACTTCCTAGCTATAACCTTCTGTTAGAGGACCCCCTATAGAAGTATCTTTTGAAAATACCTCCTTTCCTCCCAACTGCTTCGGACTTATACCCCTGTTGCATGCAGGAAAGATCATTCAAAGAGATTCATCAAAGTGCTTGACAGCACCGGGTGCTGGGAAGATATTTACTTGGGTGAACAACTGAAAAGTGTATTGGAGGAAAAGGGAAACTAGAAGCAAGTCCTTGAACAACCACTAGGTGGCAGGAGGCTTCGGCCAAGCCCAAGCCCTGATCCTGCCTAGGAGCTGCTGTTTACCTGGACCCTTCATTAAGGAGTCTAGAATATCCTCTCTCCTGTGCCTTGTCATGGGGTGAGGCTGAAGGTAGGAATGAGAAGGCTCTTTCACAGCAATCCCTACACTGGGCTTTTTGCCATTAATGACCTTATGTTGCCATAGAAATTCAGGTAGAATTAAAAAAAGCTTTTCTTGAAATCATAAGATCTGCATATGCATGTGTATGTTTAAAATCTGGGCTGGGTGTACTGGTGCACACCCTCAATTCCAGGACCAAGGAGGAGGCAGAGATGGGGGTGGGTGGATGTCAGGAGCCAATTTCCTCCTAGGATTATTGCAGGAACCATCACCCTGGGGAGTCTGCAGAGAACCCCACACCCCTAATTGTGTTAGGAATTGTTCTATTGACAGAGCCTAACCCACACCCAAATTGGCTGTTAATGGAGAGCTATCTGTTAGTGGAACCCACCCCACATTCCAAACTATCTAGAGAACTAGGTGTGCCAATTCATGACTTCCTGGCCTACAGTGACCTGACCGAAGGTAATCTCCTGGCTATGTGACCAATGTGAACCACGTGGCCAACGTGAACCAAGCGGCAAGAGCCCAGGCCCCTGTGCCCACCCCCCAACTCCTTACCCTATATAAGCTGTACCCCATCTCTAATAAACGGAGGCTTTGACAGGAACCCCAGCTTAGCTTCCTTCTTGTCTCCTAGCTCATATCTTCCAGATAGTGCCTCTCCGGGACCCTGGAATAACTGACTGCAGGGTGGGTTACAACCCCTAGACTGAGTAGCCCACCCGAAAAGCGGCTTACAGGGGGGGGGATCTCTATGAGTTCAAGGCCAGCCTAGTCTCCTTAGAGAGTTCCTGACCAAGCAGGGCTACATAGTGAGACCCTGCTTTTAAAACAAAACCCAAAATTTGTGAGTGTGAGTGTGTGTGTGCGCGTGCACGCTTGTTTGGGTATCTCTAGTCAGGATGGGTGTGTGATAGTACCATGACACCCATAGGGAGATCCTCCATCTTGTTTCAGGCACTGTTGTTTACATCACGCCTGTGTGGCCTAAAGTTTCCAGAGATTCTTCTTTCTCCATCTCTCATTTCTTATCCTGCTGCAGGAGGAGCATGGTAGGGCCCTGCAGTGCCTGGCTTTCCGTGGGTTCTGCAGGCCCTAATTCAGGTCCTTGTGCTTGTGTGTCAAGTATTCTATCCACTGAGCCATTTCCCCATCCCAAAATCTGCATATTTCTTTTATAAATAGGAATGCAATGGTTAAGAAAGAATACTGGCTGCTCCTCCAGAGGACTCAGGTCCAATTCTCAGTGTCCCCATGGTAGTTCATAAGCATCTCTAACTCCAGCTCCAGAGGATCCAATCTCCTCTTCTGGCTCTGTGGGTACCAGGCATGCCTATAATACTCATACATACATGGAGGCAAAACACTCATTCACATGTGTAACCACACAGCGGGTCAGTTATTCCAGGGTTGTAACCAGCCTGGCAGGTCAGTTATTCCAGGGTCCCGAACAGGCGCTATCTCAAAAGCGGGAAAGAGGAACAAGGCCAAGCAAGATCTGTTGTCAAGGTCTCCGTTTATTAGCATAATGGTTGTGGCTTATATAGCCCCTGGATGAGGAATTTGGCTTGGGATGGGGGCAGGGGCATGGCAAGGGCAGGAAGGGATCTTGCAGCAAAGGTCTCAAGTCGACACTTGGTCACAAGTCGGTCACGAGGTCATGAGTCGACACAACTAGTGTTCTCTATGCAAGCGGAATCATTCCTTTTGTGATTCCAACCACAAACAGTTCTCTAGATAGTTGGAATGTGGGGCAGGTTCGGCTAACAGATAGCTCTCAAGATAGTTGGGTGTGGGATGGGCTCTGCCAACAAACAGTTCTCAATACAGTTGGGGTGTGGGGCTCTCTGCAAACATCCCCAGGACAATGGTCCCCACTATACTTTTTGGGAAAATGGCTCCTGACACACATGAAATAAAATAAAATAAAAATAGTTTAAAAAAATAAATTAAAATTTAGAAATAATTTTAAAAAAGAGATGGCAAGTTTTCCTTTTCTATCCCCAAACTCATGGGGTGCCCCCACACCCCTGATTCACAGAGTCAGGTGTGGGGTTCTTCAGTATGAAATGATACAGGGTCTTTCCACCTACAGGACTTCAGTTCCTAACAAAACCTTCAGAAAGAACAAGCCACATGGCATGTGTGAATACAGATTCCTAGGTGTCACTAGACTCCCCAAGGGATCCGTGGATCTGCATTTCCTTGTGCTCCTAGGGATTCTAAGGTACAACAGATATAGAATACTCCCTTGGCCTTTCCTAAGGGTTGCTCTGGGGCCCCGGCCACTTGTAGTATGGGACCCAGAATAGCTTGGCCACATGGGCCCAGAACAGCTTGGCCACACTGCTGCCATGACACTTAATAAAAATCAGTCAAAAACTAGGCCTGAGCTTCAGTTTACTGGCAACATGGGGTTCCTGGGAAAGCCAGGGGTTCCTGGGAAAGCCATAAGCTGACACCACCCGGGTGGGTAGCATTCTAAACATTAGATAAGATGACCAGAGGTCCCTGAGCCCAGAACTCACCTATTTCCCTTTTGCCTAGATCCCTAGACAAGTGTCAGCCAATCAGGGTCCTGAACCTGGAAATCCCCTGACCCCAATGCCTACTATAATAAAAACCCAGTCCCACTGCAGCTCTGGGCCCCTCCTACTCCGTCCACCATGTCAGAGCAGAGCCTCTAGGCACAACTGCAGCTTTATACACACATACACATATGTACATGCACGAGGCTGCTTTTTGTTTACTTTTTGGATCATGAACATGCATGATGATGAATTGTTATTGTACTGTTGTACCCAGAGTGTGGACTCCCTCTCCTCACCAACCACCAAGAGACCAGATCTTATGCAAAAGCAGAGTCTTTTTACTAACGAGTTCACTCGAATCCTCTGTTGGACCCACATAGTGGGTGGAGTAGGAGAAACCCTGAGATACAGTGGGGCAGGGCATATATTGGGAGTAGAGCAAGGGGGGCAGTCTAGGAGTCTTCAAGTTAAGTAGTAACAGCCTCAGGATTGGTGCATCTGTCCAGAGTTGATTGGTCAGCTGCAACTGCGGAAAGGTTGCTATACCTGGAGGCCATCTGAGGGCCATTGCTAAGGTACTGCGGTCCCTTATTATCAATAAAGCACAGCCCGAGCTCTCCAGCTAACTTCTGATTGGTTCCTTACCACAAGGAGGACACCTACCAGCTTCCCAGTAAATAGAGCAAGGTCGGGCAAGGTCTGGGGGGGACTCAGCACATCCTGTTAAATCAGGGGCCTACGTCTTGCTGGGTCTTTTCTGCAGCCTGTTAGAGCTACAAGAGGTGGGGCTAGGTGAGGGCCTGGTCCCTTCACTATGAATCGGAGGTTATAAAAATAAATAGCAGGAAATCGAAATCTTCTATACTGTTGTAAATCAAGGATGGTGACTGCTATTAATTGGTGCTGGAGACCTGCTTTGGTGGGGGTTCAGGTCCCAGAGAGAATGTGTGGAGTTAGTGCAGGGAGCAGAGAGAAAGGATTGGATGGACAAGATCTGAAGGTGAATCAGGATAGCTGCCAGCAGCATTTATTTTATTTTATTTTTTGTTTTGTTTTTTTTTTCTAGACAGGGTTACCTTGTGTAGCTTTGGGGCCTGCCTGGAACTAGCTCTTGTAGACCAGGCTGGTCTTGAACTCACAGAGATCCGCCTGCCTCTGCCTCCCAAGTGCTGGGATTAAAGGCGTGCACCACCACCGCCCAGTTACAGCAGCATTTATTGAAAAAATAATTTATTTTTGTTTGTTGGTTTGTTTGTTTTTTTTTTTTTTTTTTTTTTTTTTTTTTGAGACAGGGTTTCTTTGTCCTGGCTGTCCTGGAACTCACTTTGTAGACCAGACTGGCCTCGAACTCACAAAGATCTGCCTGCCTCTGCTTCTCAAGTGCTGGGATTAAAAGCATGCACCACCACCCCTTGGCAAGAATACACGTTTTTGTACTTTGTAGTTGTATAGGAGCCAACCATGATGAGTTGAATGGAGGCCTGAGTCTCAGTAGTTTACTCTAAGGCAATGCCTGGTTCCAAGAAAGACCACAGAGACCACCCAGGCACCACCCAGGAACAGACCATCCAAAGGAAATTCCTAACATTCCAACATTGTAGATAGGATCACCTGCCAGCACACACCCATGGCTTTTCACCAGGACATCCCTAGACGAATATCAGCCAATCAGGGGTCCTGAACTTAGAAATCCCTTACCCCCACCTTTACTACTATAAAAATCCAACCCTAACATCTAACTGAGCTTGGGGCTCTCAGATCACTTCAATATGCTGAACTTGTGTAAGAATAAAGGCTCTTTGATTTTACATATAGGACTCAGTCTCCCAGTTGGTTGGTGGTAGAGAACTCTGTGATCTGGGCACAACAATTGCACATAGGATTAAACAGGAGAATGGGGCATGTGAGCTAGAGTGTGACTTGAGACCAGGGGTTGAGGAACCTTGAGAATAGGCGCCAGTCAAGTGTTAATGAAAGGGCGACAAATTCCTCTTGCCAGAGATAAGAAGAATGACTGCTTTAGCAATGGGAACTTTCCACCAGTCTCAGAGTGAATGGAGGTACTATAAAAAACCCAATTCTAATCAAGCTCGGGGCTCTCAGGTTATTCCAATACATTGGATATGCATCCAGAGAGTTTGTAAACTTGATTAAAATAAAGGCTCTTTGCTTTTACAAATAAGACTTGGTTTCCTTGTTGGCTTATGCGGGGACCTTGCAGATTTGGGCATAACAGTTAGCATTCATTTAGTGTTTCTTATAAATCTGAAGCGTCATTTTAAGCACTTTCACACGAATTCAACTTAATCTCAGATCAAGTGAAAGAACCCCGGTGTGGGGAGACTCTCATTCAAGTCTCGGGATAACATGACTCCCCCAGTAACTCACGAGAGACCGTCCTTTCTGCAATCACACAGCTTCCTTATTTATAATTCTTTATAACCAATGGTAATAAAACATGTTCATAGCATACAGATCGGCATCCCACATCAAACATTCAGGTAATAAAACTCAGCATGAAGACAGCACCACTGGCCAAAATGAAAACAAGGGCCTAATCCACAAAATTCATAGTCCTGGGAAAGTCTCTAACTGTGCCAACCTTCCTTTTGGTTTCTGTAGCTTTGCTTCTGGCTGACTGTTCTTGTTAACTGAAGTATGCCCACCTAGTCCATGGCTTTTTTGCTCAGGGCCCAGGTTTTGAGCCCTGAGAAATGCTCAATGTGACCCTGGGATCCTGTACACCCAGGGTGGTTGCTGGCATAATAATAAAGACTTTCTATTGACTGAAATCCATGTCCTAGCAGTCTTATCTGGTGGATACCCCACAATATTTCTGGGGGTTCCACTGAGATACCCAGAGACCAGACCTTGAGATACCAGGACTCTCAGGAGTACAGTGGCCATGGAGCTCCTTGGGGTTGCACAACCAGAGTTCCAGATCCCCAAGTCTCCCATTGATCAATTGTTGCCCAGTACTTTGGAGGAATCTGACACCTCCACACTAAAGGAAATGAAATAGATAGTTGCCTGGTCTGTCACCTCTAGAGGAAAGTCTGGTTGTTATTCTTTTTTAAAAAATGCTGCAAGATCCCCGCGGCAGTAGTCAGCAGAAATGCTGTAGGTCCCAAATGGTGGCGGTGGGCCATGGGGTGGCAGGCAGCGGGCCCTGGGAGCATCCAGTCCCAGGCAGAAATGGCTGCCGGTCCCAGAGCGGCGGCCCAAGCGGTGGTGGTGGCGGGCCATGTGGCGGCAGACAGCAGGCCCTGGGAGCAGCCAGTCCCAAGCAGAGACAGCTGCTGGTCCCTGAGCAGTGGCTGGTCCCAGGCAGGGAGACACATGGCTGGCGGGCAGAAGACAGAAACATGGATAGACACGACATGCAGGGTGAGGTTGAATGTTTATTCAGGGGGTTGTGGAGGAGGAAGGGTGAAGGGGGGGACAGAGAGAGAGGGAGAGAGAGAGAGAGAAGAGGAGAAAGAGACAGAGAAGGGGGGAAGCAAAGAAGTGGGGAGAGAGGCAGAAGCAAAGCTGCCTCTCCAAGAGGAAGATGGAAAAGAGAGAGAGCTCAGGCTGGAAGCTGAAGATCAGCCTGCCTCAGCGGATGGGGAGGTGTTAGGAGCCAATTTTCTCCTAAAATCATTGCAGAAACCATCACCCTAGGGGAGTCTGCAGAGAACCTCACACCCCTAATTATGTTAGGAATCGTTCTATTGACAGAGCCTACCCCACACCCAAATTGGCTGTTAATGGAGAGCTATCTGTTTTCAGAACCCACCCCACATTCCAAACTATCTAGTTCCCTAGGTGTGGCAACTTGTGACTTCTTGGCCTACAGTGACCTGACCGAAGGTAACCTCCTGGCTACGTGACCAACGTGAACCACGTGGCAAGAGCTCAGACCCCTGTGCCCATCCCCCAACTCCTTACCATATATAAAGCTGTACCCCATCTCTAATAAACAGAGGCTCTGACAAATGTAGCATGGCCTTCTTCTTCTCTCCTAGCCCATTTATCTTACAGATAGTGCCTCTCCGGGACCCTGGAATAACTGAACTGCCAGACGGTTACTAACCCTAGACGATGTAACCTGTCGAGGCAATTACATAGAATTTGTTTGGAAAGTTGGGCCTGAGCTTGACCATACTGGCTCTCAACAGGTAAGATTTACATTTGTAAAAAGGCAGAGAGAGGGAAAGAATTGCTCGTAATATAAGGTTAGTAGCAGAACTGACAATGGTAGAGAACAGCTTAAGAGACTTAAAGGTACATACCAGTTTAAAATATAAGACTCATGTTTTGTAGTCTGAAATGAGATATAATAAACAATTATTATACATAGAGAGAGTGAACAAGAATTGGGCAACTTGGACGCCTCTGACGGGCCCTATCAAAGGCATTTGACCATTGCTCAAAACACATTTAACAGAGTTAGCATGAGGAGTCTAGTGAAAACCGAGTGAAGAGGCAGGGTAAAACCAGGAGAGTGTGGTCATGTGATCTGGCCCTCAGCCAAGATGGTGGAAAAAGTCACCTGACCCATCTGGCCTTCAGCCAAGATGGTGACCACCACGTGTAGTCTGCTCTGTTGGAGAGCCGCCAAGAAACAGAAACCACAGCGGGGAAGGGCAAAAGGCTGAAACTGAAAAAAACCGCCCATTTACATTTTTTTAAGGTAGTTGGGGCCATTTTGGACGGAGACTGATAAGTGTGAGGCATTTAAGCATGAGGCCAGAGTGATAGGTCTGGATGGCTTGGCTCCATGGTCAAGGCTGTGCAAACACCCGCAAAAACTGTGGCACCTCAAGCCTATAACGAGAACGGCTCCCCGTTAAGGCAAGATGCAGATGGTACGAACACCCAGGCCCTGTGAACAGGCATCCAAGCTCACGGGGGGGGGCGGGGGGGAGGGGGGGTGCTATAACCTGGCTGAATCGACTCGAGCCTCTGATGGGAGAGAGATTCCTGGGCAGGAGGATTCAGCCAAGGTCAGGCTGCACCGTAGCAGCGGACAAACACCCAGGCCCTGTGAACAGGTGTCCGAGCTCACAGGGGTGGTGCTATTGTTGTTCTTATTTCTGCCTTTCTTGTCTGCAGGGTTAGAGGGTAAAGACATCACGCAGGGAAAGGAGACACAGACACGCGGCGGTCCCACGTGGGTGCACTTTAGTGGGGAGGGGTAACGACAGGTAAGGTACAGGTGTGCGGAAATGAAAGGAGAGGCGGGGG
>NC_022011.1:22564772-22567747 GCF_000317375.1 Microtus ochrogaster | reverse complement strand
CACTGGTATCCATAGTCCAGGGGAATGCTGGGAGCTGTAGTTTCGCAAAGGAGCAACATTTCACCCTTTTGGTTCTATTAAAAAAAATTGGGGGGGGCCTTAAAGGGTTGGGAATTGGGGCGTATCCCGGTCTCTCATGACTGCTTCCTGCTGGCTTTGGGCGTCGAGGGATCCAGGGAGTGTCCGATTATTCTGGCAGTATTTTGTTGGTTATATCCTGTCCGCTGGTGTTTGAGGTTGCTGGTGTCCTGTCCACTGGCGTCTGGAGTGGCTGATGTCCTGTCCACTGGCGTCTGGGGTGACTGATGTCCTGTCCACTGGCATCTGGGGTGGCTGATGTCCTGTCCGCTGGCATCTGAGGTCGTGGCTGATTGAAGAAATCGCATCTCTCTGGCTTTTTTTTTTTTTTTTTTTTTTTGAGTAGCTGGGTCATTGTTAAAATGCTGGAAGACAAAAGTCGCATTAGTAGAAAGGAAAAAAGTTAAAGGAGAGAGGAGGTTAAAGGGGAGATCTGGGGTGGGATTAGAGGGGAGATCCGGGGTGGGGGAGTCTTAGGAGGTCTGGGGTTAAGAATGATAAAAAAAATAATTAAATGATACTTATTCCATTAATGATCCACTTGTGTTTGATTTGTTTAGGTGGGTCGGGCTGGCATCCTG
Source organism: Microtus ochrogaster (assembly GCF_000317375.1). Classification (NCBI taxonomy): domain Eukaryota; kingdom Metazoa; phylum Chordata; class Mammalia; order Rodentia; family Cricetidae; genus Microtus; species Microtus ochrogaster. Next base: position 22,567,088 of record NC_022011.1, on the reverse strand, counting down.
GAGCTTAAAGAAAGTGTCTTAAAAGAAATAGATTTTAACCATATATTCCTTAACATTTCAGGGGCCACTGCTGCAGTCAGCGGCTGACCTGTTATGTCAAGGAGCTTTGTTGAGAACAAGCGCCTGAGCCCTTGACTCCGTATTTGATGATGGTATCTGTAATGACAGCTGGATGGTTATTTATGAACTTAAAGAAGGGAGGGTGTGTTAACACAGTGACGGATGGGATCACTGTTTTCCTTAGACTGGAGTAGAGGGGGCTGAACCCGGTGTCCTTTGGAACTTAAGAGAACAAGGTCCCGTCAGAGTTACGGTGTATGAAGGATTATCTTGAGCCGTGGAAATGAACGGTTTAAGATGTGACAGGTGAATCCAATGAGGAATTCCTTCAAGCTTGGCAGCTTATCTCCTCGGCTGGCCAGGCAGGTGCAGTTATCACGTGGCAGTGATTCCTGGCCTTGTCATTTCTCGCGTGGTACACCTTGAAAGCCACCTCCAGGATCTGTGCCTGTGGGGTTAGGGGACCCTTCTCCAAACGTCTGAGCTTTGCCTTGATGTCTGAGTAGCATTGGTTGACGAAATGGGTCATCAGGAGCTGTCTGCCCTCCGTGGATTCTGGATCCATGTTTGTGAACTGTAACATAGCTTTAGTAAGACGGTCAAGAAATGCAGAGGGATTTTCCTTAGTGTCTTGGAAAATTTCTGCAAGTTTAGAATAGTTTACTGATTTGAGAGCACCTTTACGAAGCCCCACGATGAGGCAAGTTAGGAACCAGTCTCTGGCCAGAATGCCCCTGGGAGAGTTATAATCCCAGTGGGGTTCCTGGTCTGGCACCGCCTCTGCCCCCGGAGGATGGGAGGCCAGGGTTTGGTGAACTTCATCAGTGTGCAGCCTAGCCTGTTCCCAGACTTGCCTGCGCTCCTCGGGAAGCAAGTTATTACAGAGAATCATATAAATATCATGGTAAGTTAGGTTGCAAGATTGGGTTAAATATTGAAACTCTTTTGTGAAATTAGTGGGGTCAGCTGTGTACGACCCTAGTAACTTAGAAATATGTGAAAGTTCCGATAAAGCGAAAGGAACATGGACTTTCATCAGGCCCTCCGTGCCAGCCACCTCCCGCAGGGGCAGAATGGTGGCCGGCTTGACTTGATCAGGGCCAGACTCCGCGGCTGCAGTGCGCGAGCGCATGAGGGGAGGGGTGAGGGGAGGGGTGAAGGAAGGCGCAAGGTGACGGGTGGGGTTAGAGCTTGAGGGGGCTTTGGAAGATCGAGGGGGCAGGGTAGGGCGGGGAGGTGACTTGGAGGAATCCGAAGACGCGTCCGACAGTCTGTGTATCCTGTGGCGGGAGGAAATTGTTAGCTGTTTGCGCGACTTCGACTGGCTGCGGGAGAAGTGGGGTGAGGCTGGGTCAGAAAGACTAGGATATCTGAAACGAGGGGAACGGGACTTTTTCGGGGATTTAGGGGAGCGGGTAGGTGACCCAGAAGAATATTTATGCAGGACTCCTGAGACCTAGGAATGAAGCGTTTAGAGGCGTCATGGGGGGAAGGTGTAGGGGAGTCCTTTCTGTGCCTAGAAGAAACTTTTGAAGAAAGAGGGATAGGGGAGGCGTCGCCCGATAGGGCAGAGAGGGAAGGGGTGGTCCCTTGAGGGGGGGGGGGTGGAGGCTCGTCTGCTGGATCCATGGCAGGAGCAGAGGGTTCCTGGAAGGAAGGCATTGCTAAGAACATGTGGGCAGGTGAGCAGTGGGAAGAGGCGGAAGGGTTGGTCTTTAGGGCCATATAAAAGAATGCCATAATGTACATCATTTCTTTCGATTTAGCTGACCAGTGACAAAAATTGGCCAATCCCCATAGAATGTCAGGGTCAAATGAACCCTGAGAAGGCCAATGGAAGGAACCCTGTAAATTGTACTTTGGCCAAGTCTTAGAGCACAGGCGGATTAATGCAGATAGTTTTATGGAGGGAATCAGGGCATGAGGTTTGAGAGCTTCTAGAAGCTGTCCGAGAGGAGAGGATGGGGGAATTGTTTTAGACGGCTTGGAGCCCATGGCTAGAAACGTGAGCCTGTCTGCAGAAGGTACCGGGGTATCACGAACACGGCAGCCCTGAGTACAGGTGTCCATGTACCCAGGGGGCGTGCTATTGCTCAATTGACCCGAGCCCAGCTACTGACGGGGAAAGCCCCGTCTGGGAGGAGACAATTAAGCTTTTGGGGGGCTGACCATACAGCCCGGAGGCCACCGCTCCACAGTGGGGTCGTAAAGAAGACAGAAAAAGATTAGAAAAAGAGAGGGAGAAGCTGGAAGCAC
>NC_022011.1:22560324-22564672 GCF_000317375.1 Microtus ochrogaster | reverse complement strand
GGAGTCGGCAACCTTACCCAGGATGTGCCAAAGAGAGCCAGCCGGACAGTCTCTGAGCACCCAGGAGGAAGGCAAGCCAACCCAGGTGAACTCACGAATCAGTTAGTGTTGTGTCAGGTGGCTGTGGTAAACAGGTGGAGGTAGTCAGGTTGTCAGTTCAAACCTTGTTTGTGTGAGGCCCGAGCTACGGGAGGAGCCGAGGAAGCCCAGAGGCCGGGGCCCTAGGTACCGGAACTGAAAGGTTACCGAGTCCACGGTGGCACCAATTGTTGTTCTTATTTCTGCCTTTCTTGTCTGCGGTGTTAGAGGGTAAAGATGTCACGTGGGGAAAGGAGACACAGACACGTGGCAGTCCCACGTGGGTGCACTTTAATGGTTTAATGGGGGAGGGGTAATGACAAGTTAGGTACAGGTGTGCGGAAATGAAAGGAGAGGGGGGGGAAGAGAGGGGGTCGTGGCGACCCTCGCCTTTTAACGAGGAATGCAAAGGCTTCTGGGAAATGTGCCCTGCGCTTGCGCGCACTGGTATCCATAGTCCAGGGGAATGCTGGGAGCTGTAGTTTCGCAAAGGAACAACACTGGTTAAGGCACCTTATGTTTGGACCCATGACTTAAGACCCATGCCCCTTCTTGTTGAGGATCCAAATCCTTTTGGCTTTGCCAGGTCACCCAGAGAAACAAACAAACAAAACCCAAACCCCAAAACCAACCAAACAAAACCAAAACCAATAAACTTTGTTTGTCTCACCCCAGAGTTGTATCTTGTTTAGTTACTTCACTCCTGGTCACAGTCATGACTACCACAATGTGTGTGTGTGTGTGAGTGTGTGTGTGTGTGTGTGTGTGTGTGTGTGTGTGTGTGGTGGTGGGGAGCAGGCTACTCATCCTGGGACCTGGGCCATGTAAGTGGAATGTACACAGGAAAAGGGAAATAGTCCCCCTAGGGTGAGCATTCCCTCAGCTCCTTTGCCTGCTCTAAGGGACCCCAGGGAAAGGGAAAAGAGGACTTTCCACTCCTTTCATGACTTATGTCTTCATTTCAACCAATGATCCATATAATTGAAAACCTCAGAACCTGTCATTCTCTGAAAAAAGTAGAAAATCTATCCCCAGGCTGGATAGGGGAAATCACTTGCTGGACAACACAGTCTGGGTAAAATGGATTTTTTTCTTCTGTTCAACACCGACCACGGAGACTTTAAACAACTTTTGCTAGGTCCTTTGTAGAAGGATTAACAAACAGCTGCTAAAAAATTTTCCTTTGTCACTCATTTAGCCCCAGATATTAAAAAGTTTGAAAAATTTAAAGGTCTAAATAGATCCCAGTCACTGAAAGTAGCTCAAAAGATGTTCAAGAACAGAGAATTGATTGGGAGACTTTTTGCATAAACTGGAAACCCTGTCACCTTCTCTGATGATGACACAGACTCACAGATGCCCAGTACAATTTTCATGTCTTCCCTCTGTCAGAAGAATATCTTCTAGCTAAAAGTTCTGCCTCCAACCAGAAGATACAGCTGGACTGTCTCTCAAATGGACAACAAAGGTTCCCGAGGGTATGGGCAGAAACTGTCCTCCCAGGACTGACCCAACACCAGGTTCCTATAATTCTTCTACTAATCAGTTCAGCTACCCCCATCCAGATTAAGCAGTAACCCAATGATCTTGGAAACAAAGAGAAATTGCCATCCATATTATGTGCCTTGGAGAGACAGTCATCCTGGTGACCTCCCAGTCACCCTAGAAGATGCCTCTCCTGCCTGGGAAGAAGCCTGGAACCTCTGATTCTCATGAGTCTGATTCCTCCAGAGAAGCAGTTTTACACAGTCTTGGACTTGAAAGATGCATTCTTCGGCCACCCCCACTCCCCCCTCCACCACTATTGGCAGAGATCAGTCAATCCATCTTTGCTTTTAAATGGACAGACCCACAGGGAGGTTACAGTAGGCAACTTCCATGAACCAGGTTGCCCCAGTGATTTAACAATTTTCCAGTTGCTTGATGAGACACTAAATGCTGACCTCCTGACCTTCTATCTGAGGTTTACCTGGGAATAGATTATAAAAAGGCTACTGAGGGACTGTTTTGCCCAGTGTTACAGACTTTGGGCTAATGAACGTCAGCTAAGAAAGCCCAACAGAGACTGCCTATCTTGGCTATCAGGTGACAGGAGGCAAAAGGAGCCTGTCTAAGAGTAGGTTTGCTGCCATCCTTCAGGTCTCAACTCCAAAGACTAAGAGACAGGGTTGAGGGTTCCTAGGGGCTGTTAGGCATTGCTGTCTCTGGACACAAGAGTCTTTGGAAATAACTAGGCACAAAGGGAGCACCGAGCCCCTGACCTGGGCTGAGGAGACTGAACAGGAGGCATTTGAGGCTTTGAAAACAGCTCTGACTCCGCTATATGCCCCCAGAACTTCCGGATGTCTCAAAACCTTTTCACCTGTTTGTCCATGAAACAAAGGGCATTATAAAATGGATTTTAACCCAAACATTGGGGCCCTGGAAACAACCTGTGACACAGCTGTCCAGACCATTGGACCCAGTAGCCATGCAATGGCTCACCTGTCTAAGAGCTGTCGTGGCTACTGCTAGCTTAGTTGGAAAAAAAAGGGAAGGAACAACTTAACTATGGATCAGGAGAACTCACAGCATCCTGTGCCACTGAGACCCTCTGAGGAACACCAGAATGCTGGCTGTCTTATGCTGTGTGACCCAGTACCAGGTCCTACTCCTGGCCTGCCCTCGAGTCTGGTTTGAGAAACCCACCACCATCAATTCTGCTACTCTTTTGCCTGATGACAACTTACCAGTGCTCATCCACGACTGTCAGAAGATGAAAACTAGAACCAGTATGTGGGAGCTGCAGCTGGTACTTTACCTGAGATGATCTGGGCTCAGACCAGGTACCTCAGTCCAGAAAGCAGAACTGATTGATCTGACCCAGGCTCTCAGATGAGGAAAGGGAAAGCCCACCACCATATACATGGACAGTTGCTGTGCTTTTACTAGCAAATATGTCCATGGTATGGTCTATAGAAAAAGAAGGCTTCTTACTATAGTGGTCTATTATTTGTGTTTTAATAAATCAAGCATGCAAAGCAGCCATACTAGTCAGCTGTACATGCCAGGCAGTGGTTGCACACACCTTTAATCCCAGCAGCCACACTAACTGGCCATAGAGGCCGGGTGGTGGTGGTGCATGCATTTAATCCCAGCACTAGAGAGTAATATAAAACAGGAGGAGACAGCTCTCACACTCAGTCTTAATCTGAGGATCTGTGGTGGCAGGACTGCCCATTCTCAGTCTGAGGTAGAGGTAAGAACTCTCTAGTGACTTGGCTGCTTTGCTTTTCTGGTCTTCAGGTTGAGCCTCAATATCTGTCTCTGGGTTTTTATTATCTGTGCTACATCTCACCATTGGAAAAAGGGACGTTAGAAAAATCTTGTCCCTCATAGAGGCAATTAGGCTTCCCCTACAAATTGCTGTTCTCCAGTGCTGAGCTGCTGAACTGGTTGTCCAGCAAACGGCCATAAGTCCGGGGAGGCTTATCAGTATTTTGATGGCATACCATGGCCTGGTGCTGCCTGAGACTACACAGTAAAGAAGAAATGGACAGCTCAAACCCACAGATTTGGAGGACACCAGAGGGAAAGATCATTCTCCCAGAAGCCATAGGTAGGACTCTGGAAACTGACCTTCACCAGGCTACTCATCTGGGGGCCACAAAACTTTCTGAGTTATTCAAGCCATGGTGTGTTATAGTGTGGGATATCTTAGCCAAATGTCTTAGCAGGTTTGTCAGGGTGAGAGACCGACACCCTGGCAAACTGGGAAAACTGACTTCACCAAGATCCAGCCTGCCAGGTGAGGATAAAAAGTACTTGGTAATTTTTACAACCTTTTTTTTTTCTTCTGGTAGGTAGAAGTATTCCCCACTGAAACTGCTTAAACAATAGCTTAAAAGTTCGTCCAGGGACTGGTCTCCTGATTTGGCCTCCCCCAGCAATGGGGTATAGTAATAGGAGTGGCGGGGCTGTGTCCCCAGCACCCTGGCCGCCTGGCTAGCTTATACCCCAAAATAATTACACGGAAACTGTATTCATTTAAACACTGCTTGGCCCATTTATGTCTAGCCTCTTCTCGGTTAACTCTCGCACCTGGACTAGCCCATTTCTTATAATCTGTGTAGCCCACGAGATGGCTTACCAGGGAGATTCTAGCCTACGTCCATCCTGGGTCGGAGCTTCATCGCGTGCGTCTGCCCGGGAGAGAGGAGCATGGCATCTCTGCTCCAGAGAGCAGAGCTGTCGAGTCTGAGCTCACTTTCTCTTCCTCCCAGCATTCTGT
>NC_022011.1:22545686-22558812 GCF_000317375.1 Microtus ochrogaster | reverse complement strand
GTTCAGCAGCATTTATAAATAAACATCTTTTAGCAGCTGTTACTCTTTCCTCAGCATTCAAATAATTCAAAGAGAGCATAATAGCATACAGTATCAAAATTCTCTGTGTATTTTCCATCTTTGTGCGCTTTATTTTAACATCTATTTTGTTTATTTTTACTTTTTATTTTTTGCTTTTTGAGACAGGTTCTCTGTATCTTTGACCTGGAATAACTCTGTAGACCAGGCTGTCCTTGAACTCTCAGAGATCCGCCTGTCTCTGTCTCCCAGGCATTGGGATTAAAGGTGTACCTACTACACCTTGAACTCACAGAGATCTATTAGTCTCTGCCTTCCAAGTGTTGGGATTAAAGGTGTGTACTACCACACACAACAACTCTCTTCCTTTTTTTCTTTTAAAGAACTTCAACTTTTAGCTTGCATATATTTTTAACACACTGTAAACCATTTAGAAATTTTCTTTGTCTTTGAATCTCTCTTTACTGTATATCTCTCTTTTTCTGACCACATGAGTCTTTAATGTACCAAGCAATATGAGTAGTACTAAAGCCGTGGCTTTGCCGGCTAGATATAGCCCATTCCTTAGCTTTCCAGCCTCATGGCTGAGGTACTGGCTGTAGCCATGTTTACTGCCACAACTCTATGGCATTTCAAGGTCCCTGCCAGCAAGTAAGTTGTAGCATTATGTCCACAGACAACACACAAGTCCTCTCTCTGTAGTTGGCCCTTCTGCCTCAAACAGTCAGAGTTTGCCCTGGCAGGATGGCCCAGAAAGCCGGCATTTTAAAACAACACAGGTTTTTTTTTTCCTGCTGCTGAGTCAGGAAAATTTCAAAATGGAGGGCGTACCATTTTGTGCTAGCTCTGGGGCCGCCAGGTAGGAGCGGCACTCAGCATTTTAATTCTGAGACTGAGCATGCAGCACAGAAATTCTTTTCATCCAAGTTACAGCCAAATCTGACAGGCAGAGCACTGTGCAGTCTGAAAACACGTCTCTTTATGGCGGCAGGAATCCGCCATGCTGTCCCGCCTGCCTAAGCCTAATTCTGCCGTCTGCCCAGGTGTAGGCGGGGAGCGCTGAGCCATCAGCAAGGTCTCAGAGCACTCTCCTTCCGATCCCAAGTGGGAGCACAAACATCTAGTCCCATAAAAGCCACTGGAATGCTTGAAAGCCAGAGTTCACGCTGGCAGCACAGCCCCAAGAAGCTGCACTTTAAATTGTCACAGTGTTTTTTTCTGCTGCTGTTGCTGAATCAGGAAATCTCTCTACAGCACGCCACCAACTAACAGCCAAAAGCCTTGTTAAACTCTGCTTTTTTCTCTGATTAAAATTAAGCTCTCTCAGGTTTTACATGGAGTTAATTACCACATTGGGTGCCATTTTGTTGTGTTATGAGCGGTGGGCTACTTTCCCGGCACCTGGCCGCCCGCAAGGCTAGCTTTACCCGAAATAATTACACGGACACTGTATTCTTTTAAACATTTCCTGGCCCATTAGTTTTAGCCTCTTAACCCATTCCTAATAATCTATGTAGCACCATGAGGTGCGCTTACCAGGAAAGATCTTAACCTGCATCTGTCTGGAGTGGGAGAACCATAGCAACTCCTTGACTCAGCTTCTTTCTCCCAGCATTCTGTTCTGTTTACTCCTCCCACCTATGTTTTAACCTATGAGGCCAAGCAGTTTCTTTATTACTTAACCAATGACCTTCCTCCATCAATGGGGTTCAACAATGGTTCAGCTTTTATAGCCCAAACTTCTCAACTAATAGTTAAAGCTTTGCCGGGCGGTGGTGGTGCTCGCCTTTAATCCCAGCACTCAGGAGGCAGAGGCAGGTGGATCTCTGTGAGTTCGAGGCCAGCCTGGTCTACAAGAGCTAGATCCAGGACAGGAACCAAAAAGCTACGAAAAAAACCTGTCTCGAAAAATCAAAAAAAAAAAAAATAGCTAAAGCTTTTAGACTTAGCTTGAAACTTCATAACTTAGATTGACTGAAAACCTCATTGTGCTGGGTTGGCGGCACATGCCTTTAATCCTAGCACTTGGGAGGTAGAGGCAGGTGGATCTCTGTGAGTTTGAGGACAACCTGAACTACAGAACAAGTTCCAGGACAGCCAGGGCTCTGACACAGAGAAACCCTGTCTTGTAAAACAAATAAGTAAATAAGCAAACAAGTACGTACGTAAGTAAGTAAATAAATAAACGAACAAATAAATATGCATATAGAGCTCAGAATTCTGGGTAGGTAAAACTCTCATTAGAATCCGGCAAAGGGTGGATAAGCCTTCCTTTGCTTTGCTTTGGGCCTGTTGCACTCCATATAGGGATGGGTTTACATGCCAATAGATTATGTTTGGAAGACTTCCTCCAAAGCTTCCCCAGCTCAGAGACCAGTGGTTGACAGACCTCTCTAACCATCCCTTCCTCAAGTCACCCCAGGCCCTCAGTCCTCCACACAGGCTATTCATCCAAGAGACCCAGCAGACCTCCGAGTTCACCACCACCAACTTCTTCTTGAGTCCAGTGATACTGTCTGGGTCCAGTAGGTAGCCAAAGGGGCACCGGAACCAACATGGAAAGGACCCTACACGGTGATTCTCTTCACTTTTGTGTCTGTGAAGAGAGCTGACTATTACACCAGGGATCCAACACACCCAAAAAACAGAAGCCACTTTCCAGATATTAGTACCAAACAAACTATCTTCCAGACTACAGGCCAATAAACATTGATATTTCATCAGGCATCAGGACCTTCCATTCACTGCTCCTCAGCCTCTTCCTGAGACTTGTATTTGGTATGAATAGAGGGTTATGGTTCAATCCCCACCACCCTGAGGCCTGGACCCGGGAACTAAGGGAGACAGATTCAGGGGAGGTCATAGCTAATCTGGCTATAGACCAGCAACTCCATCTGGACCTTTGCTTGCTAAGATTCCCACTTTAAATGTCTTGTTGTGTTGGAGAAAGGAAAGATATGGGAGTTTACCTTTTGAGATAGAGATACAGAGTTTACAATTCTATGTACGCCCCAAGGCTAGAGCTCCTATTTGCCAGGAATAGGGGAGTTTCCATTGCAAAAAAATAGGATTGTGAAATTAAGGCTTTCTGAAAAATTCCTTAAGAAAGATTTTGGTCTTTGAGAAACAACAAAAAAAAAAAAACCCTGGAAAATCAGACTCAATGTCACAGGAACGGACCCTGGGGATAGTTAATCATTCTCAGTCAAAAATCAAGCAGGATGGCTGATTATGCTTAGATACCTGGCCCCCCAATACATAGCAATAGGAAATTACTATACTGTTGGCCCATTGACTGATGAAATTCGCTGTGACTGGGGACAGCCCAAATCAACATTAGAGGATTCCAAGGGACTGACACTGGCCCAATATCCTAAACCTTTAACCTAGGCACTTCCCTTTATTCTGATGCCTGCTGGTCTGCCTTAGGGGTTGATAACAGCAATATTACCAAGCCCCTGAGATTACCTGGTGGGCATGTGCTAATGGTTTGACAAAATGTGCCTCTTCAGATGCTTTCTAAGCTAAGTAGACAGGTTGACCCAGACCCAGAGGTATTATACATTTCTGTTTCTGAATGAAAACAACAGTTAGATACCCTTGCAGATATGGTCCTACAAAATTGAAAAGGCTTACACTTATTTCTCATATGAAATAAAGCAAACTATGCATGGATTTGGGAGAAACCTCAGCACTGGCTGGGCCCTTAATTCTCATTATTATTGAATTAGTGGCAGACTCCTGCATCTTTAACTATATGGCCAGTTACGTTATCAGTTCAGTAAAATTAATGGTCCTTGGGACCAACTACACCTCCTTAGAGCTAGAGGAGTCCATGATCTGATGCACTCACTAAGACCAGTGGGTAATATAACAGGGCTCCAGATCTTAGCATAACTCACTCCATGATGGAAGTAACATTCAGGCTATAAATCTCAGCATGTAGAGAGCACCATCTGCCACAATGAAAACAAAGGCCGAATTCATCAGAGCCAATAGTCTGGGGAATCTCTTTGAAAACACGCACAACCACTTCACCCTCTGGAAACGTTTGCTCAAAATCTAAACTGGTGTCATAGTTAATACAACACCTGGTGCCAGTCCCTCTCTCTGTTTTCCAAAAGCCTTCCCTGGAAGGGAGAAGGGAGCACTGCTGTTTTTCCAACTCTGGAGAAATCTACTCAAGGCCAAGGGAAAGAAAGAGCCAAGCACCCCTGATGACTTAAAGGGCTGTGCTATGAGACAGAAAATCAGACCAATGCGAAGAACCACGATACATGGGGCTGGGGAACCCTTTGCTGAACAAGCCTAAATGCCCGGTTACTGAGCCCAAGTCAATGTGGCTGAGCTGCACAGCGCTTGCTTGGCATGTATAAAACTATAGGTTCAATTCCTACAACCACCAAAAAACCAAGAACAAACAAAAAGCTCTCTTTGTTTGGGGACACAAGTATTGGCTCTTAGTTGTGTTGCTGTGGCAAAACACTGAACAAAATCAACCAAAAGAAGGAAGGGTTCATGTTGACTCATTGTTTGAGGGTACAGTAAGTACATCATGTGAGGAAGGTATGATGACAGGAATAGTAGGCAACTGGTCACATTGTGTCTGCTCAGGAAAAAGAGAGAGAAGGATGCTCTTCTTTTTATACGGTCTGGGACCCCTGACCATGGGGTGGTGCTATCCACATTCAGTCTGGTCTTCCTTTCTCAAATTTCTCTGGAAACATCCTCACAGACACCCCTCCTACCCAGAGCTTTGGCTCCTAGGTGACTCTAAATCCCAGCAAGTTGACACTCTAGATTAACTATCACCTATGGATAGCCAACCAACTCCTTGGTATTAACCAATTAGTAAGGCAGGAAAGCAGCGCCTCTTCAAATTGACACTTGGAGTGTATCGTTTTTAACTAGATGGATGCTCCCACCCAGGTTCTAATTCTTGTCACTCTCTGTTAAAGCAAATATTACAAAGGAGATATCATTCAGTGATGCAAATATTTACTAAGCTTCTGCTGTGTGCATGGCTCTGCTTTACATGTTGTGAAGGACTCAGAGACAAAAAGAACCCGGAAAAGAGTTCATTATCTGATGGAGAAAGGTCATTGGTTAATTAAATAAAGAAGCTGCTTGCCCTGATAGGTTAAAACATAGGCGGGAGGAGTAAACAGAACAGAACACTGGGAGGAAGAAGAAGTGAGCTCAGAGACTCGACAGCTCTCCTCTCGGGGGCAGACGCCTCAGAGAGACACGATGCTCCACTCTTGCGGGCAGAGGTGAGAGCTCTGCTCTCTGAGGCACACGCGATGAAGCTCCGACCCAGGATGGACGTAGGCTAGAATCTTCCCGGTAAGCGCACCTTGGGGTGCTACACACAGATGATTAGAAATGGGCTAAATTAATATGTGAGAATTAGCCTAGAAGAGAATGGGCCAAGCAGTGTTTAAAAGAATACAGTGTCCGTGTAATTATTTCGGGGCATAAGCTAGCCAGGCAGCCGGGGTGCAGCCGGGGTGCTGGGGATACAGCCCCGCCTCTCCCATTACTACAATTGTCTAGAAGACAGAGGGAGGCAAAAATACACTGGAGAGAACTGGCAAGGATAAATGAATGGCACCCTGATGTGCAAAACTGGGAGGAGCAATGTTGAAGCAAAGGCTAGGAATGTTTCTGTGAGATGGTATGAAATGATGGTAAATAGGCTATCTTTTCAAAGTGTTTTTAATTGTAGTTGTAAGTAAGTACACCTGAGTATATGTGTGTGTGTGTGTGTGTGTGTGTGTCATTTGCATGTAGAAGCCCAAAGAAATCAAAAGAAGGCCTCAGATCCTCCAGAGCTACAAGTTACAAGTGATCGTGAACACCTGATGTCAGTGCTAAAAACCAAGCCTGGGTCCAACAACAAGACTTCTTAACAGCTGAGCCATCTCTCCAGCGCCCAAGGACTTAAGTTTTCTTGATAAGAATCGTTGTGTCTGTTGTGAAGCATCTGCCAGAGAAGACTGCTGGGACATGGGTTTCAGGCAATAGAAAGTCTATATTAGCCAGCAGGCAACTACACTAGATGTCCAGGATCCCAGTGTGCTATAGTCAGATTTTCTTCAGGACTGCTGGTCACCTCTGTCCCACCAGCTGGTTCCCAAATAACCACAAAGAGACTTAATTATAAACGCTTAGCCAATAGCTTAGGCTGGTTACTAACTAGCTCTGACAACTTAAACTAACCCATATTTTTATCTGTGTTCTACCACGTAACTTGGTACCTTATCTCAATATGGCATGTGCATCTGCTTCTTCTGCATCCCGTTCTCAACTCCTGAGACTCCTCCTTTCTTCTTCCCAGCATCCTCCTAGTCTGCTTCTCCCATCTAATCTCTTCCTGCCCAGCTACAGGCCAGTCAGCTCTTTATTAACCAATGAGAATAATACATATTTACAATGTAAAAGAGTGTTCCACATCAGCGTAGTACTGAGCCTTCCTCAGGATGAGCCCTTAAACACAAAAACCATGGTCTGGGTTGATAAACTTCAGTTAACAAGAACAGTTAGTCAGAAGCAGAACTATGGAAGCCAAAAAAAAAAAAAAAAGCAAGCTTAGAATATTTAGAGATTCCCAGGACTATGGACTGTGATGAATTAGGTTTCTTGACACACACACATTAGTCACTACAAAGCAAAACAAGTTTACAAACACAGCTTTGAGATCAAAGGGAAACAGAATCCCTGAAGGAGTTCTAGCCAATGAGGGACAGCGATTAGAAATGAATCAGGTAATCGCTGCTGTAAAGGGAATATAGCAGTGGGGGTCTGCAAGGGATGCTGATACTCCATTCCTTTCAGTGTGTTTGTTAGCATGAGAAGGCCTCAAGGGCATCATAGGGACTCATGGTGGGAGGGAGAGCATTGGATAGAAATAGCATCTCAATACCTGGAGACTGATCTGGACGTGATGAGGCCTTAAAGCGGAGGAAAAGACTTCCTCCAAAGTTTTGGAAAGGAAGAGCTTGAGATAGATAGATAGATAGATAGATAGATAGATAGATAGATAGATAGAGCTGCTATGGGAAGGATGGTGGGTGTGTGTGTAGAGGGTGCAGAGGAGGTTCATCAGAGATCAGCCTCAGGACCAAATCCCTCCGAGGAGTGGTGTAGGAGGTCCTTCTGTTTTTGTATTGCTTTCATTGGTTGAATAAAGAAACTGCCTTGGCCTTTTGATAGGGCAGCAATTAGGTAGGAGGAGTAGACAGAACTGAATTCTGGGAGGAAGAAAGCAGGGTCAGAGATTGCCGCCATGGAGCCAGCCGCCAGGTCAGACATGCTAAATCTTTCCCGGTAAGCCACGACCTCATGGTAAAATACAGATTATTAGAAATGGGTTAAATCAAGATGTGAGAGTTAGCCAATAAGAGGCTAGAGCTAATGGCCAGGCAGTAATTTAATTAATACAATTTCTGTGTGGTTATTTTGGGGGTTAAGCTAGCCAGGGGGCAGGTCGCCCCCCCACCCCAGAACAAAGGAAAGGTTTGACTTTTTATAATCTCTTAGAGCTAATGGGAACTTTCACATCCTGTGATTTAGTTGCAAATAGCCTGCATGGTAAATAACACAAATGCTAGGTACCATAAACTAGAGCTGTCAATCACAGCACAGGCTGCTTCTAAATTTTCTGCTCCAGAGAAAACCTGCAGGGAGGTGTGGCCTGATTCAGGCTTTGGCATCTGATCTAAAGTTGCAGGCCATGTCGAGTTCTAGCAGTGGCAATGTTTAAAGTGGGAGATGGTGTAATTGGTGCTCCCGTAGTGAAAGCCCGGCTAGAACTTGGTGAGTGCTGGCTCTGTCATTTACTAGACATGTGACCTCAGATGACTGAGGCTCCATGGGCTTTGGTCTTTCTTCCCACGCATGGGTTCAATATCAGGCCTTACTCAGCACTGTTGGGAGAGTCCATGATTTATCACAATGCCTTCCCTGTTTTTCTAGGTACATTCAGGAGGTGTCTCATAAATGCTTGCCATTATCAACATTGCCAGTTTCTATGATGTTTGGTATCATCTGCATGCAATTAAAATTATTTTTGAAACAGGGGCTCTCTATGTAGCCCAGGCTAGTCTCAAAATCATCATTTTCCATTCTCTGCATTCTTTAAGTGCTGGGATTACAGGCTCGCATCACTCCCCCAGGTAATCAGAATATGAGTTTTCTGTTAGTTCGTTGACTTTTAGATTCTGTTTGTTTTCTTGAGATGGGGGTCTTTTGTAGTCAAGACTAGCCCCAAACTCAATATTTAGCAGAGGATGACCCTGAATTCCTGACACTTCTGCCTCTACCACTCAAGTGCTAGGATTATAGGTGTATACCACCATGCCTGGGCTAGATTTCTTTTAAAAAAAGCTTGCCTCATTTCAGCTTCTTTTTCTTTCAGGTCTTCAGCCTCACCCCCAGTTACCTGCTCATCCAAATATTTGTGTGGAGTAAAGAATGCCAGAAGAGGTTAATGCTATGCTGAATATTTTATTTATAATTTTATGTAAACATAATTTGCTTTATAGGCACAAGATAACAATATAACGAAAGCTCTGAAGCCACAGACACATTAGACAATGTTCGGCTCATTCTGATAAAGCTCGACCTTCCCAGAAGCCTTTGCAGCTCCCTTAAGGCAAACAGAGATACTCTTTACACTTCCTCCAGGAAACCATCACAAGAGGGGAAGGAAGGTGCTTAACACAAGAGTCCACAGGATGACCGGCTGATTCTGGTTGTCCCTCACCCACCCTCCTGTTCTTCAGGGTGATGCTGGTCATACTCAAGTTCTATTCAGTAGTGGAGAGGTTTTTCATGCTTCTCTGCTGTGCATGACAAGACCATCTGGCTTTTGAATGTGGGTCAGGTTCCATGTTCCCTGAAGGAGAAGCCTCCTATGGCCAGTGACCAGAAAAAGGCTATTTCTACATGCTAGTAGTAATAGCGCTTTGAGAGTAGTCCTCAATCTACCCACCCCTGAGCCTGGTGATGGTTGGAAATACGACTGATTATCTGATATTTAGCAAGGACCATCTTCTCTCTGGATAGCCAAACGCGAGAGCGCTAGTCACTCCCCGGGGCTAGAAGATAAAAGTCTGCGGTTGGCACTCTCGATATTGTCATCCCTTGCCCTATTGGCTGGTGGTACCTGTTCTCATCTTCACATGTGACTTGCACAGTCACACTGAGGAAAGACTCCATTCAGGTAAATAGTTGGTGGGAAGTCATTCATCACCACAAATTCAGGATGGAGAGAAAGGGTGACAACGAATGACGTGAGGCTGGTTACAGAGACTTTGCAGACCAAGCAGGGGGATTGTTGAAATGTGTTCGTACCTAGCCCATGGGGAAAAGAGTGGGGTCCACCCTAAAGCTTATTAGTGGAGAAGGTGGGCAACACAGAAACCCTCTTAAAGTCTTCAAGAACATAAAGAAACTTTATGAACACCAACTCAAGGTCATGAGGGAGCCCATTAGGTCTTCCAGAAGTCAAAATAAATTCAGGGTGCTAATTGCCTGGGTGCCTTTTATAAAACTAGCTTAGTTTATGAGTGACATATGAACCATTAGGGCAGAAGGGCTAGAAGGAAGCAATTAGGAGCTCCACTGTGGAGGGAGGGAGGGAGCCTCCTTTTCCTTTCAGGTAACTGTTGTCACCGCAAAGTCCATCAAAAAGGACAAGGATGCTTCTTTCAGGCTGGAAAACTGAACAGGGCATTGTGATCAAGCAGTCTGGCTCCTGATTTCTAAGGAGGCTGCAAGTCAGCACCATGGTTCTGTGTGTTGGAGAGGGGGCCACACACTCGGCATCAGATGCTAGGTAGCCACCAACTGTATCCCTAGTGCTGGTTGCACAGTAGAACAAACACGCTCAGAAAAGGCAAAAGAAACCAATTGATTCCTCAACCTCCAATGTGGTCTTCAAGGCAGCCCTTCCTTGGGAAAGGTGTTTCTGGGTCAGGAACTTAGAAATAACCATGGTGATTCTGAAGGTTGGGAGTGAAAACACAGGTGAGTTTAATGACGTCTGAGTCAGGCCTATCCCTGCTGAGTGTTCTTAGGATTTAACTAAACTGTGTGTGACCACAGAGAAGACTCTGCTCATGAGACATGGTTTCAGAGGAGAGGTCTCTGTAACTGGTCCTCAGATAGATGCTGTTGACCCATCTCTATCCTAGAAAGAAACCAAGCCCGTCTCCCTGGGTTTATGAATAGGAACCAGGGGACAGGGTTCAAGGGAGGCTCAAACCTTAAGGTGCAGAGGCCAATGCAGGGACATGGCTTCTTGGAGAGGGACAAAGTACTGCTTGGAGAAGTCTGCTTTTGTAAGACAATGGATGCTGCTCCTGGCCTACTCTCTTGCCACCAGCCAAACTGACAAGTGCCATAGTTGGAAGCATAGCTGATCGCTGGCAGACAAAGAGTGTCATTGGCCTGAAGAATAGTGGGATCTGGACAGGGCACTGTGACAACAATGCCTTTCAATCAAACGTGGCCTTGCCCATGTCTGGTTTCAGACATCAGGCCCCGTGGTCTTGTGTTAATTCGCAAGGCTATTCTAGAACTGTGAAGAAGGACCCGAAGAAGGATGGGTTTGATACGAGGGAGAGGGGAGAGTGTGATACATAGACCAGGGAGGGACACAATACTGCATGGGATGGGGTTGGCACTGAATTCCAAACACAACGGTGATCAACAGCTTCTTAGCTCGGCTGACTGCAGACAAATACGACACGCACTGGACTACAGCGTTTGTTCACTGGGGCGCGGGAGAGTTCTCATGGCGGCCCTTTTCTTGCCAGCCATCCTCTATGATCTTGGACATGAGGTCTTACTGGATGAAGGGCATCCTTTCCTTGTTCTCGCTGTCACCTTCGTGGTCCTCTTCCTCCTCTCCTGCCTCGCTGGTCTCTGTGCTGTCATTGGCCATCTGCAATTCAACAGAGGTCATGATAGAGGTTATGTACCTGCTCCCTCACCATCCCTGAGCATCGGACAAGGCACTGTGGGGTGAACCTTTTTCAGAGTGTTCATTCACATAGGAGAAAAGTGCCTCTGAGGACCCCTTCTATACCCTTTACTAACACCCACTAAAGCCCAGCTGCTTTCTTTAATGTCACTTGTTAGCTCTGGAAGTGATCTCACTGGATACATCCTGAATCTCATGATGCCCTAGATTCAGTTTGACTTCATGCTGTCTTCCATCTAGAAGGGCTGTGACATCTTCCCTACCACCAATGCTCCAAATACCCATTCTTTACTGTCTCTTTGTTCCTTTGGTTGTCCGGGTAAAACAATTTTCAGAAAGCAAGAGGGGCAGACCAGAGCTCTTGGTCTGAATGAGGGTGTTATTTGGCCTTAATTTGATGGGTTCTGCCCCTTGGTCAAGCAGATGTAACCCCAGCCCAAGGGCCATCAGAACCTCATGGGTTCATGGAAATAGACAGTGCCTCTAAAATAGCTCTGCAGTGGGATAATGCTCTTGTACACTGTAGAGCTTTGTCAGTCATATTGGTTTAATAAAATGCTGACTGGCTAGTAGACAGGCAGGAAGTATAGGTGGGGTGACTAGGAGAATTCTGGGAAGAGAAAGGGCAGAGAGTCAGTTACCAGTCAGACTCAGAGGAAGCAAGATGAGAATGCCATACTGTAAAAAGGTACCAAGTCACATGGCTAAACATAGACATAAATTATGGGTGAACTTAAGTTGTAAGAGCAAGTTAGTAATAAGCCTGAGCAATAGGCCAAATATTGCTGTGTGTTTATTTGGGACTGAATGGCTGCGGGACTGGGAGGAACAGAAATTTTCATTTACATAGCTTCAGTACCAACTATTTTGCTTAAATACTTAAATAAGCTGGCCAGGGCAGCTCTAGAGCCTTCTATGGATGGGATGAAAGAGACTTATTCACAAAAGCCACAATGTAATTTGCACAGGAGTCCTGGGATCCTAGCCCCTCTATCTCTAACCTCATGCCATCATTTTCCCTCCAATGGTCCTGTGACTTCATGAGAACTTTATTTCCTTCTTTTTTTTTCTTTTTTCTTTTTATTTATTTATTAAAGATTTCTGTCTCTTCCCGCCACTGCCTCCCATTTCTCTCCCCCTCCCCCAAACAAGTCCCCCTCCCTCGCCAGCCCAAAGATCAATCAGGGTCCCTGCCCTGTGGGAAGTCCAAGGACCACCCACCTCTATCCAGGTCTAGTAAGGTGAGCATCCAAACTGCCTAGGCTCCCACAAAGCCAGTATGTGCAGTAGGATCAAAAACCCATTGCCATTGTTCTTGAGTTCTCAGTAGTCCTCATTGTCTGCTATGTTCAGTGAGTCCGGTTTTATCCCAGGCTTTTTCAGCCAGGCCAGCTGACCTTGGTGAGTTCCCAATAGAACATCCCCATTGTCTTAGTGTGTGGGTGCACCCCTTGCGGTCCTGAGTTCCTTGCTCGTGCTCTCTCTCCTTCTGCTCCTGATTTGGACCTTGAGATTTCTGTCTGGTGCTCCAATGTGGGTCGCTGTCTCTGTCTCCTTTCATTGCCTGATGAAGGTTAATATTCTGGAGGATGCCTATATGTTTTTCTTCATGAGAACTTTAAAAACTATCTCCACATTGATATCAGCAGCTTGTGTCACAAAGTTTCCCTACCTTGAACTGTTCTGTAAGGAGTGAAACGGCCATTACCCTTGAGCCACATTATGGCTACAGTAGACCAGGTGCCATTTCTGAAAATACACACTTGGACTGAGAGCTATGGATCATTTTAGTGCTTTTTCTTAAAAAAGACATACCGATACAAGACTAGGGCGTTAGTAAAGAATCTAAAAACAACCTCAAACCTCCATGCTTTCTTCGTTTAGCTTACCTAGAGCTTAGGATGGCCAGTCATGCTCAGTGAAGGCCTTTCTAGCTGACCTAGAAGAACCTGTCAATCTCTAGCTCATAAATGGGATCAAAGCTGGAGTGGGAAGCCACTTTTCCCAGGTTGCAAATAGACTGAGCACCAGGCTTTGGATGCACGCAGTCAGAGCTACACCATATGCCACCACCCCTCCCCCAAAACAGTCAGTTTTGTTTTGTTTTTTTTTGTTTTG
>NC_022011.1:22531743-22545586 GCF_000317375.1 Microtus ochrogaster | reverse complement strand
GCCTGCCTCTGCCTCCCGAGTGCTGGGATTAAAGGCGTGCGCCACCACTGCCCGGCTAAAGCAGTCAGTTTTGGAACAGGTGACTCAGACTTGCTGTCTTCTTGTGGATTGCCTGGATATTTGGGTTTTGTCCTAATAAACGGAAGTGAATTGAACAGGAGCAGCAGGAGCATCCGGAGGCAGCAGGCACCATTCTATTGGGTACATGTAGTGCATTGTTTAGAATTAACTAGGAAGTCTTCCCATTGGTAGCAGCCTAGAGATCACAACTGTAAAAGGTCCTTTTCTATCCATTCCAGCAATTTTCCTGTCTTTCTTCACTTCCATATCAACCCATGGCTAATCCCTCATTCTGAAATCATCTAATCAACCCTGCTTTTTGAGAGTCTGGCCACTACCTGTATTTCCTTCTTCATCAACTGTCTACACCTGATGATCCATTTGCCTTTGGGCTCCTCTGCATTCCACTTACCAGCGGAGTCGGGGTCTTTTCCACATCCAGGATTAGCTTCCCGATGTTCCCTCGGTCGTGGATGCGCTGCATGGCCTCCTTGACCTGAGACACAAGGTAAGACATAAATGCTGATTAGTGAAACGTGACTCCTGCAAAAAGGGCCTGGAAAAGTCAATCTGCCGGGCTTCCACCAGAGGTCGCTGCAGCTCAAAGAGTGGTTCAGACAGCAACTTTTTGTGGCGCAAATATATTCATTCGCCGTGCGTCAATCATACACTCTGACCTTCTCCTGCACGTCTTGTGGGTCCGAACAGTGAAGATTACAGTTTTCACGATGAGAATATATATATACTAAAAGTCAGAGTGGTCAGACTGGATGTTAAGCGGTGACCCACTTACTTACGTGTTACATAACCTGGGTTCATCCTTTCGCCAAATAAACCAGTTACCAGGGCTAAACCGCATTTTCGAAACTCCCATAATTTCTAGCTGCCGGGATGAAACTGTTTGGCTGTACTACACCTCCCTGTTTGTTCGGAGCCTTCCCTTCCACGGCTGTATAGAAAGTGAACTGCAGGAGGCACTGTGGGGGCTAAACGGAAATGTAACCTCTCTTGCCTCACAAAAGTCAATTTATAAAACTTTATAATAGGTTGAGTCTAAATATTTTTCGTAAAGTCTCAGAATTTAAAATATTTTTGTTCCTTCGGCCCACAAATATTCAGTAAATGTTGCTTCAAGGCTAGATGCTATGACATTACAAAAAAGAAGAAGAAGTCGGACATAGTTAACTGTGTGTGAGGAATTCGGCCTGTGGCTGATGGAGAACTGTTTGTTTATTTGAAAATCAAAGGCGTCTTCTATTCATTTGGATCCAGACTCACAGAACCATTAAAATGTTTGTGTTCAAATTGCTTTTCTGGGACTTCAGAGACGCAATTCAATTTATGGGAGAAAAACATAAAAGATAATGACTTCATTGCTTTTCGTGGCAAAAGCCTGTAACGGCTTATATGTCACAGTAAAGGGATGGGTAAATAAACAATGGCTTCCACATTCATCTACCAAATGGGAACGTTGCAGAGCCGTTAAGGAACAGAAAGATATATGTCACTAATTATAAAGGAGACACAGCAGGATCAAACGCTTTTGTAATCTTGCTAAATGAGAAAACCGACAGGCGAACATTTATTTACATCTCTATAAAAGTGTAGATATTCTAAAATGCCTAGGAAGGCTTGCAGGTGTACCTTGAAAGCTAAGCGGAGGAGAGGAAGGCCTTTTAACAATGTTATGTGGTAATGTGCTGCTAAGTCAGTATCTAAAATAAATATAATGCATCTTTCAAATGCACTTTGTTTGTTTTTGGTCACTTTGTGGTGAGAAGTAATCTCTGTTTTGTAGACTGACAGTGTCACGTGACTGTTAATTTTTCTGATACCACTAAACAAACCGGTGGATTCCTTCCATTTGCGTGGGGACTTCTGAAGGATTTTCACACTTGGTCATAGCAACAGGGGCCAATTGTGCCCCTGGCATCTGTGTCAGGTTGATTCTTAGCTCTTCATGGAATGCAACATGTGTGGTTGCTCTTCTATAGTGTGGTATGTATCTGCATAGAATCTGCATACATTTCCCCATAGATTTTCAGTCCGTTAAGACTCTAGATCACTTATAGCACCAAATACAACAGGATACTGTGTTGTTCTGCCATCTAGAGAATCATGACAACAAATCAAAGCATGCGCCGGGTGATGGTGGTGCATGCCTTTAATCCCAGCACTCGGGAGGCAGAGGCAGGCGGATCTCTGTGAGTTCGAGACCAGCCTGGTCTACAGAGCTAGTTCCAGGATAGGCTCCAAAGCCACAGAGAAACCCTGTCTCGAAAAACTAAAAAAAAAAAAAAAAAAAAAAAAATCAAAGCATGCATGTTCATGCAATGCCCTTCCCCCCACAAGTATTTTCTCTTCAAGGTTTGCTGAACTGCTGATGTAGAATCTGTACATGAGGCAGGCCCACTGTGCTTATTGAAAAGCTCTATGTGGCGACAGAGAATCGTTAGTGTAGCTCTCTGCTTCTCCTGGGAGTCATGTCCTTGTGTGATTGTCTCCCCTTGAGTGTAGGCTGGAGCTAGGGACCGGCTTTCCTACAGAGCACAGCAGATGGGATGGGCTCCTCCTTCTAAGATTAAGTTATAGAAGACCACATCTGTGTTGTCATGACTCTGCTGAGACATGCTTCATTGCTTGGATAACCTAGAGAGTCCCTACATGACAGAGACCTAAGATAGCACTCCATCCAACAGTCAGTAAGGGACTGAGACCCTTAGCTTCTCTTGCCAACTACCCCTAAAGAATTTAGAAGTAGAGGCTTCTCCAGCCAAGCCTCGAAATGGGGTCATATCCTGGCTGACATCTTGATTGTAGCCTTGTGGGAGTCAAAGGACCCAGCTAAATCATACCCAGCTCCCAGTACCCTATCCTGTTTGAAATCACCAATGCTTTAAAGTTCATGCCTTTTTTGTGTGTGTGGAGGGGGTAAACGAGATAATAAATATTTAACAGACTCCTACCTTGAATATATAATGCTTAGCTTGCAAGATACATAGAGTGCTCAATTTTCAGGGTAAGTACCCTGAGGCTAAGGAGCATATGCAATTCACTCAGAGATTACATGGCTATGGGGAACAGAAGTGTGGTTCAGAATCGGGTCAGAAAGACTTCAAATCCAGCATTTCTCCCTTGATCCTCAGAAGTAGAAAGTAGTAGTAGAAGTAGAAAAAGTGGTAACAACATCCCTCACAGTGCTTCTTTTAGGTATTAGGGACCCTGGGTACCTTCTGTATCCCAGTCAAGTGCTCTACTACTGAGCTACACCCTTAGTCTCTTATTATTATTATTATTTTTCGAGACAGGGTTTCTCTGTGTAACAGCCCTAGCTGTCCTGGAACTAGCCCTTGTAGACCAGGCTGGCCTCGAACTCACAGAGATCCACCCACCTCTGCCTCCCAAGTACTGGGATTAAAAGCGTGCGACACCACCACCCGGCCCACCTTTAGCATCTTGATGGTGGAGTCTCTGGCCAAGCACTTGACCACTGCCCCAAGTCCCTCATTGTCAGATTCTAGGCAAGTGCTCTACCTTTGAGCTATGTCCCTACTTCCTCACTGGTGAATTCTGACCAAGCACTCTACAATTGAGTCACATTGCCAGACCTTTCCTTATGGTTTCTAGCCAGACACTCTGCTGCTGAGCCAAACCCCTAGCCCTTCATGGCTATGGTAGTTTGAATGTAACTGGCCCCTGTGATCTCATAGGGAGTGGCACTATTAGGTGCTGTGGCTTTGTTGGAGTGGGTATGGCCTTATTAGAGGAAGTATGTCGCTGTGGGGGCAGACTTTGGGGTTTCCTATGCTCAGGATACCCCCCCCCCCGCAGTGTCTCAGTTGACTTCCTGTTGATTGCGAGATGTTCTCAGCTGTTCTTCTAGCACCACATCTGCTTGCATGCTGCCACGCTCCCCACCATGGAGGATAATGGGCTGAATCTCCGAAAGTGTAAGTGAGCCACCCAACTAAATGTTTTCCTTTATAAGAGTTGCCATGGTCATGGTGTCTCTTGACAGCAATAGGAACCCTGACTAATGTGGGAGCCAGCCATAATAAGCTAAGTATGGACATGTCACCCAAAGGAAGTTCTTTGCCAGAGTAGAACTCTACTTTTGATAAATTTGATAAGACCGCCATCTCAGGTGATTTCCTGTTGAGACAACGCCTGGCTGCAGGAGGAAGCACAAGCTGAGATTATCCAACCCCCACCCAAGAACAAACCATTCAAAGGAAATGCCTGGCATTCCAACCATTGTAGATAGGATCCCCTGCCAGCACATATTCACCAGGACACCCCTAGACAAATGTCAGCCAATCAGAGGTCCTGAGCCTCAGAAACCCCTCACCCCCACCTTTACTACTTATAAAAACCCAATTCTAATTGAGCTCGAGGCTCTCCGTGGTTATTCCAATACGTTGGACATGCGGAGAGACAGAGTTTGCAAACTTGATTAAAATAAAGGCTCTTTGCTTTTACGTATGGGATTCGGTTTCCTTGTTGGCTTTCAGGGGACTTCACGGATTTGGGCACAACAACTAACACACTGGTAGATTCTAGGCAACTGTCCTAACACTGAGCCAGGTCCCCAGTCCCTCCATGGTGAATTCTAGGTAAGTATGCTACCACTGAGCTACACTCTAACCTTCCTCTTACTTTTTATTTTGAGACAGGATTTTACTAAGTTTCCCAGGGTGGTCTGGAACTCGGTCTAAAGGCCAAGCAGCAATGAGCTTGTAATCCTCCTGCCTCAGCACCTGGAACAGCCAGGATGACAGGATACAGTTTGGTATATTTTAAGCTGCTTCTGTACTAAGTTGGAGTCCAGGGAAATGCAAAGATCTGCTTTCTCACAAGCTCAAGTGGATCATGATGCTGGAGGGGGTGAGGCAAGTCCCTTGCCGGCTGCCTTTAATCTGCATATTTCTGGAAATTTCTCTCAGAAGTGAAACATCGCCTTGAAGTCCTGGCTATGGAAAATGGATAAAGAACCAGAAGTAATCGCAAGAGGTCATTTAATTACTCCCACTCCAGTCATGCTGTTTGACGTTCCATGCTCTGTTATGGTTGCTCCTGGAGCTGTGCAGGAGCCCCACTGGCAGAGGCTTAGAAGGAAGGAGACTACCATGTTTGATCAATTCTTCATCGGGCACAGTGTGGAGCATTTTGCACGCATGCTGCTATTTTATCCAATGCTGAGCTTCCTGAGGGAATATTTGCTCCAGCTTTTCACAGATGAGAAACACAGGAGGAAGCATCTGAGAGGTCCGCCTCTGGCTGTCAATCAAACCATGCGGGAGAAGGTAAGTGCCAGCTTCTCCCTCTATGGGTCTAGGAAAAACCCCTTACAGGGCTCTGCTGGCCACACCCCAAGATTGCCCTCCGCTGACACTTCTGCATGGTGCTCAGACTTTACTGCCAGTGTATCAGCTTATAAAAGGTCTCCTAATAGGTCATGTTCTCCAGCTGTTTGAGAACACCTGGGAAGATTTGTCTCCTCCACATTTAAGACTTTCCTGGGGGCTGGAGAGATGGCTCAGAGGTTAAGGGCATTGCCTGCTCTTCCAAAGGTCCTGAGTTCAATTCCCAGCAACCACATGGTGGCTCACAACCATCTGTAATGGGGTCTGGTGCCCTCTTCTGGCCTTCAAGCATATACACAGACAGAATATTGTATACATAATAAATAAATATTAAAAAAAAAGACTTTCCTCATGCCCCTTTCTGTTTGAAACTAACATGGCATTGAAGAGAAGGGTCTTGTAGGCTTGCATCGTCTAATCCAGGAGCCACAGATCACCTGTGACAACAGGACCTGCTCTTTCTTGAATGTGGTATTAACTGCCACATACTGTCACCATGAAATATGTGCTGGATTCCAGAGATTTAGTAGTAGTTAGGAAGCCACCATTTTGCAAAATTAGGCCTGGAGAGATGGCTCAGTAGTTAAGAGCACACACTGCATTTGCAGAAAACCAGAGTTTGGTTGCTAACACCCATATCAGGTATTGGGTAATTCACAGTTACCTGTAACTCCACCTCTAGGGGATTCAGTGCCTTCTTCTGGCCTCCATGGTCACTTGTGCTCACACTGTGTCCTATGCAGGCATCCTTGTGTACATACACACACATGCACACACCTAAAAATCATTTGTAAACATCTTAATTATCTTATAAACCGAAAAAAGAGTATAAGATATTTCAGTGAGGGGTGTGGAAAATGCTTAAAGGGCCAGATTATATTATTTAGATATTGGCTTAAGGAAGGCACATTCAAGTTATCTTTTTGTCCTCTTCTGAATGGGATTAGTAGAACACTTCAAAGTTTTAGCACTGTCTCGCCAAGTGTACTGCTCCGCTCTTGACTGGCTGTCCCAGGAGCAATGTCTCTTATCCTAGTGACCAAAAACACTGCCTTCAGTTCTTGCACCCTTTACTCCACAACTGAAGATATGCTTGAAGCTCGGCAGGCTGTCTGCTGTGCCTCTGCATGCTCCAGATCGCCTCCTGGAGCTTCCCAGTCCTGGCACTAGCTCAGCGGACAGCTCAGCTGTGAGCTCTTCCGGGAGCTTGTCCTTTGTTGTTCTATGCCTCTTACACTTGACCTTCACAATCTGGCCAAGTGCTGTGGGGTCCTGGCCAGTAACAGCAATGCCACCCCTGTTCTACTTAGCTGTCAACTCCTTAGTATAATTTGAGAAGGGAGTCTCAGCTGAGGGGTTGCCCAGAGCAGACTGATTCTCCTGTGGGTGTGTCTTGTTAATTGGTGTAGGAGGGTCTGGAAGGTGGTCCTGTCCTGTATGCAAAAGCTAGCAACATATTGATCTATGAGTTATCCAACACCATGTTCCTCTACAATTTCTACTTCAAGTTCCTGCCCTGACTTCCTTCAGTGATAGACTGTGGTTTCCTTTCCTTCTCTAAGTCTGGTTTTTTGGTCTTGATAGTTTTCACAGTGACAGGCTGTAACTGGGTCACTATTCAAATGCCATTCATTTCAATGTGTACTCAAAGTGATATTAAGTTATTGATGTGTGTTTGCTCTGCATTTTGGGAATTTGGGGTATCCAGCAAACTTACAAAGTATTCCAACTGGACTAGCCCCTCTTCAAATACTCAGAGGCCCCACATGGCTCATGGACAGCTTCGGGGTGCCTACAGGGATCCCCAGTACAAAGGAAGGTCAGCATATGACAAGGTGCAGAATGAATGCATACCTAAGTGGACAGACGAGGGAACGAGATGTTGAGATGCTATGTGGCTGAGCCTCACCCATTGGGTTTCCATCCTGTGTCTGCCCCACCTCCAGGAATGGGGCAGGCTGTCTCTTGGTGGCCTGCGCTGTGCTTCCTGGGTGGCCTTGAGGGATCTGTTCCTAATTGGAGCAGTGTTCCCCATACCCTGGGGGAGACAACAGCTTCTGCCAGATGTGTCTCAGCAGCTGGATTTCCCAGGACTGGGCGTTCTAGAAGTTCTCAGTCTATATCCACTGGCACTAGCTTCCCATCCACTCAGTGGGAGGCAGGATATCTGAGTCGTGCCATCTAGACACCCCGGCATTTTGAATCCTGAAGTTACTTGAGTTTTTTTCTGAACCGGCTGTTTTTCATGAGACTACTTGGATGACGACCCAAGCAGATAGTGACACAGGCAATTGGCTCTGCTTCTCCTTGGTAACACTGTTTGATGTCCTTGGGTTTTGTCTTCCTCCTGCAGGAAACAGCAATACCTATGCTATCTACTCCCTCTTCCATCTGACAGTTCCAAACCCCAGGCACAATGGGTGTGCTCTTTTTTTTTTTTTAAAAGACTTCTCTATTTTTAAATTTATAGCTTTATCACTGTGTATGTGTGAGTATATGCACAGGAGTGCTGTACCCTTGAAGACCAGAAGAGGGCGTTGTATCCCCTGGAGCTGGAGTTACAAGCAGTTGTGAACTATCCTACACGAGTACAGGGAACCAAACTCAGGTCCTCCAGGAGACCAGCAAACACTTTTAACTGCTGAGCCATCTCTTCAGTCCCTGCTCTACTTTGAAGGACCCTCACCTTCCCTTATTAAACAGGTTAATCATAAAGATAAACACTCCACAATGCCCTCAAGAATATTTGTACTCAAAAGAGAGAAAATGATGCTTGGTTATGATGCATGGCAGTGGAGAGGGGTCATCTGCTCATGTACGACAGGGAAGGGCAGTGGACCTCCACAGTGTTCCCTGTCACCCTCACCCCATGTCCAGCATTCCCTGCTTACTAACTACCTTCCATTCCTGTGGGGACCCCAGCATTGCCCTGTAAAGCCTCGGGACCTCAGCTGGAATCCAGACTCCTGCATTCATTATATGATGTTATCGCCTAATGTTGCTGGGACACCTCCCCCCTGTGAAGCATAGGTAAAGTTTTGTATATATTTGTTCTGCCTGCTGTACCAAATTACTTCTAGCCTAGGACTTGAAGCACACATTCATTTTCCTATAGCTCTCGGAGGTCACGGATCTGAAGTGGGTCAAACTGGTCTAAAATCAAGGTAGCTTCAAGACCATTTATCTCTCTGTAGGCTCAAAGGAGGAGCATGTTTCTTTGGCTTTTCCGGCATCTAGAACCTTGCATTCCTTTGCCAGTATGTCCCTACTACCATCTTCAAAGCCAGCAGTGTAGAATCGCCTCATCTTTCCGACTTGGGCCTTCTTGCCTCTGACTTTTAAGGACACGTGTTAATCCAGGATAGCGTACCCATCTCAAGATCTGTAAACTAGTTTCAACTGTGAAATCACCTTTGCTTTGTGAGGCCATGTGACCCCCCACCCCCAGGTTCCGGGGTTGAGACTATAGATGTCTTTGGGGGGAACTTACTCTGTCCATCACAAGGTTAGTTCCACCTCACAGAACCACCATTCTCAAGAGCGACAGGGATGGCACATCAGGAATTTGCCACAGTGACTGGCCCAAACTAAAATCATATGCTGTCTGCTCAGGACCAGGAAGATGTTCTCTACCAGGAGTTACTTTAGGAGGAAACCTGAGGTCTCAGCGCCCTCTATTGGAATTCTGAAAGATAACCAAGTTCTCCCGGAGAGCCTGTCCTAGTGGCTTAGGTAGGGCTTGAGGAGGTGAGAAAATAAGCCACTCACAGGCTGGACGCCTTTGTCCTCTTGCCTCTGGCCCTGCACATGTGACATCCAGACTTGGCTGTGGCACAGGGATTATGTGGTGTGACTGAGAGGACCTGGTCATTGACATGAGGGCGGTAAGAACTAAAGATAGCTCACTGTGATGCTCTAAGACACGAATGAGTCAGAGCAGGCGACGAGTGAGGGTGTCTAACGTCACTATAGGGACGACAATGATGATGCACATCCATACAAAGCTCCCCACTGTCATCTTTGACCTTCACTGTTGAACAGTATACCATAGTGAACATTGATTTCCTCTTCATTGTTGGACAGTGTACCGTGGCGAACATTGATTTCTTCTCCCATCATCCCTAAAATGTGGATCCAAGACTGAACAGGCCCTGGGATTGGAGATTCAGGACTAGAGAGAGGAGAGGGAATAAGAAGGTGAATGGCTCAGGAGGAAGGCCAATGGCAGGTAGCTGTCCCTGGTTCTGATGATGCAGAGGGTGAAGAATCAGCACCCTGGGACTCTTATCTCTTGTATTTGGCTTCTTTACAGAATCATAAGCAACTAAGAGTCTTGTTCTTCAAACCCATTCTCCATGCAAATTGCCCTAGCTGATGCACCCAAGGTTAAACATAGACTCTAATGGAGGTCGCAGCCTCCTAATAGAGGTTCTCAGAATAATTTGTTTAAAGCTACTTCATCGTGTGCAGGTAGCCTTACTCAGAGTCCCTGGGTGATTTTGTGTAGCCTCTGCACTGCAACCCAGCATAGTTCATCTGCTGCCATCAGCTACGCTCTGCATGAAGTCCATTGTGTTTAATACTCAGGCCATGACCCACAAGGAAAACTTAATTGGCTCACAGCATGTAGGATCAGGGGAGCTGTGGAGCAATTATGATCGAACGTGCTTATTTCTATCTACACCAGAACAAGGAGAGATGAAGTTTCCAGAAGCCCAGCCATGCTGGCTCACGGATTGCACTCTTGGTGTTCTGTTTGGTTTCAAGATATTGTGCCTCTCCTCCATTCTTGGACATCTTTGCCCATTCCTCTGCCAGAGTCTCTGGCAGAAGAACAAAGGACAAGCAGGATAGTGAGGCTTCCCCATGTCATTCCTGCCTAGTGGAGGCAAGCAATGGAGGCAGATTTCTGGCAGGAGCTAGGTCCCTGTAACTGCAGCCATTACCAAGTCCCAGCTCCCAGTTCCCTCTCTGGCATCTGGTAGTCCTGACAATCATCAAGATATTTTAAAGAGATATTTGTGTCCTTCTTTTTGGCTAACAGTCTATTGAAACAAAGTGCCCCCAAGGAATTGGAATTTCCCCCAGAAATGTCATGCTGGGAAAAGAAAAACAATCAAACATGGTGCCAGCCGGAGGGGAAGCTTGTGTCCCAGGAAGGAATTTCACACAGTTCTGACAACTAACCATAACTCTAACCACACAGGAAAGACTGGAGCTCAGACAATGATAGACAGGGTCACAACTGGACCAGGACTGTTAGGTTATACCTGTCTCTGGCCTCAGCTTTAACCCAAACCTCCTTACAGAACCCTGGAGATGGACTGTGGGATGGGGTGGGGGCTCGGTCCCATTGTTCTTCCCAGAGTGACCACATTGGATAAATCTCCCTTTCCTGGTTTTTCCTCTTACATTTTTTTTCCTCATTAAGAGAGGATGGATGCTTTTAATCCCAGCACTTGGAGGTCAGAGGCAGACAAATCTCTGTGAGTTCGAGGCCAGCCTGATTTACACAATGAGTTCCAGGTCAGGCTCCAAAGCCAGACAGAAAAACCCTGTCTCAAAAGAGTGGATGCATAAATAACAAACACATCTTAGTGGATCTGTCAGGGACCAGGCTCTGAGCCTTACAAGCCCAGTAATGGTGGTGGTTATTCTTTCCCATACACCTTCAAGACCTTTCTACTATAGCTGGTTTGTAGACGTCTCAACTTCTTTGTTGGTTTCTTCAAATCTGAAACCTCTCAGTGGACACACCCATCATTTAAAGTCTTCCAACCCAGGGGGTTAATGTGCTACTGTTTCATCTAGGATGCTTCAATCGATACATAGACATTCATCAAATCTTCTGGAGCGAGGCCATCATTTGAGAGGATTGCTATGAATCTGAGGCCAGCCTGGGAGAAACTGTGAGACCCCATTTCAACAAACAAAATGTGTTGAGTGTGCACTCAAACTTAGGTCTGGGAAGACTGATGGGCACGTGGCATCTCCAAGAGTCTCTGGTGGTGCTGCCCTTACACACAAGCTTAGACACAACACTGCCATTTGCTCATTGCTCATGGGCATGAGGACACTGTGGATAGGAAGTTTGACCTGGCTGGAGGACCAGGGAGAAATATGGAAATGAAATAATTGATTAGGGATTTAAAGAATGAGTGGAGTAACAGCCGACATCAATTTAAATGGAGAGAAATTTACAGCAATCCCGCTGAAATCAGGAACAAGACAAGGTTGTCCACCTTGTCATGTCTCCATATCTATTCAATAAAATTGTTGAGGTCATAGTTAGAGCATAAAGACAGCAAAAGGAGATCAAGGAAACACACATCAAAAAAGAAGAAGTCAAACTCTCATGATTTGCTGACAATATAATAGTTTACATAAGCGACCCCAAAAATTCTACCAAGGAACTTATACAACTCATAAACACCTTAAGTAATATAGCAGGATACAAGATTAACTAAAAAAAAATCAGAAGCCCTCTTGTACACAGATGATAAGTGGGCTGAGAAAGAAATCAGAGAAACATTACCTTTCACAATAGCCACAGATAACATAAAATATCTTGGAGTGGGGCTGGAGAGATGGCTCAGAGGTTAAGAGCATTGCCTGCTCTTCCAAAGGTCCTGAGTTCAATTCCCAGCAACCACATGGTGGCTCACAGCCATCTGTAATGGGGTCTGGTGCCCTCTTCTGGCCTGCAGACATACACACAGACAGAATATTGTATACATAATAAATAAATAAAATATTTAAAAAAATGGTGGTGCATGCCTTTAATCCCAGCACTCGGGAGGCAGAGGCAGGTGGATCTCTGTGAGTTCGAGACCAGCCTGGTCTATAGAGCTAGTTCCAGGACAGGCTCCAAAGCCACAGAGAAACCCTGTCTCGAAAAACCAAAATAAAATAAAATAAAATATTTAAAAAAAATTAAAAAAATATCTTGGAGTAACTCTAACAAAACAAGTGGAAGACCTGTATGACAAGAACTTTAATTCTTTAAATAAAGAAATTGAAGAAGACACCAGAAAATCGAAAGATCTCCCATGCTCTTGGATAGGCAGAATTAACATAGTAAAAGTGACAATCTTACCAAAAGCAATCTACAGATTCAATGTAATGCCCATCAAAATACCAGAAAAAAATTCTTCACAAATCTTGAAAGAACAGTACTCAACTTTATATGAAAAAGCAAAAAACCCAGGATAGCCAAAACAATCCTGCACAATAAAGGAACTTCTGGAGGCATCACAATCCCTGACTTCAAACTCTACTACAGAGCTACAATACTGAAAACAGCCTGGTACTGGCATAAAAAGAGACAGGAAGACCATGGAACCAAATCAAAGATACAGATATTAATCCACACACCTACAAATGCCTGATTTTTGACAAAAAGCAAAAATATAAAATGGAAAAAAGAAAGCATATTTAACAAACGACACTGGCGTAACTGGATATCAACATGTAGAAGAATGAAAATAGATCCATATCTATCTCCATGCACAAAACTCAAGTCCAGATGGATCAAAGACTTCAACATAAAGCCAACCATATTGAATCCCAGAGAAGAGAAAGTAGGAAGTACACTTGAACACATTGACACAGGAGACCACTTCCTAAATAGAACCTTAGTAGCACAGACACTGAGAGAAACAATTAATAAATGGGACCTCCTAAAACTGAAAAGCTTCTGTAAAGCAAGGGACATGGTCAACAAGACAAAATGGCAGCCTACAGAATGGGAAAAGATCTTCATCAACCCCACATCAGACAGAGGTCTGATCTCCAAAATATACAAAGAACTCAAGATTTTGGTCATCAAAAGAACAAATATGGAGTACAGACCTAAACAGAGAGCTCTCAACAGAGAAATCTAAAATGCCTGAAAGACACTTAAGGAAATGCTCAACATCCTTAGCCATCAGAGAAATGCAAATCAAAACAACTCTGAGATTCCATCTTACACCTGTAAGAATGGCCAAGATTGAAAACACTGATGACAACTTATGCTGGAGAGGATATGGGGTAAAGGGAACACTTCTGCATTGCTGGTGAAAATGCAAGCTGGTACAACCCCTTTAGATGTCAGTGTGGTGATTTCTCAGAAAATTAGGAAACAACCTTGCTCAAGATCCAGTAATACCACTTTTGGGTATATATCCAAAAGATGTTTAATTGTACCACAAGGACATGTGCTCAACTATGTTCATAGCAGCATTGTTTGTCATAGCCAGAACCTGGAACCAATGTAAATACTCCTTGACTGAAAAATGGATAAGGAAAATGTGGTACATTTACACAATGGAGTACTACACAGCAGAAAAAAAATAACGACACAATGAAATTTGCAGGCAAATGGATGAAGCTAGAAAACATGATTTGAGTGAGGTAACCCAGACCCAGAAAGACAATTA
>NC_022011.1:22529103-22531563 GCF_000317375.1 Microtus ochrogaster | reverse complement strand
AAAAAAAACACAGAGAAACCCTGTCTTGAAAAAACCAAAAGAAAGAAAGAAAGAAAGAGAAAGAAAGAAAACCAGCCCACAAATCACAATCCCAGAGAACCTAGACAACAATGAGGACACTAAGAGAGACATACATAGATCTAATCTACAAGGGAAGTAGAAAAAGACAAGATCTCTTGAGTAAATTGGGAGCATGGGGACCTTAGGAGAGGGTTGAAGGGGAGGGGAGAGGCAGGGAGGAGAGCAGAGAAAAATGTAGAGCTCAATAAAAATAAAAATAAAAAAACAAGCAAGCTGCATGCGTGCAGGCATTTCTTTCTTTCTCTGCTGATGACTGCAGATGCACTGTGACTAGCTGTTTGAAGGTCCTGACACCTTGACATCTCCACAATGATGGGCTTTAACCTGACACCTGGATGTCTCCACAAGGAAGGGCTGTAACCTGGCATTGTAAGTTTCACAATAATGGGCTGTAACCTGGAATTGTATGTTGAAATAAATTCCTTTCTCCCCTGGTTGTCAGAGTGTGCTTTTTCACAGCAAAAGAGATGAATAAGAACATGCATCATACAGACAGAGCATCCCCGTATTTCCACACCGCTCCTTGACTGGCTCCTTCTTTTATACTTGGGCAATGAGAGAGCTATAGAAAGTTCAGCTTTTGTTTGGGGTTTCATTGAATGTTTCATAATAATCAATTTTCTTTTGAACAGTGTGAAAGGCACGAAGTCATTAAGGTACAAATGACATCACTTAATAACCATGGCACTGGGCTGGTGTTGTGAATAGTAATAAAAAACTGTCCAACTAAGATAGGAAAAGAAATGAGGATGGATAACTATAAATCGCTGGGCCTATTAGATGATAAATTAAAAGCTTTGAAAATGAAGCATCGAGGAATACCACAACGACAAGACACATCTAGTAAAGCCAGCTGAGAGACACTACACTAAAGATGCCCATCTCTGGGAGGGACAAAGGACTGCTTGAAACAAAAATGAGTGAATGAGAGCAGAATAATCAGGATAAGTGCTCACAGGATCTGAATCTCCTGGTTCTGCTGTGTACTTTCAGATATGAAAGTGATTGATCCTGAAAATTAAAAATATACTTATTTTATTTTAAATTATGTGTATGTGTGTGTGTGGGGGTATGTTTATGTGAATGTAGGTATCTATAGAGTCCAGAAGAGGGCATGAGACCCCTTAGAACTGGAGTTTACAGTCAGTTATGACCCAGGGTAGATGGTTCTGGGAACCGACTATGGGTCCTCTGCAAGTGCAGCAAGTGCTCTGAACTGCTGAGTCATCTCTCCATTCTCAGCCCCAAGGATTTATGGAAGAATGACTGGAAATATGAAATGCCAGATCCGGGGACTGACCTGCGAGGCGGGGAACAAAATGGAGGCAGTCCTCGTCTCCTCTTTAAATAAGCTGCATATGGATCTTTGTGGTAATGCAGGGCATGGAGCCACATTTAAGGAGGAACTTGTACTCAGAACCATGCAAGTGTAGGGTTAGCACCTGAAAGTGAGTACTGCCTTAAATTTTGTACTCTAGCAACCACTTTGTCTTCTTCTTGTCTGGGCTTATATGGACAACTATTATTTTGGAAGGCAGGGGATGAATTGGCTATTATATTTAAATATAAATTTATATTAAGTTGCCTTAAGGCAACTCTACTTGGCGATAGAATAGCTAGTGGGACTACTTCAAGAAGATTGTGTGTGTGTAGATAGATACACGATTGTGCTTGTGTGTAGGTGCGTGTGTCGACCTTGGGTGTCCTCCTAAGTTATTCTCCACCTTATCTTTCAATCACTTTCTACCATGTACTTTGAGACAGGGTCTCTCGCTGAACCTGGAGCTTACCTATTATTATTCCTGGCCAGCTAGCTCCCCAAATCCTCCAGGCTCTGCCTCTCCCATGCTGGGATTACAGACGTGTATCACTGTGTGTGGCCCTAGGCTTCTGTGGCAAGCACTTCTCTGAGCCATCTCTCCAGTTCCCTCAAGAGGATTGTTAAGAGGCCCTTAGTAGTGAGCCCTGGCTCAGAAGACACCGGGAAGATACCGAGAGTAAGAGGAAAGACGAGCAGAAAGCAAGTCAGAACCACCTGGATGGAGTGATTCTTTCTTCTGTTATGAGTATCTGGATGGCACGGTGTCCCTTGGACAAGCATATATTGTGGTCATATAGAGGTTCAAATGAATTAAACAGAGGCGTAGCCAGCCATCATGCAGCAGAAATCTACCTAATAAGTCTGACTAGTCATACTTATTCTGCTCTATTGTTTAAGAAAGCATGGGGTTGGGAAAAAATTGTCAAGTGTATTGTTTCTGATAATTACTGATTTAGTCCTTCTTCTTCTTCTTCTTCTTCTTCTTCTTCTTCTTCTTCTTCTTCTTCTTCTTCTTCTTCTTCTTCTTCTTCTTCTCCTCCTCCTCCTCCTCCTCCTCC
>NC_022011.1:22516097-22529003 GCF_000317375.1 Microtus ochrogaster | reverse complement strand
TCCTCCTCCTCCTCCTCCTCCTCGTCCTCCTCCTCTTCTTTCTCCTTCTCCTTCTTTTTCTTCTTTATTTTTAGTTTTTTTGAGACAGGGTTTCTCTATGCCACAACCCTGGCTGTCCTGGAACTAGCTCTTGCAGACCAGGCTGGCCTCGAACTCACAGAGATCTGCCTGCCTCTGCCTCCCGAGTGCTGGGATTAAAGGTGTAATCCAAGTGCACTCTGTCATACTTTGCTATTATGTTTGTTTAATTAGCAATGGATTTAGTGGTTGAGAAGAGCTGAAGTAAGCAATGAATGCTGATGCCAGTGTGTGTGAAGCCAGGGGACGGAAGAAGAATACAAAGAGATACAAAGAGCATCCTCTCTGGAAATGCAGTTTCCCAGAAAGGCCTGAACTCCAATATAGACTGTATATTCTTTGACTGTTGCTACTGCAGTGGTGGGGGTCAAACTAGGGTCCTCGTGCATGATAGGGACACACCCTGACATAACACAGTAAGCTACACCCCAAACTTGTTGCACAAGAAAGATGGTGGGGAAGTGGCGAGCACAGAAGAGGAAGCACTTTCTCTGGGAATGGGCGGAGGATGAAAACCTGAGACAGCCATGGAGAGAAAGTGATTTCTCACCTGGGACCTGAAGATGGGACAGAGACCTCTCCCTCAGCCAAATGGAAGAGCAGAAATAACCTAAGAAAATATTGTTCTACCTAGGGAATGGGAAGTTAAGATAATCTGAGCATCTGACATTTGTGAAGCTCCACAAGACAACGGGGAACTCAGAGACTATATTTAAAGTTTATTCTTTTTTGGATATTTTAGGGAAAAAAAAACTCCTCAAATCAGGGAAGAGATGGAGTATTTTTGCCTGAGGGGATCTAGTTCCTAACTAAGGATGTGACGACCTTGCTGCCAGATCACGTGGGTTTTACGTGCTCAGAGAGGGACAGCTGAGTCCTTTCTAACTATGCCTGAGGGTTTTCACCTGGAATTATCGAAAAACAAAATAAAACAAAACAAAAAACCAAACCTGCAAGAAGTCCAGGGCCAAGGAGATGGCTCAGTTGGTGAAGAACCAGCCATGTGTGCACGAAGACCCGCGTTTAATCCCCTGAACCCAGTGAAATTGCCAGATGTGATGGCTCATGCTTATAACTGTTGCTGGAGGAGAGGAGACAGGACGGTCCTTTGGGCTCACTGGCCAGCCAGTGTATTCAAATCCATGAGCCCCAAAAAATAAGAGAGGGAAGCCAGAGAAGAAGACATACAAAGACAATGACTTCTGACACACACACACACACACACACACACACACACACACACACACACACACACACACACACACACACGCCAAAGATCTTTCAAGACCTTGCACGTTCTTACATGGCCAGTCATATTTGAAGAGGATGACAGTGAATCTCAGTGACACTGGAAGCTACAGTTTAGTAGGCTTGGTGGACTTTTTCCTTAGGCTTGCAGACAAAAGCCTGGGTTATAGGGAACAGGGGGATTTCAGCACTTCAGGGAATTGAGATGCATCGACCAAGTGGCATGGAGTTGACTCTGTGCAAAAATCATTTAGAACAAAGCAATTCTGTACAAGGCGCTCCTTCAGAAAGCAGGCCCTTCCCCGCTTTGGTGGAGGGGTGTCTCTGTTTTCTCCTTCCACTGAGAGAGGAAGAATGGGGAGAACCCTGGGCTCTGAAGAAACAGTAACATGAGTCACTGCCTGCCAGTGGGTTGTAGGAGAGAGCGGAAGCAAATCTTTGGTAATGTAAAGGACAAGCAGGGGCGGTAAGTCCCTGGGTGGCAGGGGATATTGTGCAGTACATCATAGCAGCTGACACATGCATGGCAGGCGCCTGCCTGGTGCTGCCACCAGCAAAGCACCTTATATGCATTCTCTCATTTTGTTGCATCAGTGCCACGAAGCAGGTGGGAGTCTGTCAGGCTGTCACTCAGGGTTGACATAAAAATACTTCCATTTTTCTTCTGGAGTCTCTGTCACTCATGGAAGAGGGTGGCAAGGAAAATGGAGTTGAGTGAGGTTAACGGCTTGCCCAGTGGAGGAAGGAGAAGCAACTCTGGATACCAGCGAAGCTTGAGGCATTGTTGCAATGTGAGAGTAGGTAGCCTCCGGGGATGATACAGGAATGGAGAAGAAGCCTGAAGGCTAAAGGATGCTGGGACTGCAACCCAGGACCATCAAAAGACTGTTTCCCCTGCACTTGCTTTTCCTAGGTCATTGCTTTTCTTCTGTCCTCTGGAGAGGGAATGTTAATCTATGGCATTTAGGGTCAGATGCTTCTCTGCTGTGGGAATGGTCCTGAGCTCTTGGTTCTACTGTATAGTCATAGGCAACACTCTCTGGTTGTGACAAATGCATTTCCAGGCTTTTCCAAATGCCATTTTACTGTGCAATTCCCTTTCAGAGCTAAAGCATCATGGTTTTTAAAACAGCATCTTGCCTTCTCTTAATCCCATGTAACAATTTGGACAGGGACTTATATACCAGAGATTTGTCTCTGTTTTGTCCCTGGGACTAGGAAGAGAGTATAGCACACAGCTTGGGAGATGCTCAGTAATGGAACACATTTGATCTCTGACTTCACATGTTCGTTGGTTAGAAAGTTTTTTTTTTAAAATTTAGATTGGAGACAGCCTCAATCATACACACATGGTGTCTCAAAGAGTGACAAACTGATTGATTGTCTTAGTTCCTTTTCCTTTTGCTGTGATAAATTACTCTGGCAGAAACAACTTAAGCAATACAGGGTTTATTCTGGCTCACAGTTCAAAGGCATAGTCCATTGCTGTTGAAATAAGAGTGGCGGAGCTGCGTCCCCAGCACCCCGCTGCTCGCAAAGCTAGCTTTACCCGAAACAATTACACAGACACTGTATTCTTTTAAACACTGCTTGGCCCTTTAGCTCTAGCCCTTACTGGCTAATTCTGATATCCTTATCAACCCATCTCTAATAATCTGTGAGCACCAGTCTTACCGGGAAGATTCTAGCCTACGTCCATCCTGGGTCGGAGCTTCATCGCGTGTGCCTCAGAGAGCAGAGCTATACTCGCGTCCGCCCAGGAGCCGGGAGCATGGTGTCTCTACTCCAGACAGCAGAACTGTCGAGTCAGAGCTCACTTCCTCTTCCTCCCAGCATTCTGTTCTGTTTACTCCACCCACCTATGTCCTAAGCTATGAGCCCAAGCAGTTTGTTTATTACTTAACCAATGAAATCAACAGATTGACATATGACACTCCCACATCACATTGCCATATGGAAATAGAGAGAGCAGGTCACATTGCATCTACAACTAAAGAGTAGAGAGTAATGAATACATACTACTGTTCAGTTCCCTATCTCTATATATGTATATTTATAAAATACTTACGTATCTATATATATATGGCTAGGATCCTAGCCAAGGGAATTGTGCCACCCACAGTGGGCAGATCTTCTACCTCAATCAACGTACTCATGGTAACCCCCCACAGCCACAACCAGAAGTGATTCTAGATTCTGTTAAATTGACATGTCCCCACGGCACTGAAATTCTAGAACTTCTGAATTCAAACATTGCTTCATTTCACAAACAGTGCTTGTCCACCATGAGATAGGCACTGTGCTTGGCTGATTCATGTGAAGAGAGAGAGAGAGAGAGAGAGAGAGAGAGAGAGAGAGAGAGAGAGAGAGAGAGAGGTGTCTCAGGCTGCTGTGGAATAACCTTTCTGTACACTGTGACTATATATTACTTTCATTGGTTAATAAAGATCTCACTGGCCAGTAGCCAGGCAGGA
Organism: Microtus ochrogaster; assembly: GCF_000317375.1. Taxonomy (NCBI): domain Eukaryota; kingdom Metazoa; phylum Chordata; class Mammalia; order Rodentia; family Cricetidae; genus Microtus; species Microtus ochrogaster. The sequence continues at coordinate 22,525,203 of NC_022011.1, read as the reverse complement.
AGTATAGGCGGGGCAGCCTAACTGAGGATGCTGGGAGGAAGGGCAGTCAGTGGGGTCGCCAAGAGACACAGAAGGAACAAAATATGCTGAAGGACAGGTAAAGCCACGAGCCGCATGGCAATACATAGATTAATAGAAATGGGTTCATTTAAGTTGTAAGAGCTAGTTGGTGCAGGACAGAAACTTTGGCCTAGATCCCTGGAGAGGATGAGATGAACACCTGGATGAGGCCTTGTTACTGCTTGGGTTAAGCATCACACCAAACTGGAAACCAGCAGAGAGCCACAGTGACAAGTTCGTCAATTCTAGGGCGGCAGAGGAGGAGTTGGATCCCAGCCTCTGTTCTGTGCGATCATCAAATAATTAGATTTCTACTCAGTGCAGAAAGAACCCTTCAGGATATCGTTGTTCCATTAATTAAGCTCACTCGCCATCTCTGTGTGGTTCCTCAGAAGACCCGTCAGCGGAGCCTTTGGAGGGGCTGATCTGGATAATATGATAGTAGGGGAATCACAAGATGTGTGTGATGATACGATGAGAATAACCTTACTATGATATGAGTTTAAGCATTAGAAGCAGAGGGCATGATGGGATTTGTAGGAGGTGGGCCTGACTCATACTCAGGGAGGAATAGGAGCCAGTATGAGTCAGAGGTGAGTACGCAGACAGATCCCTCGCATCCCTGCATTAAGAAACACAAAACAGCACTGGGGAGATTGGGGAGATGGTTAACCAGGCAAAAGCACTTGCTTCCAAGATTGATGACCTGAGTTCAGTCCCTGGAACCTACATAACAGAAGGGAAGAACTGACTCCTGAAAGATCTTCTATGATTTCCTTATGTAAAGTGTCATGCACATGCATATATATGTGTTGTGCAATGCACACATGTGCACACATCCACACACTGAAATACATGCAAAAAATTTTAAAAACACAAAATAGTGTTCTGCTAAGAGAAAAATTTAAAAATAAGTCAACCATACCAGAATAGTTACATCTGGCTATATCTACAGATAAATAAATAATTGCATATAGAAAGGACATGGATACCCCTTAAAAAGGATCACCCCTGGACAGCTCATCTAATTAGAGCTAATTTTCATTTTCTTCATTTAAATTTCTCTGCTTTTAAAAATGTACTTTAAGTTATTAAGGAACAGGGTCCAGAGGAAGCTTGTGGGGTGGACAGCATAAAAATCTTTGTTGGGAGATGTGTGAGCAAACCCTAGAGAAGTAGAGAGCCTGCTTCATATATCCTAAAGGGCAGAGCTGGCTTTGCAAGTGACATTCCATAGCCTCCCATGCCAAATCCTATGGCAGGGTGCCCTCGACTCCAGCCAACTGGTCAGAAGCATTGTCTAATTTAAGGCCTTCTCCTCTTTCTATGGAAGATTTTTTTTTTCTATTCTTTTTTTTTTTTTTTTCTTCCTGCTTAGTCCCCGAGGTGGCTGTTTTTCCGGTCTCAGCTTGTCCCTCATTCTGCTGCCACAGTTGTGATGACTGGTAGGTGTAGTCTTATTCAGGTGTCCAGGGCTTGGGGCTCACTGTGAATTCAGAAGCCAGTGATGACGACTTCAGTTCCACTGGCCAGTTGGAGCTAAAGGAACAAGCTTCGAAGGTGTTTGCCACAAAGCAGTGCATTTGCTGCATATTAGAACCGGGTGACGAGGGAGCACAGTTATTTTTACTTTGCATACATAGAAAATGAGAGCCAGACAAGGAGGTGAATCTGCCTATGGTTGTTGACATAGTAGATAGAAGAACTGGGAGTTCAACCTAGCTGTTTGATAAATATATATATGTATACATACATACATACATACACATACATACATACATACATATCTGGAGTCCATTGAGATAGCTGGTGGAGAAGATAAAAGCATTTATTATACAGGCCTGGAAACTGAAGTCCAAGTCCCCAAACCGGACTCATGCTGGGAGTTATCTTCTGACCTCTACACAAGAATTGTGGCATGTGTGCACACATGCTCATCTTTCTCCTTCCCTCCCTTCCCTCTCATACACACATGTAATGATGATAGTACATAAAATAATAATAATAAATACATGTAGATGGAGTGATATCATACCTGAGACTTATGTTAAAATACTAGGGACCAGGAACAAAGGAGACACAGTGTTAACCACTACGGCAACAAGGTGAAGGGCAGTACCCAAGTGCAGGGAAGGAGGAACAAGGGCATCAATATTCCATTAGTGAAAATTCCGGAAGGTTTACAAATGTGAACTTCGGGCTTTCTTCCCTGGTAACAGCTATAAGAATGACTTTATCCTCAAGTGCTCACCCACTAAGCCAGATTATGATGATGATGAGGAGGATGTTATGAGTGATGGTTTGGGGCTTCTCCACGTTCAATGCTTAGAGAAGCGTTGTTCCCACCTCCCCAGAGAAGAATGTGCCTTTTCACCGAACCAGTTCGCTTTCGCCAGGGTGAAAACGCCAACTGCCTCTCAGCCAGGCAGCACGCACAGATGAATGCTTGCAAAGCCATACCCCAGAGAGGCCCACAGGCTGGGAGAGGAGAGAGGGGACCGCAGAGACAGTCAATTCCCATAGAGTGTGGGAAGAGCTCCATTCTCAGAATGAATGAAGAGGCGTGGGAGCCCAGAGGAGGAAATGATTCGTTTGGAGAAAAGTGACATGCTCACTGGGGTTTCAGGAGTGGAGAGGCGTTTCCGGAAAGGAAACTATATATCCTCAGACCTGAGTCCGGAAGGGGAGTAGGTGGCTCAGTCAGTAGAATGAGAGTTGGGGGTGGCACCATGCCTCCTGGGGACACTTTTGAACTGTACAGATGTGGCTTTGTGAGGAGCAGTAAGGAGCCGTGAGGGGTTTCAGGAAGACTTTCCAGAGGGTAATGTTGGCAGGTAGAGAAACAGGGAGTTCAGTGGGGACAGAGCGAGAGAGATCCTTGAGGAGGCAGAGCTGACAAAGCCTGAGGTGTGCTACGAAGTCCCTGTTTGGGGGGGGTCCTTTTAGGCGATGGCAAGTCCGGTAATCCTCCCAAATGGTGGAGAGGATTCTCCTCAGTGACCCATCTTTTGAAAGACTCTGTCAGGGAGAGATGAAATCTTGAGATAATTTGGTTTATTTCCATTCGTTTCAATTAGCACTGGAAACAGATGGTCTCATCAGTCCTGGAACTGCCTCATGTTTCCCCATCAGCATCTGGGTGACTCTAAGGTCTAATGTTGAATTATCCCTGTCCATTTGCAGGGACACAAAGGGGAAATGGTAATGCTCCAACTTTTTTTTTTTAAGGTTTCCTTTCTATCTTTCCTGCTTGACTGTAAGCTATTTTTTTTTTCTTTTAAGCACCAAGAATATCTATTAGCCTAGGGTCTGTGTTGTCATGGTAACAAGACCAAACCAACCCTAATATATAGGGAACCCAAGGGTATAGTTGAAGGAGACATTATCCTAGCGACTGGGTAACGTGTCAGATTGGACTCTGGTTCTGAAACAGAATCTATAGATGGTCAGAGTGCAGTGTATGTGGCTGGTGGATATGTGTGCCAGTCAGACTGTCTAGAGTTGTGAGAGATCGGGACAGCGGATATCCACCGTGGATGTGGGGAGGCTCACACAGCTAAGAGTTTGGTAGAAGGTGTTAGGAAGGTGCATGGCAATTTCTCCACACCAAGAGGAAACAAGTCATAGCCACTCCAAGCGGTGTAACGGATGTTTGTGGCGGTTAGGGTTAAGAGTGTTTGCTGATCTTGCAGAGGATCCGAGGATGGTTCCTAGCACTCTCATCCGGCAGCTCACAGTTGCCTGCAGCTCCAGCTCAAGGGGATAGGACTCCCTCTTCTGACTTCTGAAGGCACCTGAGTGTGTGTGTACATACATACAAGCACACATGTGTGCGCACGCACACACACACATATTTAAAAAAATTAAAAAAGGAAATTTGTGCAGTCTTTAAAAGGTCTTTGATCTCTGTGAGTTCGAAACCAGCCTGGTCTACAAGAGCTAGTTCCAGGACAGGCTCCAAAAACCACAGAGAAACCCTGTCTTGAAAAACCAAAAAAAAAAAAAAAAAGAAAAAAAAAAAGGTCTTTGATACATCATGCACATTTAAAAAAAATCCTCCAAATTGGTAGTTCCAGTTCTGAGACCATGTCCCAAAGAAATAATCCTCCAACTGGAATTTAAAAAAAAAAAACTAAAAGAAAGACATATTCATAATATTAGCAGCTATACCAATAAAGTGAAAAAGCAAGCTAAGTATCCGTGTATAGGAACGGACTGACTACATGCTGTTGCTGTCATGGCTTAAGAGAATTTTGAAGTCATTATAGTTGCACGTGCTTATAAGAGTGCAAAAAGCAGTTCCTATTCTTTTACGCAGAATGATTGGCATGTTCCCCCAAATGCCTAGCTCCTAAACAAAAGCAAAATTCTTACACAAAAAGACAATTCTGGAAATGACAAAACACATAAAAATATCACCAGTGATGGGAATAAGGGAAGTTTCTGTTCATTTTCCTCCTTTTGGTTTAAATATTTGTAAAAAGAACATGCTACTTTCCTTATGTAAATAAAATCATAATTAAAAGATAAGTTCTATCTTTGGAAACAGCCACCCATGCTTCCTAATAAATGGTCTGTTTTCAGAAGGTATAGAGATAGAAGTTCCTGGGGGTAGGAGAAACACACTTTATTATTATTATTTTTTGTGACAGGGTTCCATGTAGCTCAAACTGATCTTGTATTACTATGTAGATGAGTATGACCTTGAGTTCATCATTCTCCTGCCTCCACATCCTAAATACTGAAATTACAGACATGGATTACCATGCCTGGTGGGTGGTTTGGATAAGAGTGCCCTCCGTAGGCTCATAGATTTGAAGGCTTCGTCACCAGGGAGAGACACTATTTGAAAAGATGAGGAGGCCTTGTTGGAGTAGGCATGGCTCTGTTGGAGGAAGTATGGCCCTAGGGGTGTGGGTTTTGAGGTTCCAAGAACCTAAGTCAGGCCCAGTGCCTTTCTTTTCCTGCTGCCTGTGGATCTGGATGTAGAATCCTGAGCTACTTTTCTGGCACCGTGTCTGTCTGCATGCTGCCATGCTATCTGCCGTGAAAATAGACTAAGCCTCTGAAACGCTAAGCCAGCCGCATTTAACTGCTTTCCTTGATAGGAGTTGCCATGGTCATGGTGTCTCTTCACAGCAACAGAACACTAAGACACCTGGCCTTTATTTATTTATTTTTTTAAAATGACTCGTTTTTAAGAAAATATTTCTAGTTTTTGGCTATTTTTTATACGTAAGGAACTACTTTCATTGTGGCATTTTATACATAGATTTTCTCATGCTTTATTCTTACTCAGCCCTCCCATTTTTAACCCTCTCCATTTTATAGATGTTGGATGTCCGTGCCCTGCCCCCACTGTATAATGCAGGCCTCTGAGCAAGACAGCCACCATCTCATTGAAGACAGTGCCTAATTGCAAGGGGCCATCTTTCCCTCGGAGGAAGAGGGGCTCTGACTGCATATGGCCTTTGAGAAGGGACACCCTGGAGGGGCCAAAGTGTATAGGATGGGGGAGGTTAGTTGAAGAGGGCTCTATGCATGGAGCGGTTGGGAAGCTGAGTGACTGCCTTCTAGTGAGGACACTTTGGGGTCTCACACACACTTCTGTTAGTAGCCCCTCACCCATGTTCTGTAAGCAAGCCAGCAAACCCACTGATTGCAGAGAGTGAACTTTGGTGGAATCATACTGCAGTTTTTGTTGGAACTTTATGGTAAAGGGGTAATTTTTTTTATGTCTATCCAGTGAAAGACTTCTCCAGACACCCCCCAAACAGCTCCCTCTGCTGCTTCCAGGACACATCCATTTCATTACTCTCTCTTGTTCTCACCTTTTATTTCTTCCTTCCCTGTCATAGTCTTGGGGCCCTTCTGTGTGCAGGGACAATCTAGGCACTGAGCAAGATATAGGACCAAATGATTCTGTCTCCATCGATTTGACAGATGAGTTCTGGTAGCTTCTGGATGTGCCTAAACTTGCACTCTGTACTAAAGCCAGATGATCTGATCTGTATAAACACACAGGCCTCTGTGCAATGTGGATTCTATCCTCGGTCTTCTCTTTCTCTATCACTTGGGATCTCATGCAAGCTTTAAAGGGCTTATCCCAAGATGAAGACAGTTTGGAAGAGCGTTTCCTTTCTTCGTCTAATGCATATCGCCTCAGGAAAAACGTGCCCAGTGACGTCCCATCTTCTGGCATTGTTTTCCTTTCCTCATCTGTCTCTAGAGTCTTGGCACCAACACTCAGATACACAGCCCCCCACAACTGTCTAAGAAACCAGAATAGACCTAGAATGATGATGTTGATGCAGTAGGTATTTGAGCCCTGAGTACCGCAGGCAATAGCAGTAATGAGGGTAATGATGATGGTTATTGAGTTCTTAGAGCACGCCAGCAGCAGCCAGCAAGCTGCTTTACGGGCTTTATTGTCTCTCATCCTCACGACTCCACACAAGGCCGGTGCATTCTATTTGCTTTGCAGAGGAGGAAAGGAAAGGGGCTAGCTCATGCTCTGCTCAAGGTCACAAGGCTGAGATGCGGAAGAGCTAGGACTTAAATTTGGGAATAAGGGTCCTGGGAATCTCTCATGTTTGCCATAGCTATTTAGGGCTCCCTGTTAGATGAACTATGAGGGATCATTACAATTGTGTGTGTGTGTGTGTGTGTGTGTGTGTGTGTGTGCATGTGTATGTGTGTATGTATGTTCATGTAGATGCATGTGTACTTGTACCTGAGGAAGCCAGAGGACAACCTAAGCTCTTATTCCTGAGTTGTCCTTTATCTTGTTTTAAACATTTTTATTTTAATCTCTCTCCCCTCCCTCTCTCCCTCCCTCCCTCATGTGTGTACTCTCTCTTTCTGTGAGCATAGGTGCTCACATGCCACGGTGCATTCCGTGGTCAGAGGACATTCACATTTCCCACCTTGAGAACAAGGAGTCTCTAGTTCCCCTTTGCATGTGCCAGGCTATAAGCTTCTATAGAGTCTTCTGTCTCTGCCTTTTGTATCTCCGTAGAAGCAGCAGACTACAGCTGTTTGCTACCATATCTGGATTCCAGAAGGGGTTCATGCACGGTAAACACTTTGTCCACAGAACCATCTCTCCAGCCATACTTTGTTTTCTGAGATAAATATTTCATTGACCTGAGTCTTACCAAGTAAGCCGGATTAGCGGGCCAGCCATCCCTGGGAGATCCCCTGTTGCTATCTCTCAAGTACTGTGCTTACAGCATATCCAGCCTATCTCTCCATGCGTTCTTATGCCAGATTAGAGAACATTTATACCCAACTGAAACCTTACTTTTGATGTGGCCAGGGGCACTGAGAGAAGGGTGCAAAGAGGGAGACCTTCTTGCTAGGTGAATCCAGGTGAGGCTACTCCGTGTTTGAGCTCTATGCTGCCATTGCACACCGGAGGAGAACAGAACCGTCTTTAGGAAGCGCCTATTAGAAGATACTGGAAGACTTGAAGGCAGAGAATGAACACCCCTGATACATTGAGCACGAATGTATCATTGAGCTAACTTAATATTAGAGTTTTGGTTCTGGGGATTGCATCTAGGGCTTCACACACGCCAGGCATGTAATTTATCACAAATCTATAACCCCAGCCCCATATAAACTCTTACCCAAAACAGGGGCATGTTGGAGTAGCCTTATGTTAGCTCACACAATGTCAAATTGCGGGAATCTAGCAAATCAGTTGGTAGTGCAGTAGTAGGTTGAGTTTCACCAAGTAGGACTGTTCACAGAACTACACATACACCCCACCCTTTGGGGCTGGTTGGTAAAGCAGCCACTGGGCAAAGCTTTCATGTGTCTATTAAAGCTCTCCAAGGCATCTACTGCCACAGACTTTGGGGGGATTGGCTGTTTTTTTCTCTTGCCTTGGAGAATTTGCCATGTATCCCACAGCATCTGCAAGTCTCATGATCTCATTTCCATTACTTCATCTCGAAGGCGAGCCACAGAAACTACCGTGGAGAAATGTGCTGTAATTGATTATCGCATATAAAGTAGATGAGCCGGGCTTCCTTCCAGCCTATACGCTTTAATGAGCTATTTTAGTGCTGGCCCTGCTAAATGTCTGAAATTTATAATGCTCTGGAAACTCATCAGTTTCTGAGGGTGTAATGACTACTAGGAGAGGAAGAGACACCCCCTAACATATCAGGCGTAGTCAATTGAGTGCAGAGATTTTACACCCTCTACACTCCTCCAGGTTACTGCTATTATTCTAAGCCTTTTGGTTATCTTTTCGCTACATAATCTCAAATCTTTGGTTTTGTAACACTTCGGAAGAGATTGCTAGGTAGAGCTTTGGAGTTGTGCTCCTGGGGTGCTGTCACTGGCGAGGTGGTAAATATGGCCTTAGCTGGTAAATATGGCCTTAGCGTGATAGGGAAGCTGTAAGGGTAGGGCGTCTCAGGTAGGGGAGCCCTGATCTGCAGCGCTTACCCGTGTGTATTGCCTTTGATGTAGCTAGTTCTGTCTGCTGGTTTCTAGCTGGGAAGCATCAACTGATGTGTACAGTTGACTCCGAGGAACCAAGGCATGATGGCTCCCGCCCAGCTCTGCGTTGCTCAAATCTCCAGTCTTTAGTGTTTCAGAGGAGTGATGAGTGCTCAGTCATAGAGAGATGGAGATAGGTACTTGCCCCCAGGAGGCGGGAAGACTCCAGCCAGCAATGGGAGCTACTGCCATTGCGCGCTGTCGGCAAAGACCATAAGAATCACCAGAGGGCAGCAAAGGGCTCTCAGGACAGGAGACAGGCCAGAAGCAGGATCTGGGCATCCCAGTGAGTGTAAACAGGAAGGGTCTGATCTTGCATCAGGAGTGGGAAGTGACTCTAGAGACACACCAGCCCATCCATGCTCAGGATTCCCTTCTCAGAATCCCCCTTTTCCTTCTCTGGGTTTCCTTATCATGGCTCACAGATGTGAGAGGCAGTGGTCTTCTCTGGACAGATGTGAGGGGCTGTGGTCTTCTCTGTACAGATGTGAGAGGCTGTGGTCTTCTCTGGACAGATGTGAGAGGCTGTGGT
>NC_022011.1:22515518-22515997 GCF_000317375.1 Microtus ochrogaster | reverse complement strand
CTCTGTACAGATGTGAGAGGCTGTGGTCTTCTCTGGACAGATGTGAGAGGCTGTGGTCTTCTCTGGACAGATGTGAGGGGCTGTGGTCTTCTCTGCACAGATGTGAGGGGCTGTGGTCTTCTCTGCACAGATGTGAGGGGCTGTGGTCTTCTCTGCACAGATGTGAGGGGCTGTGGTCTTTGCATAGCGGTTCAGACCCACTTTTGCTTCTGTAGTTTTTCTTGTGCTTGTCATTAGCACCAAAAAGACTTGGTCATGAAATCAGGGCTCCTGTCACCTGTTCGGAGCAATGCTCTTTAGTTTTAAAGGTTGTCTTAGTCACTGTTCTATTGCTATGACCTGACCAAGGCAACTTATAAAAGAAAATGTTAAAGAGGGTAGTAGAGTTCCTGGCCATCATAGTGAGGAGAATGGTGACAGGTAGGCAGCCATAGCACTGGAGCAGGAGAGAGAGAGAGAGAGAGAGAGGTTTTTGTGAT